>NC_086196.1:88251981-88612294 GCF_035770615.1 Melospiza melodia melodia | reverse complement strand
CAGCACAGAAAACATCTCCCATCGTGTTCTAGAAGTTGCACGGATGTCTGCCAAGTGTTTGGCAGGAAGAAAAGAAAAGTTGTCCAAAACAGCTTCCAATCGAATGTTCCTGTGATTGGAAAAGTCAGGAGAGTGCAAAGATACTGTTTTCTATCAGTTGGCAAGGTGCGCACACAATCCCAGTGTTGTACAGCTTGCTTCTTCACCTTCCCGAAGCTGCCGCTCTCGCCGGCTGCCGGAGCCCAAGAAGCGGCTTCTTCGCGCAAAGACGATTGTGCCGCTCACAGTGCTCTCCTTAGCGCGGCTTCTGCCGAAAGACGCCCGGCAGCGGCTCTTACCTCCGGAGAGCATCCTACCTTCGTCTTTCGCGTCTTTTGTAGTCTACATCTTAGCAAAACGCTTTTCCACTATGTCTGGCTAGGAAAAACTGTGCCAGCACAGAAAACATCTCCCATCGTGTTCTAGAAGTTGCACGGATGTCTGCCAAGTGTTTGGCAGGAAGAAAAGAAAAGTTGTCCAAAACAGCTTCCAATCGAATGTTCCTGTGATTGGAAAAGTCAGGAGAGTGCAAAGGTACTGTTTTCTATCAGTTGGCAAGGTGCGCACACAATCCCAGTGTTGTACAGCTTGCTTCTTCACCTTCCCGAAGCTGCCGCTCTCGCCGGCTGCCGGAGCCCAAGAAGCGGCTTCTTCGCGCAAAGACGATTGTGCCGCTCACAGTGCTCTCCTTAGCGCGGCTTCTGCCGAAAGACGCCCGGCAGCGGCTCTTACCTCCGGAGAGCATCCTACCTTCGTCTTTCGCGTCTTTTGTAGTCTACATCTTAGCAAAACGCTTTTCCACTATGTCTGGCTAGGAAAAACTGTGCCAGCACAGAAAACATCTCCCATCGTGTTCTAGAAGTTGCACGGATGTCTGCCAAGTGTTTGGCAGGAAGAAAAGAAAAGTTGTCCAAAACAGCTTCCAATCGAATGTTCCTGTGATTGGAAAAGTCAGGAGAGTGCAAAGGTACTGTTTTCTATCAGTTGGCAAGGTGCGCACACAATCCCAGTGTTGTACAGCTTGCTTCTTCACCTTCCCGAAGCTGCCGCTCTCGCCGGCTGCCGGAGCCCAAGAAGCGGCTTCTTCGCGCAAAGACGATTGTGCCGCTCACAGGGCTCTCCTTAGCGCGGCTTCTGCCGAAAGACGCCCGGCAGCGGCTCTTACCTCCGGAGAGCATCCTACCTTCGTCTTTCGCGTCTTTTGTAGTCTACATCTTAGCAAAACGCTTTTCCACTATGTCTGGCTAGGAAAAACTGTGCCAGCACAGAAAACATCTCCCATCGTGTTCTAGAAGTTGCACGGATGTCTGCCAAGTGTTTGGCAGGAAGAAAAGGAAAGTTGTCCAAAACAGCTTCCAATCGAATGTTCCTGTGATTGGAAAAGTCAGGAGAGTGCAAAGGTACTGTTTTCTATCAGTTGGCAAGGTGCGCACACAATCCCAGTGTTGTACAGCTTGCTTCTTCACCTTCCCGAAGCTGCCGCTCTCGCCGGCTGCCGGAGCCCAAGAAGCGGCTTCTTCGCGCAAAGACGATTGTGCCGCTCACAGGGCTCTCCTTAGCGCGGCTTCTGCCGAAAGACGCCCGGCAGCGGCTCTTACCTCCGGAGAGCATCCTACCTTCGTCTTTCGCGTCTTTTGTAGTCTACATCTTAGCAAAACGCTTTTCCACTATGTCTGGCTAGGAAAACCCGTGCCAGCACAGAAAACATCTCCCATCGTGTTCTAGAAGTTGCACGGATGTCTGTCAAGTGTTTGGGAGGAAGAAAAGAAAAGTTGTCCAAAACAGCTTCCAATCGAATGTTCATGTGATTGGAAAAGTCAGGAGAGTGCAAAGGTACTGTTTTCTATCAGTTGGCAAGGTGCGCACACAATCCCAGTGTTGTACAGCTTGCTTCTTCACCTTCCCGAAGCTGCCGCTCTCGCCGGCTGCCGGAGCCCAAGAAGCGGCTTCTTCGCGCAAAGACGATTGTGCCGCTCACAGGGCTCTCCTTAGCGCGGCTTCTGCCGAAAGACGCCCGGCAGCGGCTCTTACCTCCGGAGAGCATCCTACCTTCGTCTTTCGCGTCTTTTGTAGTCTACATCTTAGCAAAACGCTTTTCCACTATGTCTGGCTAGGAAAAACTGTGCCAGCACAGAAAACATCTCCCATCGTGTTCTAGAAGTTGCACGGATGTCTGCCAAGTGTTTGGCAGGAAGAAAAGAAAAGTTGTCCAAAACAGCTTCCAATCGAATGTTCCTGTGATTGGAAAAGTCAGGAGAGTGCAAAGGTACTGTTTTCTATCAGTTGGCAAGGTGCGCACACAATCCCAGTGTTGTACAGCTTGCTTCTTCACCTTCCCGAAGCTGCCGCTTTCGCCGGCTGCCGGAGCCCAAGAAGCGGCTTCTTCGCGCAAAGACGATTGTGCCGCTCACAGTGCTCTCCTTAGCGCAGCTTCTGCCGAAAGACGCCCGGCAGCGGCTCTTACCTCCTGAGAGTGGCAGCTTCGGGAAGGTGAAGAAGCAAGCTGTACAACACTGGGATTGTGTGCGCACCTTGCCAACTGATAGAAAACAGTACCTTTGCACTCTGCTGACTTTTCCAATCACATGAACATTCGATTGGAAGCTGTTTTGGACAACTTTTCTTTTCTTCCTCCCAAACACTTGGCAGACATCCGTGCAACTTCTAGAACACGATGGGAGATGTTTTCTGTGCTGGCACAGTTTTTCCTAGCCAGACATAGTGGAAAAGCGTTTTGCTAAGATGTAGACTACAAAAGACGCGAAAGACGAAGGTAGGATGCTCTCCGGAGGTAAGAGCCGCTGCCGGGCGTCTTTCGGCAGAAGCCGCGCTAAGGAGAGCACTGTGAGCGGCACAATCGTCTTTGCGCGAAGAAGCCGCTTCTTGGGCTCCGGCAGCCGGCGAGAGCGGCAGCTTCGGGAAGGTGAAGAAGCAAGCTGTACAACACTGGGATTGTGTGCGCACCTTGCCAACTGATAGAAAACAGTACCTTTGCACTCTCCTGACTTTTCCAATCACAGGAACATTCGATTGGAAGCTGTTTTGGACAACTTTTCTTTTCTTCCTGCCAAACACTTGGCAGACATCCGTGCAACTTCTAGAACACGATGGGAGATGTTTTCTGTGCTGGCACAGTTTTTCCTAGCCAGACATAGTGGAAAAGCGTTTTGCTAAGATGTAGACTACAAAAGACGCGAAAGACGAAGGTAGGATGCTCTCCGGAGGTAAGAGCCGCTGCCGGGCGTCTTTCGGCAGAAGCCGCGCTAAGGAGAGCCCTGTGAGCGGCACAATCGTCTTTGCGCGAAGAAGCCGCTTCTTGGGCTCCGGCAGCCGGCGAGAGCGGCAGCTTCGGGAAGGTGAAGAAGCAAGCTGTACAACACTGGGATTGTGTGCGCACCTTGCCAACTGATAGAAAACAGTACCTTTGCACTCTCCTGACTTTTCCAATCACAGGAACATTCGATTGGAAGCTGTTTTGGACAACTTTTCTTTTCTTCCTGCCAAACACTTGGCAGACATCCGTGCAACTTCTAGAACACGATGGGAGATGTTTTCTGTGCTGGCACAGTTTTTCCTAGCCAGACATAGTGGAAAAGCGTTTTGCTAAGATGTAGACTACAAAAGACGCGAAAGACGAAGGTAGGATGCTCTCCGGAGGTAAGAGCCGCTGCCGGGCGTCTTTCGGCAGAAGCCGCGCTAAGGAGAGCACTGTGAGCGGCACAATCGTCTTTGCGCGAAGAAGCCGCTTCTTGGGCTCCGGCAGCCGGCGAGAGCGGCAGCTTCGGGAAGGTGAAGAAGCAAGCTGTACAACACTGGGATTGTGTGCGCACCTTGCCAACTGATAGAAAACAGTACCTTTGCACTCTCCTGACTTTTCCAATCACAGGAACATTCGATTGGAAGCTGTTTTGGACAACTTTTCTTTTCTTCCTGCCAAACACTTGGCAGACATCCGTGCAACTTCTAGAACACGATGGGAGATGTTTTCTGTGCTGGCACAGTTTTTCCTAGCCAGACATAGTGGAGAAGCGTTTTGCTAAGATGTAGACTACAAAAGACGCGAAAGACGAAGGTAGGATGCTCTCCGGAGGTAAGAGCCGCTGCCGGGCGTCTTTCGGCAGAAGCCGCGCTAAGGAGAGCCCTGTGAGCGGCACAATCGTCTTTGCGCGAAGAAGCCGCTTCTTGGGCTCCGGCAGCCGGCGAGAGCGGCAGCTTCGGGAAGGTGAAGAAGCAAGCTGTACAACACTGGGATTGTGTGCGCACCTTGCCAACTGATAGAAAACAGTACCTTTGCACTCTCCTGACTTTTCCAATCACAGGAACATTCGATTGGAAGCTGTTTTGGACAACTTTTCTTTTCTTCCTGCCAAACACTTGGCAGACATCCGTGCAACTTCTAGAACACGATGGGAGATGTTTTCTGTGCTGGCACAGTTTTTCCTAGCCAGACATAGTGGAAAAGCGTTTTGCTAAGATGTAGACTACAAAAGACGCGAAAGACGAAGGTAGGATGCTCTCCGGAGGTAAGAGCCGCTGCCGGGCGTCTTTCGGCAGAAGCCGCGCTAAGGAGAGCACTGTGAGCGGCACAATCGTCTTTGCGCGAAGAAGCCGCTTCTTGGGCTCCGGCAGCCGGCGAGAGCGGCAGCTTCGGGAAGGTGAAGAAGCAAGCTGTACAACACTGGGATTGTGTGCGCACCTTGCCAACTGATAGAAAACAGTACCTTTGCACTCTGCTGACTTTTCCAATCACAGGAACATTCGATTGGAAGCTGTTTTGGACAACTTTTCTTTTCTTCCTGCCAAACACTTGGCAGACATCCGTGCAACTTCTAGAACACGATGGGAGATGTTTTCTGTGCTGGCACAGTTTTTCCTAGCCAGACATAGTGGAGAAGCTTTTTGCCGAGGTGTAGATGAGAAGAGGAGCTAAAGACGAAGGTAGGGTGCTCTCCGGAGGTAAGAGCCGCTGCCGGGCGTCTTTCGGCAGAAGCCGCGCTAAGGAGAGCACTGTGAGCGGCACAATCGTCTTTGCGCGAAGAAGCCGCTTCTTGGGCTCCGGCAGCCGGCGAGAGCGGCAGCTTCGGGAAGGTGAAGAAGCAAGCTGTACAACACTGGGATTGTGTGCGCACCTTGCCAACTGATAGAAAACAGTACCTTTGCACTCTCCTGACTTTTCCAATCACAGGAACATTCGATTGGAAGCTGTTTTGGACAACTTTTCTTTTCTTCCTGCCAAACACTTGGCAGACATCCGTGCAACTTCTAGAACACGATGGGAGATGTTTTCTGTGCTGGCACAGTTTTTCCTAGCCAGACATAGTGGAAAAGCGTTTTGCTAAGATGTAGACGACAAGAGAGGCTAAAGAGTGGATGTTAGCAAATGACACCCATCTTCAAAAAAGGCAATTAAGAGGACTCGCCATAGTACAAACCAGCCAGCCTCTTTTTTATCCCCAGGAAGTTGATGAAGCAGCTCTTCCTGGAAATCCTTGCCAGGCACATGACAGATGACCAAATAATGTAGTTAGCATGATTTTTCAGGGGAATTTCATGCTGAACATCACTTTAAACTCCTCTGATGAATCAACTTGACTGGTAGATGAAGGGAATATTATCTGCCTGGGCTTCAGGGAGGTTTTTGACGTACCTCTACATGGCATCACACATACATATGGAAGCAATAGTGCAAAGGGGAGGGAATCAGTGTCTTTTCAGTGATGCTGAGGGAAAAGACAAGAGGCAGTGGGCACACACTGAAATACAGGAGATTGCCTTTGAACATCAGTAAATGTTTCTTTACTGTCAGGGTGACTGAACCACGGCACAGACTGCCCAGAAAGATTGTGGAGCCTGGATCTTTGAAGACATTAAAAGTACACCCAGATAGAATCCTGGGCAAGAGGCTCTAGGTATCCTGGTTTAGGCAGGGGGGTTGGGCCTGGTTAGCCCCACCAACCCCTTCCACTCTCTTTCATTCTGTGCTAGTGAATTCTCTTCAAGATGCATTTCAAAGCACTGGCATGACAAAGTTCTGTGCAGACAGAGATCCAAATGGACATGGCATCTAAGTTCCTTAAGCAGTGTTCAAGAAGAATGTAAAACTCTGGCACAAGTGTCTCTTCCCTAACTGAATCCCTTTCATGGGAAAATTCCCAGCTCTAGAAAGATCTTCTGATACGCATGCTTAAGACTGACACTGGCTGAGCAAATTTCTCCCTATGTATATCTAAGACCAGTTAGGATCTTCACCCAAAGTGCTGTCAACATAGTCACAGAATGCCTATTGTTAAGAAGTGACAGCTTCCATCAGAATGGCAGCTATTGGTCCACAAAATGGATTAATGGATGGGAATTATCTACGTGGGTTAAAAACAAAAATAAAGAGTTGGTCTTTATTTATCAATTTCATGGCAATATTGATAAGGGAAGAAAAAGATCTAAGTCCTTGACTTTCTGGACTCGAGGAAAGATTTTAAAAATTCCTTGTAAAAATGTATGATCACAATCAGACTATTGAAACCATTTTAGTTGGGAACAAAGTTCCAAAATTGTCTAGATAGTGGCAAAGAAGCCAAGAAAATAGGAAAGAAACAAAAAGAGAGCAAAAGAGTCAGCTTCAGTGTACAAGCTCGTTCTAGAAGTAGTCTGCTGGGAAAAGGAACCCCCAGCTAAATTTCCAATGTATTCCTGCGCTTGATTCAGTAACTGGTCAATGTAAAAACCAATCCTTTTGTACAACTTCTTCCAGCAACAAAAACTCCAACAGGTTGACACTACCATCATGCCTGTTCCAGACATATTTAAAAGAGAAATGATGATTTTCTTGAAAACCTACTTACATAAAAGTTGCAAGATGGTGGAGGGATTCCCACATCCTCCTTCCTCCATCTGGCTTGAAAGTATATTTGATAAAATATGCAACAAAGCACATGATTTATAAGGGAGAGTCAAATGGATGATTTGGGAATCGATCTCTTGTTGATAGTAAACTTCATATCCACTCGGTGTGACCTTTTTAAAACAAAATGTGGAGCTGAGGCATGAATCTGCCACAACAATTGTAAAGCAAACATACACACTCCCCTTCATATGCCCCCCCCTCCACACACACCTAGGCACACACAGAGATCAGCATAGCAGATCATGAACACCTTGGAAAAGACTGAAATGCTAAATGCCTCTCTTGATGGGCAAAAGAGCTGGTGCAGTAATTCAAATGCCTGGTACAAAAATTCTGTTTAATATTTAGCTCCTATTTAAAACACAGCTTTTCATTTCATTCTATTTACAGAATATTTTCATTTCATTTGTTTCTTTAAAATTACTTAGTTCTCACCTGTTGTATGTCTAGGAATATTTTCTTCCAAAAATAGAAAAAAATAGATGATATCTTTTCAGCAGAAAACATTGGTTGATACAATTTTAAACCATCATGATATGGAAGAATTCTTCTGTCCCTCTCGAAGGTGGAAGAAGCATTTGGATCACAGATCATCTACAATGAAATACTTGACATGTTTAAGATGCTTTCAATCAATTTTGATCGTCAATTGCTTATTTGTTGTAAACAGTAATTTTTCAGTGAAGGGAAAGTGTGTGTGGTATATCTACATGATATGTTCAAAGGCAGTTCCTACTAATGGCCAGGCTGAATTCCAGTAAATAATGTCCCGAATGATATTTTGCCGCCTTCTTTGGCACTTCATGAAATCTTACCCCGATGAAGTGCTGAAACACAGAGATTTTCTCTTAGAGAGTGTCTCATGTTGTAACCTATCCCATGGATTTTATGCTGTAATTCTTATCTCTTTTAAAATTTACTATCTTCTGTACAGTTTTCATGAAACTTTCTGTTACAGTAGTGAATAGCACAGATAAATGTCATTTTGTACAACTTTGAATTTACCCCAAGAGCTGAGAGAAAACTTGATCCTATACTTCAATCCGAGTTTCTTCTATAGTCCAACTTTGTTTCTCTACCATCAAGCTTCTCCTTTGTTGCTGCTCCAAGCCCCGTCCAAGGTGACCTTGAATACTTTCAGGGATGGGACACCCACAACTTCTCTGGGCAACCTGTTCCAGTGTTCCAGCACTCCCACAGTAAAAAAGGCCTTCCTTTCATCTAATATGTGTAGGAAATCATAAATCTAGGCATAGAAGCTTGGAGTGCAAATTTGAAATTCTTTGGATTTGAAGCACATTTTATATGAATACTGACTTACAGATGACTAAAAGATGTTGATGGGCATTTGAGCTGACAAGTTTTGAAAAAGTGCACGGAAATTAAAATTGAAACCACTAAAATTAAAAACTCCTTGCCATTTTCTTTTTCCTCTCCTATTCAAAATTGCATATGTCAGATATCAGTGCTTCATGCAAACCTCTCAGATGCTCTCAGAGAAAAAGCTTTTCTTTCAGACTAAGTTGCGGTTGACGTAGAACACTAGCAGGAGTGAAAGATTTTCTGGGCATCGGGGCAGCCCGTTCTCCTTGGATTTGTGTGCAGAATGCATTTTATCCAAACTGGAAAATAGATCCCAGCTCTGTTCTATTCAACATTCTTACTTCATCAGGCCAGAAGATTCTGTGAAAAGTAGCCTGTGGACCTTGAAGACAGCGCATGTGAACCAGATGAGAGGTGATAGAGAAGTTGAGGGAGAGAAGAAAGAGCATGAGGCTGAAACCAGAAAGTATTTCTCCACGTGATCATGGAAGATTGCAGGAGCCACTTGGTACTATCAAACCAGCCCAACTTGGCACTGGTGCCACCTTGGGTCTGGGAGCCATGTTGCATATCGTGCATTTTAAGGAGCCAGCTGGCCACACCCAGCCATATGCCCCCAAACACAAACCAAGGCCCTTTTCTATGGCAAACAAAACTCAGCTGCCCTGCTTCTGGATGGCAGATTGCAGGAACCACTTGGTACTATCAAACCAGCCCAACTTGGCACTGGTGCCACCATGGGTCTGGTCACCATCCTGCCTATTGTAGCTTTTCAGGAGCCAGCCGGTCACTCTCAGCCATAGGCCCCGAGACACAAAACTCGGCCCGTTTCCCTGGCAAACAAAAGTAAGCTGCCCCGCTTCTGGATGGCAGATTGCAGGAGCTACTTAGTACTATCAAATCAGCCCGACTTGGCACAGGTGCCACCTTGGATCTGGGAACCATCCTGTGTATCGTGGATTTTCAGGGGCCAGCCAGCCACTCTCAGCCATATGCCCCCAAAAACAAACCACGGACCTTTTCTCTGGCAAACAAAAATCAACTGCCCCACTTCTGGATGGCAGATTGCAGGAGCCACTTGGGACTATCACACCAGCACAACATGGCACTGCTGCCAACTTGGATCTCGGAACAATCCTACGTATCGTACATATTCAGGAACCAGCCGAACACTCCCAGCCACAGGCCCCCAAACACAAACAAAGGCCCATTTCCCTGGAAAACAAAACTCAGCTGCCCCGCTTCTGGATGGCAGTTTGCAGGAGCCACTTGGTACTATCAAACCAGCCCAACTTGGCACTGGTGCCACCTTGGGTCTGGGAACCATCCTGCGTATCGTGGATTCTTAGGAGCCAGCCGGCCACTCCTAGCCACAGGCCCCCAAACAAAAACCTAGGCCTATTTCTCTGGCAAACAAAAGTAAGCTGCCCCGCTTCTGGATGGCAGATTGCAGGAGACACTTGGTACTATCAAACCAGCCCAACTTGGCACTGGTGCCACCTTGGATCTGGGAACCATGCTGTGTATCGTGGATATTCAGGGGCCAGCCGGCCACTCTCAGCCATATGTCCCCAAACAGAAACCTCGGCCCGTTTCTCTGGCAAACAAAACTCAACTGCCCCTCTTCTGGATGGCAAATTGCAGGATGAACTTGATACTAAAACCGCAGGCCGACTTGGTAGTGGTGACACCTTGGGCCTGGGAACCATCATGCGTATCGAGCATTTTAAGGAGCCAGCCGGCCACTCCCAGCAATATGCCCCCAAAAACAATCCACGGAATTTTTCTCTGGCAAACAAAATCAGCTGCCCCGCTTCTGGATGGCACATTGCAGGAGCCACTTTGCACCATCAAACCAGCCCGACTTGGCACTGGTGCCACCTTGCATCTGGGAACCATGCTGCCTAGCGTGGATTTTCAGGAGCCAGCCGGCCACTCTCAGCCATAGGCCCCCAAACAAAACCCACGGCCCGTTTCCCTGGCAAACAAAATTAAGCTGCCCCGCTTCTGGATGGCAGATTGCAGGACGCACTTGGTAGTATCAAACCAGCCCGACTTGGCACTGGTGCCACCTTGGGTCTGGGAACCATCATGCGTATCGTGGGTTCAAAGGAGCCAGCCGGCCACTCCCAGCCACAGGCCCCCAAATACAAACAACGGCGCTTTTCCCTGGAAAACAAATCTCGCCTGCCAACTTTTTCATGGCAGATTGCAGGAGCCACTTGGTACTATCAAACCAGCCCAACTTGGCACTGGTGCCACCATGGGTCTGGTCACCATCCTGCCTATTGTAGCTTTCCAGGAGCCAGCCGGTCACTCCCAGCCATAGGTCCCCAGTCACAAACCTCGGCCCGTTTCCCTGGCAAACAAAAGTAAGCTGCCCCGCTTCTGGATGGCAGATTGCAGGAGCCCCTTGGTACTATCAAACCAGCCAAACTTGGCACTGGTGCCACCTCTGGTCTGGGAACCATGCTGCGTAACGCAGATTCTAAGGCGCCAGTCGGCCACTCCCAGCCACAAGCCCCCAAACACAAACAACGGCGCTATTCTCTGGCAAACAAAACTCCACTGCCCCTCTTCTGGATGGCAAATTGCAGGACGCACTTGGTACTATAAAAACAGCCCGACTTGGCACTGGTGCCACCTTGGGTCTGGGAACCATCCTGCGTACCGATCTTTTTAATGAGACAGCCGGTCACTCCCAGCCATATGCCCCCAAACAAAACCCACGGCCCTTTTCTCTGGCAAACAAAACTCAACTGCACCGCTTCTGGATGGCAGATTGCAGGAGCCACTTGGTACTATCAAACCAGCCCGACTTGGCACTGGTGCCACCTTGGGTCTGGGAACCATCCTGCGTATTGTGGGTTGTCAGGAGCCAGCCGAACACTCTCGGCCACAGACCCCAATCAAAAACAACGGCCCGTTTCACAGGCAAACAAAACTCAGCTGCCCCGCTTCTGGATGGGAGATTGCAGGAGGCACTTGACACTGTCAAACGAGCCCCACTTGGCACTGGTGCCACCTTGGGTCTGGGAACCATGCTGCGTATCATGGATTTTCAGGAGCCAGCCGGCCACTCCCAGCCACAGGCCCCCAAACACAAACCACAGCCTTTTTCTCTGGCAAACAAAATTCAGCTGCCCCGCTTCTGGATGGCAGATTGCAGGAGCCACTTGGGACTATCACACCAGCACAACATGGCACTGCTGCCACCTTGGATCTGGGAACCATCCGTCCTATCGTGGATTTTCAGGGGCCAGCCGGTCACTCTCAGCCATAGGCCCCAAACACAAACCACGGCCCTTTTCTCTGGAAAACAAAACTCAGCTGCCCCGCTTCTGGATGGGAGATTGCAGGAGGCACTTGACACTGTCAAACCAGCCCCACTTGGCACTGGTGCCACCTTGGGTCTGGGAACCATGCTGCGTATCATGGATTTTCAGGAGCCAGCCGGCCACTCCCAGCCTCAGGCCCCCAAACACAAACCACAGCCTTTTTCTCTGGCAAACAAAATTCAGCTGCCCCGCTTCTGGATGGCAGATTGCAGGAGCCACTTGGGACTATCACACCAGCACAACATGGCACTGCTGCCACCTTGGATCTGGGAACCATCCTTCCTATCGTGGATTTTCAGGGGCCAGCCGGTCACTCTCAGCCATAGGCCCCAAACACAAACCACGGCCCTTTTCTCTGGAAAACAAAACTCAACTGCCCCTCTTCTGGATGGCAGATTGCAGGAGCCACTGGGTACTATGAAACCAGCCCTACTTGGCACTGGTGCCACCTTGGGTCTGGGAACCATGCTGCGTATCATGGATTTTCAGGAGCCAGCCGGCCACTGCCAGCCACAGGCCCCGAAACACAAACAACAGCCTTTTTCTCTGGCAAACAAAATTCAGCTGCCCCGCTTCTGGATGGCAGATTGCAGGAACCACTTGGTACTAACAAACCAGCCCGACTTGGCACTGGTGCCACCTTGGGTCTGGGAACCATCCTGCGTATTGTGGGTTGCCAGGAGCCAGCCGAACACTCTCGGCCACAGACCCCAATCAAAAACAACGGCCCGTTTCACAGGCAAACAAAACTCAGCTGCCCCGCTTCTGGATGGGAGATTGCAGGAGGCACTTGACACTGTGAAACCAGCCCCACTTGGCACTGGTGCCACCTTGGGTCTGGGAACCATGCTGCGTATCATGGATTTTCAGGAGCCAGCCGAACACTCCCAGCCACAGGCCCCCAAACACAAACCACAGCCTTTTTGTCTGGCAAACAAAATTCAGCTGCCCCGCTTCTGGATGGCAGATTGCAGGAGCCACTTGGGACTATCACACCAGCACAACATGGCACTGCTGCCACCTTGGATCTGGGAACCATCCGTCCTATCGTGGATTTTCAGGGGCCAGCCGGTCACTCTCAGCCATAGGCCCCAAACACAAACCACGGCCCTTTTCTCTGGAAAACAAAACTCAACTGCCCCTCTTCTGGATGGCAGATTGCAGGAGCCACTGGGTACTATGAAACCAGCCCTACTTGGCACTGGTGCCACCTTGGGTCTGGGAACCATGCTGCGTATCATGGATTTTCAGGAGCCAGTCGGCCACTGCCAGCCACAGGCCCCGAAACACAAACAACAGCCTTTTTCTCTGGCAAACAAAATTCAGCTGCCCCGCTTCTGGATGGCAGATTGCAGGAACCACTTGGTACTAACAAACCAGCCCGACTTGGCACTGGTGCCACCTTGGGTCTGGGAACCATCCTGCGTATCGTGGATTCTAAGGAGCCAGCTGGCCAGTCCCAGCCACAGGCCCCAAAACACACACAACGGTGCTTTTCCCTGGAAAACAAAACTCGCCTGCCAAACATTTGATGGCAGATTGCAGGAGCCACTTGGTACTATCAAACCAGCCCAACTTGGCACTGGTGCCACCATGGGTCTGGTCACCATCCTGCCTATCGTAGCTTTTCAGGAGCCAGCCGGTCACTCCCAGCCATAGGCCCTGAGACACAAACCTCGGCCCGTTTCCCTGGCAAACAAAAGTAAGCTGCCCCGCTTCTGGATGGCAGATTGCAGGAGACACTTGGGACTATCAAACCAGCCCAACTTTGCACTGTTGCCACCTTGGGTCTGGGAACCATCCGGCGTATCGTGTGTTGAAAGGAGCCAGCCGGCCACTCCCAGCCACAGGCCTCCAATCAAAAACAACGGCGCTTTTCCCTGGAAAACAAAACTCAACTGCCCTTCTTCTGGATGGAAAATTGCAGGACGCACTTGGTACTACAAAAACAGCCAAACTAGGCGATGGTGCCACCATGGATCTGGGAACCATCCTGCGTATCGAGCTTCTTAAGGAGCCAGCCGGCCACTCCCAGCCATATGCCCCCAAAAACAAACCACGGAACTTTACTCTGGCAAACAAAGATCCGCTGCCCCCCGTCAGGATGGCAGATTGCAGGAGCCACTTGGTACTATCAAACGAGCCCGACTTGGCCCTGGTGCCACCTTGAGTCTGGGAACCATCCTGCGTATTGTGGATTGTCAGTAGCCAGTCGACCATTCTCGGCCACAGACCCCAATCAAAAACAACGGCCGGTTCACAGGCAAAAGAACTCAGCTGCCCCGTTTCTGGATGGGAGACTGCATGAGGCACTTGACACTGTCAAACCAGCCCCACTTGGCACTGGTGCCATCTTGGGTCTGGGAACCATGCTGCGTATCATGGATTTTCAGGAGCCAACTGGCCACTGCCAGCCACAGGCCCCCAAACACAAACCTCGGCCCGTTTCCCTGGAAAACAAAAGTAAGCTACCCCGCTTCTGGATGGCAGATTGCAGGAACCACTTGGTACTATCAAACCAGCCCGACTTGGCACTGGTGCCATCTTGGGTCTGGGAACCATCCTGCGTATCGTGGATTCTAAGGAGCCAGCCGGCCACTCCCAGCCTCAGGCCCGCAAACACAAACAACGGCGCTTTTCCCTGGAAAACAAAACTCGCCTGCCAACGTTTTGATGGCAGATTGCAGGAGCCACTTGGTACTATCAAATCAGCCCAACTTGGCACTGGTGCCACCATGGGTCTGGTCACCATCCTGCCTATCGTAGCTTTTCACGAGCCAGCCGGTCACTCCCAGCCATAGGCCTCTAGACAAAAACCTCGGCCCGTTTCCCTGGCAAAAAAAAGTAAGCTACCCCGCTACTGGATGGCAGATTGCAGGAGCCACTTTGCACCATCAAACTAGCCCGACTTGGCACTGGTGCCACCTCTGGTCTGGGAACAATGCTGCGTATCGTGGATTCTAAGGAGCCAGCCGGCCACTCCCAGCCACAGGCCCCCAAACACAAACAACGGCGCTTTTTCCTGGAAAACAAAACTCGCCTGCCAACTTTTTGATGGCAGATTGCAGGAGCCACTTGGTACTATCAAACCAGCCCAACTTGGCACTGGTGCCACCATGGGTCTGGTCACCATCCTGCCTATCGTAGCTTTTCAGGACCTAGCAGGTCACTCCCAGCCATAGGCCCCCAGACAAAAAGCTCGGCCAATTTCCCTGGCAAACAAAAGTAAGCTGCCCCGCTTCTGGATGGCAGATTGCAGGATCCACTTGTTATAATCAAACCAGCCCAACTTGGCACTGGTGCCACCTTGGGTCTGGGAACCATCCTGCGTATCGTGGATTCTAAGGAGCCAGCTGGCCACTCCCAGCCACAGGCCCCCAAACACAAACAACGGCGCTTTTCCCTGGAAAACAAAACTCGCCTGCCAACTTTTTGATGGCAGATTGCAGGAGCTACTTGGTACTATCAAACCAGCCCAACTTGGCACTGGTGCCACCTCTGGTCGGGTCACCATCCTGCCTATCGTAGCTTTTCAGGAGCCAGCCGGTCACTCCCAGCCATAGGCCCCCAGACAAAAACCTCGGCCCGTTTCCCTGGCAAACAAAAGTAAGCTGCCCCGCTTCTGGATGGCAGATTGCAGGACGCACTTGGTAGTATCAAACCAGCCCGACTTGGCACTGGTGCCACCTTGGGTCTGGGAACCATCATGCGTATCGTGGGTTCAAAGGAGCCAGCCGGCCACTCCCAGCCACAGGCCCCCAAATACAAACAACGGCGCTTTTCCCTGGAAAACAAATCTCGCCTGCCAACTTTTTCATGGCAGATTGCAGGAGCCACTTGGTACTATCAAACCAGCCCAACTTGGCACTGGTGCCACCATGGGTCTGGTCACCATCCTGCCTATTGTAGCTTTCCAGGAGCCAGCCGGTCACTCCCAGCCATAGGTCCCCAGTCACAAACCTCGGCCCGTTTCCCTGGCAAACAAAAGTAAGCTGCCCCGCTTCTGGATGGCAGATTGCAGGAGCCCCTTGGTACTATCAAACCAGCCAAACTTGGCACTGGTGCCACCTCTGGTCTGGGAACCATGCTGCGTAACGCAGATTCTAAGGCGCCAGTCGGCCACTCCCAGCCACAAGCCCCCAAACACAAACAACGGCGCTATTCTCTGGCAAACAAAACTCCACTGCCCCTCTTCTGGATGGCAAATTGCAGGACGCACTTGGTACTATAAAAACAGCCCGACTTGGCACTGGTGCCACCTTGGGTCTGGGAACCATCCTGCGTACCGATCTTTTTAATGAGACAGCCGGTCACTCCCAGCCATATGCCCCCAAACAAAACCCACGGCCCTTTTCTCTGGCAAACAAAACTCAACTGCACCGCTTCTGGATGGCAGATTGCAGGAGCCACTTGGTACTATCAAACCAGCCCGACTTGGCACTGGTGCCACCTTGGGTCTGGGAACCATCCTGCGTATTGTGGGTTGTCAGGAGCCAGCCGAACACTCTCGGCCACAGACCCCAATCAAAAACAACGGCCCGTTTCACAGGCAAACAAAACTCAGCTGCCCCGCTTCTGGATGGGAGATTGCAGGAGGCACTTGACACTGTCAAACGAGCCCCACTTGGCACTGGTGCCACCTTGGGTCTGGGAACCATGCTGCGTATCATGGATTTTCAGGAGCCAGCCGGCCACTCCCAGCCACAGGCCCCCAAACACAAACCACAGCCTTTTTCTCTGGCAAACAAAATTCAGCTGCCCCGCTTCTGGATGGCAGATTGCAGGAGCCACTTGGGACTATCACACCAGCACAACATGGCACTGCTGCCACCTTGGATCTGGGAACCATCCGTCCTATCGTGGATTTTCAGGGGCCAGCCGGTCACTCTCAGCCATAGGCCCCAAACACAAACCACGGCCCTTTTCTCTGGAAAACAAAACTCAGCTGCCCCGCTTCTGGATGGGAGATTGCAGGAGGCACTTGACACTGTCAAACCAGCCCCACTTGGCACTGGTGCCACCTTGGGTCTGGGAACCATGCTGCGTATCATGGATTTTCAGGAGCCAGCCGGCCACTCCCAGCCTCAGGCCCCCAAACACAAACCACAGCCTTTTTCTCTGGCAAACAAAATTCAGCTGCCCCGCTTCTGGATGGCAGATTGCAGGAGCCACTTGGGACTATCACACCAGCACAACATGGCACTGCTGCCACCTTGGATCTGGGAACCATCCTTCCTATCGTGGATTTTCAGGGGCCAGCCGGTCACTCTCAGCCATAGGCCCCAAACACAAACCACGGCCCTTTTCTCTGGAAAACAAAACTCAACTGCCCCTCTTCTGGATGGCAGATTGCAGGAGCCACTGGGTACTATGAAACCAGCCCTACTTGGCACTGGTGCCACCTTGGGTCTGGGAACCATGCTGCGTATCATGGATTTTCAGGAGCCAGCCGGCCACTGCCAGCCACAGGCCCCGAAACACAAACAACAGCCTTTTTCTCTGGCAAACAAAATTCAGCTGCCCCGCTTCTGGATGGCAGATTGCAGGAACCACTTGGTACTAACAAACCAGCCCGACTTGGCACTGGTGCCACCTTGGGTCTGGGAACCATCCTGCGTATTGTGGGTTGCCAGGAGCCAGCCGAACACTCTCGGCCACAGACCCCAATCAAAAACAACGGCCCGTTTCACAGGCAAACAAAACTCAGCTGCCCCGCTTCTGGATGGGAGATTGCAGGAGGCACTTGACACTGTGAAACCAGCCCCACTTGGCACTGGTGCCACCTTGGGTCTGGGAACCATGCTGCGTATCATGGATTTTCAGGAGCCAGCCGAACACTCCCAGCCACAGGCCCCCAAACACAAACCACAGCCTTTTTGTCTGGCAAACAAAATTCAGCTGCCCCGCTTCTGGATGGCAGATTGCAGGAGCCACTTGGGACTATCACACCAGCACAACATGGCACTGCTGCCACCTTGGATCTGGGAACCATCCGTCCTATCGTGGATTTTCAGGGGCCAGCCGGTCACTCTCAGCCATAGGCCCCAAACACAAACCACGGCCCTTTTCTCTGGAAAACAAAACTCAACTGCCCCTCTTCTGGATGGCAGATTGCAGGAGCCACTGGGTACTATGAAACCAGCCCTACTTGGCACTGGTGCCACCTTGGGTCTGGGAACCATGCTGCGTATCATGGATTTTCAGGAGCCAGTCGGCCACTGCCAGCCACAGGCCCCGAAACACAAACAACAGCCTTTTTCTCTGGCAAACAAAATTCAGCTGCCCCGCTTCTGGATGGCAGATTGCAGGAACCACTTGGTACTAACAAACCAGCCCGACTTGGCACTGGTGCCACCTTGGGTCTGGGAACCATCCTGCGTATCGTGGATTCTAAGGAGCCAGCTGGCCAGTCCCAGCCACAGGCCCCAAAACACACACAACGGTGCTTTTCCCTGGAAAACAAAACTCGCCTGCCAAACATTTGATGGCAGATTGCAGGAGCCACTTGGTACTATCAAACCAGCCCAACTTGGCACTGGTGCCACCATGGGTCTGGTCACCATCCTGCCTATCGTAGCTTTTCAGGAGCCAGCCGGTCACTCCCAGCCATAGGCCCTGAGACACAAACCTCGGCCCGTTTCCCTGGCAAACAAAAGTAAGCTGCCCCGCTTCTGGATGGCAGATTGCAGGAACCACTTGGTAGTATCAAACCAGCCCGACTTTGCACTGTTGCCACCTTGGGTCTGGGAACCATCCGGCGTATCGTGTGTTGAAAGGAGCCAGCCGGCCACTCCCAGCCACAGGCCTCCAATCAAAAACAACGGCGCTTTTCCCTGGAAAACAAAACTCAACTGCCCTTCTTCTGGATGGAAAATTGCAGGACGCACTTGGTACTACAAAAACAGCCAAACTAGGCGATGGTGCCACCATGGATCTGGGAACCATCCTGCGTATCGAGCTTCTTAAGGAGCCAGCCGGCCACTCCCAGCCATATGCCCCCAAAAACAAACCACGGAACTTTACTCTGGCAAACAAAGATCCGCTGCCCCCCGTCAGGATGGCAGATTGCAGGAGCCACTTGGTACTATCAAACGAGCCCGACTTGGCCCTGGTGCCACCTTGAGTCTGGGAACCATCCTGCGTATTGTGGATTGTCAGTAGCCAGTCGACCATTCTCGGCCACAGACCCCAATCAAAAACAACGGCCGGTTCACAGGCAAAAGAACTCAGCTGCCCCGTTTCTGGATGGGAGACTGCATGAGGCACTTGACACTGTCAAACCAGCCCCACTTGGCACTGGTGCCATCTTGGGTCTGGGAACCATGCTGCGTATCATGGATTTTCAGGAGCCAACTGGCCACTGCCAGCCACAGGCCCCCAAACACAAACCTCGGCCCGTTTCCCTGGAAAACAAAAGTAAGCTACCCCGCTTCTGGATGGCAGATTGCAGGAACCACTTGGTACTATCAAACCAGCCCGACTTGGCACTGGTGCCATCTTGGGTCTGGGAACCATCCTGCGTATCGTGGATTCTAAGGAGCCAGCCGGCCACTCCCAGCCTCAGGCCCGCAAACACAAACAACGGCGCTTTTCCCTGGAAAACAAAACTCGCCTGCCAACGTTTTGATGGCAGATTGCAGGAGCCACTTGGTACTATCAAATCAGCCCAACTTGGCACTGGTGCCACCATGGGTCTGGTCACCATCCTGCCTATCGTAGCTTTTCACGAGCCAGCCGGTCACTCCCAGCCATAGGCCTCTAGACAAAAACCTCGGCCCGTTTCCCTGGCAAAAAAAAGTAAGCTACCCCGCTACTGGATGGCAGATTGCAGGAGCCACTTTGCACCATCAAACTAGCCCGACTTGGCACTGGTGCCACCTCTGGTCTGGGAACAATGCTGCGTATCGTGGATTCTAAGGAGCCAGCCGGCCACTCCCAGCCACAGGCCCCCAAACACAAACAACGGCGCTTTTTCCTGGAAAACAAAACTCGCCTGCCAACTTTTTGATGGCAGATTGCAGGAGCCACTTGGTACTATCAAACCAGCCCAACTTGGCACTGGTGCCACCATGGGTCTGGTCACCATCCTGCCTATCGTAGCTTTTCAGGACCTAGCAGGTCACTCCCAGCCATAGGCCCCCAGACAAAAAGCTCGGCCAATTTCCCTGGCAAACAAAAGTAAGCTGCCCCGCTTCTGGATGGCAGATTGCAGGATCCACTTGTTATAATCAAACCAGCCCAACTTGGCACTGGTGCCACCTTGGGTCTGGGAACCATCCTGCGTATCGTGGATTCTAAGGAGCCAGCTGGCCACTCCCAGCCACAGGCCCCCAAACACAAACAACGGCGCTTTTCCCTGGAAAACAAAACTCGCCTGCCAACTTTTTGATGGCAGATTGCAGGAGCTACTTGGTACTATCAAACCAGCCCAACTTGGCACTGGTGCCACCTCTGGTCGGGTCACCATCCTGCCTATCGTAGCTTTTCAGGAGCCAGCCGGTCACTCCCAGCCATAGGCCCCCAGACAAAAACCTCGGCCCGTTTCCCTGGCAAACAAAAGTAAGCTGCCCCGCTTCTGGATGGCAGATTGCAGGACGCAATTGGTACTATCAAACCAGCCCAACTTGGAAATGGTGCCACCTTGGGTCTGGGAACCATCCTGCGTATCGTGGATTCTAAGGAGCCAGCCGGTCACTCCCAGCCACAGGCCCCCAAATACAAACCACAGCGCTTTTCCCTGGAAAACAAAACTCGCCTGCCAACTTTTTGATGACAGATTGCAGGAGCCACTTGGTACTATCAAATCAGCCCAACTTGGCACTGGTGCCACCATGGGTCTGGTCACCATCCTGCCTATCGTAGCTTTTCAGGAGCCAGCCGGTCACTCCCAGCCATAGGCCCCCAGACACAAACCTCGGCCCGTTTCCCTGGCAAACAAAAGTAAGCTGCCCCGCTTCTGGATGGCAGATTGCAGGAGCCACTTTGCACCATCAAACTGGCCCGACTTGTCACTGGTGCCACCTCAGGTCTGGGAACCATCCTGAGTATCGTGGATTCCAATTAGCAAGACGACCACTCCCAGCCACAGGCCCCCAAACACAAAGAACGGAGCTTTTCCCTGGAAAACAAAACTCGCCTGCCAACTTTTTGATGGCAGATTGCAGGAGCCACTTGGTACTATCAAACCAGCCCAACTTGGCACTGGTGCCACCATGGGTCTGGTCACCATCCTGCCTATCGTAGCTTTTCAGGAGCCAGCCGGTCACTCCCAGCCATAGGCCCCCAGACACAAAGCTCGGCCCGTTTCCCTGGCAAACAAAAGTAAGCTGCCCCGCTTCTGGATGGCAGATTGCAGGATCCACTTGTTATTATCAAACCAGCCCGACTTGGTACTGGTGCCACCTCTGGTCTGGGAACCATCCTGCGTATCGTGGATTCTAAGGAGCCAGCCGGCCACTCCCAGCCACAGGCCCCCAAAAAAAAACAACGGCGCTTTTCCCTGGAAAACAAAACTCGCCTTCCAACATTTTGATGGCAGATTGCAGGAACCACTTGGTACTATCAAACCAGCCCAACTTGGCACTGGTGCCACCTTGGGTCTGGGAACCATCCGGCGTATCGTGTGTTGAAAGGAGCCAGCCGGCCACTCCAGCCACAGGCCCGCAGACAAAAACAACGGCGCTTTTCCCTGGAAAACAAAACTCGCCTGCTGACTTTTTGATGGAAGATTGCAGGAGCCACTTTGTACTTTGAAATCAGCCGAACATGGCTCTGGTGCCACCATGGGTCTGGTCACCATCCTGCCTATCGTAGCTTTTCACGAGCCAGCCGGTCACTCCCAGCCATAGGCCCCCAGACACAAAGCTCGGCCCGTTTCCCTGGCAAACAAAAGTAAGCTGCCCCGCTTCTGGATGGCAGATTGCAGGACGCACTTGGTACTATCAAACCAGCCCAACTTGGCACTGGTGCCACCTCAGGTCTGGGAACCATCCTGCGTATTGTGGATTCTAAGGAGCCAGCCGGCCACTCCCAGCCACAGGCCCCCAAACACAAACAACGGCGCTTTTCCCTAGAAAACAAAACTCGCCTGCCAAATTTTGATGGCAGATTACAGGAGCCACTTGGTACTATCAAACCAGCCCAACTTGGCACTGGTGCCACCATGGGTCTGGTCACCATCCTGCCTATCGTAGCTTTTCAGGAGCCAGCCGGTCACTCCCAGCCATAGACCCCAGACACAAAGCTCGGCCCGTTTCCCTGGCAAACAAAAGTAAGCTGCCCCGCTTCTGGATGGCAGATTGCAGGAGCCACTTTGCACCATCAAACTAGCCGGACTTGGCACTGGTGCCACCTCTGGTCTGGGAACCATCCTGCGTATCGTGGATTCTAAGCAGCCAGCCGGCCACTCCCAGCCACAGGCCCTCAAACACAAACAACGGCGCTTTTCCCTGGAAAACAAAACTCGCCTGACAACTTTTTGATGGCAGATTGCAGGAGCCACTTGGTACTATCAAACCAGCCCAACTTGGCACTGGTGCCACCATGGGTCTGGTCACCATCCTGCCTATCGTAGCTTTTCAGGAGCCAGCCGGTCACTCCCAGCCATAGGCCCCCAGACAAATACCTCGGCCCGTTTCCCTGGAAAACAAAAGTAAGCTGCCCCACTTCTGGATGGCAGATTGCAGGACGCACTTGGTACTATCAAACCAGCCCGACTTGGCACTGGTGCCACGTCAAGTCTGGGAACCATCCTGCGTATCGTGGATTCTAAGGAGCCAGCCGGCCACTCCCAGCCACAGGCCCTCAAACACAAACAACGACGCTTTTCCCTGGAAAAGAAAACTCGCCTGCCAACTTTTTGATGGCAGATTGCAGGAGCCACTTGGTACTATCAAACCAGCCCAACTTGGCACTGGTGCCACCATGGGTCTGGTCACCATCCTGCCTATCGTAGCTTTTCAGGAGCCAGCCGGTCACTCCCAGCCATAGGCCCCAAGACACAAAGCTCGGCCCGTTTCCCTGGCAAAAAAAAGAAAGCTGCCCCGCTTCTGGATGGCAGATTGCCGGACGCACTTGGTACTATCAAACCAGCCCAATGTGGCACTGGTGCCACCTCTGGTCTGGGAACCATCCTGCGTATCGTGGATTCTAATTAGCCATCCGGCCACTCCCAGCCACAGGCCCCCAAACACAAACAACGACGCTTTTCCCTGGAAAACAAAACTCGCCTGCCAAATTTTGATGACAGATTGCAGGAGCCACTTGGTGCTATCAAACCAGCCCAACTTGGCACTGGTGCCACCATGGGTCTGGTCACCATCCTGCACATCGTAGCTCTTCAGGAACCAGCCGGTCATTCCCAGCCATAGGCCCCCAGACACAAAGCTCGACCCGTTTCCGTGGCAAACAAAAGTAAGCTGCCCCGCTTCTGGATGGCAGATTGCAGGAGCCAATTGGTATAATCAAACCAGCCCGACTTGGCACTGGTGCCACCTCTGGTCTGGGAACCATCCTGCGTATCGTGGATTCTAAGGAGCCAGCCGGCCACTCCCAGCCGCAGGCCCTCAAACCCAAAACACGGCGCTTTTCCCTGGAAAACAAAACTCGCCTGCCAAATTTTGATGGCAGATTGCAGGAGCCACTTGGTACTATCAAACCAGCCCAACTTGGCACTGGTGCCACCATGGGTCTGGTCACCATCCTGCCTATGGTAGCTTTTCAGGAGCCATCCGGTCACTCCCAGCCATAGGCCCCCAGACATAAACCTCGGCCCGTTTCCCTGGCAAACAAAAGTAAGCTGCCCCGCTTCTGGATGGCAGATTGCCGGAACCACTTGGTATTATCAAACCAGCCCAACTTGGCACTGGTGCCACCTTGGGTCTGGATACCATGCTGCGTATCGTGGATTCTAAGGAGCCAGCCGGCCACTCCCAGCCACAGGCCCCCAAACACAAACAACGGCGCTTTTCCCTGGAAAATAAAACTCGCCTGCCAAATTTTTGATGGCAGATTGCAGGAGCAACTTGCTACTATCAAATCAGCCCAACTTGGCACTGGTGCCACCATGGGTCTGGTCACCATCCTGCCTATCGTAGCTTTTCAGGAGCCAGCCGGTCACTCCCAGCCATAGGCCCCCAGACAAACACCTCGGCCATTTTCCCTGGCAAACAAAAGTAAGCTACCCCGCTTCTGCTTGGCAGATTGCAGGAGCCACTTTGCAGCATCAAACTAGCCCGACTTGGCACTGGTGCCACGTCAGGTCTGGGAACCATCCTGCGTATCGTGGATTCCAATTAGCAAGCCGGCCACTCTCAGCCACAGGCCCCCAAACACAAACAACGGCGCTTTTCCCTGGAAATCAAAACTCGCCTGCCAAATTTTTGATGGCAGATTGCAGGAGCCACTTGGTAATATCAAATCAGCCCAACTTGGCACTGGTGCCACCATGGGTCTGGTCACCATCCTGCCTATCGTAGCTTTTCAGGAGCCAGCCGGTCACTCCCAGCCATAGGCCCCCAGACACAAACCTCGGCCCGTTTCCCTGGAAAACAAAAGTAAGCTGCCCCGCTTCTGGATGGCAGATTGCAGGAGCCACTTTGCACCATCAAACTGGCCCGACTTGTCACTGGTGCCACCTCAGGTCTGGGAACCATCCTGCGTATCGTGGATTCCAATTAGCAAGACGGCCACTCCCAGCCACAGGCCCCCAAACACAAAGAACGGCGCTTTTCCCTGGAAAACAAAACTCGCCTGCCAACATTTTGATGGCAGATTGCAGGAAGCACTTGGTACTATCAAACCAGCCCAACCTGGCACTGGTGCCACCTTGGGTCTGGGAACCATCCGGCGTATCGTGTGTTGAAAGGAGCCAGCCGGCCACTCCAGCCACAGGCCCGCAGACACAAACAACGGCGCTTTTCCCTGGAAAACAAAACTCAGCTGCCCTGCTTCTGGATGGCAGATTGCAGGAACCACTTGGTACTATCAAACCAGCCCAACTTGGCACTGGTGCCACCATGGGTCTGGTCACCATCCTGCCTATTGTAGCTTTTCATGAGCCAGCCGGTCACTCCCAGCCATAGGCCCCGAGACACAAAACTCGGCCCGTTTCCCTGGCAAACAAAAGTAAGCTGCCCCGCTTCTGCATGGCAGATTGCAGGAGCTACTTAGTACTATCAAATCAGCCCGACTTGGCACAGGTGCCACCTTGGATCTGGGAACCATCCTGTGTATCGTGGATTTTCAGGGGCCAGCCAGCCACTCTCAGCCATATGCCCCCAAAAACAAACCACGGACCTTTTCTCTGGCAAACAAAAATCAACTGCCCCACTTCTGGATGGCAGATTGCAGGAGCCACTTGGGACTATCACACCAGCACAACATGGCACTGCTGCCAACTTGGATCTCGGAACAATCCTACGTATCGTACATATTCAGGAACCAGCCGAACACTCCCAGCCACAGGCCCCCAAACACAAACAAAGGCCCATTTCCCTGGAAAACAAAACTCAGCTGCCCCGCTTCTGGATGGCAGTTTGCAGGAGCCACTTGGGACTATCAAACCAGCCCGACTTGGTAATGGTACCACCTTGGATCTGGGAACCATCCGGCGTATCGTGGATTTTCAGGGGCCAGCCGGTCATTCCCAGCCATATGCCCCCAAACACAAACCTCGGCCCTTTTCTCTGGCAAACAAAACTCAACTGCCCCTCTTCTGGATGGCAAATTGCAGGACGCACTTGGTACTACAAAAAGAGCCCGACTTGGCAGTGGTGCCACCTTGGCTCTGGGAACCATCCTGCGTATCGAGCATTTTAAGGAGCCAGCCGGCAATTCCCAGCCGTATGCCCCAAAAAGAAACCATGGACATTTTCTCTGGCAAAAAAAACTCAGCTGTCCCGCTTCTGGATGGCAGATTGCAGGAGTCACTTTGAACCCTACAACCAGCCTTACTTGGCACTGGTGCCACCTTGGATCTGGGAACCATCCTGCCTATCGTTGATTTTCAGGGGCCAGCCGGCCACTCTCAGCCATAGGCCCCCAAACACAAACCACAGCCCTTTTCTCTAGCAAACAAAATTCAACTGCCCCGCTTCTGGATGGCAAATTGCAGGAGCCACTGGGTACTACAAAAACAGCCTGACTTGGCACTGGTGCCACCTTGCGTCTGGTTACCATGCGGCGTATCGTGCATTTTAAGGAGCCAGGTGGCCACTCCCAGCCATATGCCCCCAAAAACAACCCACGGCCCTTTTCTCTGGCAAACAAAACTCAGCTGCCCCGCTTCTGGATGGCAGATTGCAGGAGCCACTTGGTACTATCAAACCAGCCCAATTTGGCACTGGTGCCACCATGGGTCTGGTCACCATCCTGCCTATCGTAGCTTTTCAGGAGCCAGCCGGTCACTCCCAGCCGTAGGCCCACAGACACAAAACTCGGCCCGTTTCCCTGACAAACAAAAGTAAGCTGTCCCGCTTCTGGATGGCAGATTGCAGGAGCCACTTGCTACTATCAAACCACCCGACTTGGCACTGGTGCCACCTCTGGTCTGGGAACCATCCTGCGTATCGTAGATTCTAATTAGCCATCCGTCCACTCCCAGGCACAGGCCCCCAAACACAAACAACGGCGCTTTTCCCTGGAAAACAAAACTCGTCTGCCATCTTTTTGATGGCAGATTGCCGGAGCCACTTGGTACTATCAAACCAGCCCAACTTGGCACTGGTGCCACCATGGGTCTGGTCACCATCCTGCCTATCGTAGCTTTTCAGGAGCCAGCCGGCCACTCCCTGCCACAGGCCCCCAAACACAAACAACGGCGCTTTTCCCTGGAAAACAAAATTCGCCTGCCAACTTTTTGATGGCAGATTGCAGGAGCCACTTGGTACTATCAAATCAGCCCAACTTGGCACTGGTGCCACCATGGGTCTGGTCAACATCCTGCCTATCGTAGCTTTTCAGGAGCCAGCCGGTCACTCCCAGCCATAGGCCCTCAGACCCAAACCTCGGCCCGTTTCCCTGGCAAACAAAAGTAAGCTGCCCCGCTTCTGGATGGCAGATTGCAGGAGCCACTTGGTAGTATCAAACCAGCCCTACTTGGTACTGGTGCCAACTTGGGTCTGGGAAACATCCTGCGTATCGTGGATTCTAAGGAGCCAGCCGGCCACTCCCAGCCACAGGCCCCCAAACACAAACAACGGCGCTTTTCCCTGGAAAACAAAACTCGCCTACCAACATTTTGATGGCAGATTGCAGGAGCCACTTGGTACTACCAAATCAGCCGAACTTGGCACTGGTGCCACCATGGGTCTGGTAACCATCCTGCCTATCGTACCTTTTCAGGAGCCAGCTGGTCACTCCCAGCCATAGGCCCCCAGACAAAAACCTCGGCTCCTTTCCCTGGCAAACAAAAGTAAGCAGCCCTGCTTCTGGATGGCAGATTGCAGGAGCCACTTTGCACCATCCAACTGGCCCGACTTGTCACTGTTGCCACCTCTGGTCTGGGAACCATCCTGCGTATCGTGGATTCTAATTAGCCAGCCGGCCACTCCCAGCCACAGGCCCCCAAACACAAACAACGGCGCTTTTCCCTGGAAAACAAAACTCGCCTGACAACTTTTTGATGGCAGATTGCAGGAGCCACTTGGTACTATCAAACCAGCCCAACTTGGCACTGGTGCCACCATGGGTCTGGTCACCATCCTGCCTATCGTAGCTTTTCAGGAGCCAGCCGGTCACTCCCAGCCATAGGCCCCCAGACACAAAGCTCGGCCCGTTTCCCTGGCAAACAAAAGTAAGCTGCCCCGCTTCTGGATGGCAGATAGTAGGACGCACTTGTTACTATCAAACCAGCCCGACTTGGCACTGGTGCCACCACTGGTCTGGGAACCATCCTGCGTATCGTGGATTCTAAGGAGCCAGCCGGCCAATCCCAGCCACAGGCACCCAAACACAAACAACGGCGCTTTTCCCTGGAAAACAAAACTCGCCTGACAACTTTTTGATGGCAGATTGCAGGAGCCACTTGGTACTATCAAACCAGCCCAACTTGGCACTGGTGCCACCATGGGTCTGGTCACCATCCTGCCTATCGTAGCTTTTCAGGAGCCAGCCGGTCACTCCCAGCCATAGGCCCCCAGACAAATACCTCGGCCCGTTTCCCTGGAAAACAAAAGTAAGCTGCCCCGCTTCTGGATGGCAGATTCCAGGACGCACTTGGTAGTATCAAACCAGCCCAACTTGGCACTGGTGCCACCTTGGGTCTGGGAACCATGCTGAGTATCGTGGATTCTAAGGAGCCAGCCGGCCACTCCCTGCCACAGGCCCCCAAACACAAACAACGGCGCTTTTCCCTGGAAAACAAACTCGCCTGCCAAGTTTTTGATGGCAGATTGCAGGAGCCACTTGGTACTATCAAACCAGCCCAACTTGGCACTGGTGCCACCATGGGTCTGGTCACCATCCTGCCTATCGTAACTTTTCAGGAGCCAGCCGGTCACTCCCAGCCATAGGCCCCCAGACAAAAACCTCGGCCCGTTTCCCTGGCAAACAAAAGTAAGCTGCCCCGCTTCTGGATGGCAGATTCCCGGACGCACTTGGTACTATCAAACCAGCCCAACTTGGCACTGGTGCCACCTCTGATCTGGGAACCATGCTGAGTATCGTGGATTCTAAGGAGCCAGCCGGCCACTCCCAGCCACAGGCCCCCAAACACAAACAACGGCGCTTTTCCCTGGAAAACAAAACTCGCCTGCCAAGTTTTTGATGGCAGATTGCAGGAGCCACTTGGTACTATCAAACCAGCCCAACTTGGCACTGGTGCCGTCATGGGTCTGGTCACCATCCTGCCTATCGTAGCTTTTCACGAGCCAGCCGGTCACTCCCAGCCATAGGCCCGCAGACAAAAACCTCGGCCCGTTTCCCTGGAAAACAAAAGTAAGCTGCCCCGCTTCTGGATGGCAGATGGCAGGAACCACTTGGTACTATCAAACCAGCCCAACTTGGCACTGGTGCCACCTTGGGTCTGGGAACCATCCTGCGTATCGTGGATTCTAAGGGGCCAGCCGGTCGCTCCCAGCCACAGGCCCCCAAACAAAACCACAGGGCTATTTCCTGGAAAACAAAACTCGCCTGCCAAGTTTTTGATGGTAGATTGCAGGAGCCACTTGGTACTATCAAACCAGCCCAACTTGGCACTGGTGCCACCATGGGTCTGGTCACCATCCTGCCTATCGTAGCTTTTCAGGAGCCAGCCGGTCACTCCCAGCCATAGGCCCCGAGACACAAACCTCGGCCCGTTTCCCTGGCAAACAAAAGTAAGCTACCCCGCTTCTGGATGGCAGATTGCAGGAGCCACTTGGTACTATCAAACCAGCCCGACTTGGCACTGGTGCCACCTCAGGTCTGGGAACCATCCTGCGTATCGTGGATTCTAAGGAGCCAGCCGGCCACTCCCAGCCATAGGCCCCCAAACAAAAACAACGGCGCTTTTCCCTGGAAAACAAAACTTGCCTGCTAACTTTTTGATGGCAGATTGCAGGAGCCACTTGGTACTATCAAACCAGCCCAACTTGGCACTGGTGCCACCATGGGTCTGGTCACCATCCTGCCTATCGTAGCTTTTCAGGAGCCAGCCGGTCACTCCCAGCCATAGGCCCCCAGACACAAAGCTCGACCCGTTTCCCTGGCAAACAAAACAAGCTGCCCCGCTTCTGGATGGCAGATTGCAGGAGCCACTTGGTACTATCAAACCAGCCCATCTTGGCATTGGTGCCACCTTTAGTCTGGGAACCATCCTGCGTATCGTGGATTCTAAGGAGCCAGCCGGTCACTCCCAGCCACAGGCCCCCAAACACAAACCACAGCGCTTTTCCCTGGAAAACAAAACTCGCCTGCCAACATTTTGATGGCAGATTGCAGGAGCCACTTGCTACTATCAAATCAGCCCAACTTGGCACTGGTGCCACCATGGGTCTGGTCACCATCCTGCCTATCGTAGCTTTTCAGGAGACAGCCGGTCCCTCCCTGCCATAGGCCCCCAGAGAAAAAACTCGGCCCATTTCCCTGGCAAACAAAAGTAAGCTGCCCCGCTTCTGGATGGCAGATTCCAGGACGCACTTGGTAGTATCAAACCAGCCCAACTTGGCACTGGTGCCACCTTGGGTCTGGGAACCATCCTGCGTATCGTGGATTCTAAAGAGCCAGCCGGTCACTCCCAGCCACAGGCCCCCAGACACAAACAACGGCGCTTTTCCCTGGACAACAAAACTCGCCTGCCAAATTTTGATGGCAGATTCCCGGAGCCACTTGGTACTATCAAACCAGCCCAACTTGACACTGGTGCCGTCATGGGTCTGGTCACCATCCTGCCTATCGTAGCTTTTCAGGAGCCAGCCGGTCACTCCCAGCCACAGGCCCCCAGACACAAAGCTCGGCCCGTTTCCCTGGCAAACAAAAGTAAGTTATCCCGCTTCTGGATGGCAGATTGCAGGAGCCACTTTTCACCATCAAACCAGCCCGACTTGGCATTGCTGCCACCTCTGGTCTGGGAACCATCCTGCGTATCGTGGATTCTAAGGAGCCAGCCGGCCACTCCCAGCCACAGGCACCCAAACACAAACAACGGCGCTTTTCCCTGGAAAACAAAACTCGCCTGACAACTTTTTGATGGCAGATTGCAGGAGCCACTTGGTACTATCAAACCAGCCCAACTTGGCACTGGTGCCACCATGGGTCTGGGAACCATCCTGCCTATCGTAGCTTTTCAGGAGCCAGCCGGTCACTCCCAGCCATAGGCCCCCAGACACAAACCTCGGCCCGTTTCCCTGGCAAACAAAAGTAAGCTACCCCGCTTCTGGATGGCAGATTGCAGGACGCACTTGGTACTATCAAACCAGCCCAACTTGGCACTGGTGCCACCTCAGGTCTGGGAACCATCCTGCGTATCGTGGATTCTAAGGAGCCAGCCGGCCACTCCCAGCCATAGGCCCCCAAACAAAAACAACGGCGCTTTTCCCTGGAAAACAAAACTTGCCTGCCAACTTTTTGATGGCAGATTGCAGGAGCCACTTGGTACTATCAAACCAGCCCAACTTGGCACTGGTGCCACCATGGGTCTGGTCACCATCCTGCCTATCGTAGCTTTTCAGGAGCCAGCCGGTCACTCCCAGCCGTAGGCCCACAGACACAAAACTCGGCCGGTTTCCCTGACAAACAAAAGTAAGCTGTCCCGCTTCTGGATGGCAGATTGCAGGAGCCACTTGCTACTATCAAACCACCCGACTTGGCACTGGTGCCACCTCTGGTCTGGGAACCATCCTGCGTATCGTAGATTCTAATTAGCCATCCGTCCACTCCCAGGCACAGGCCCCCAAACACAAACAACGGCGCTTTTCCCTGGAAAACAAAACTCGTCTGCCATCTTTTTGATGGCAGATTGCCGGAGCCACTTGGTACTATCAAACCAGCCCAACTTGGCACTGGTGCCACCATGGGTCTGGTCACCATCCTGCCTATCGTAGCTTTTCAGGAGCCAGCCGGCCACTCCCTGCCACAGGCCCCCAAACACAAACAACGGCGCTTTTCCCTGGAAAACAAAATTCGCCTGCCAACTTTTTGATGGCAGATTGCAGGAGCCACTTGGTACTATCAAATCAGCCCAACTTGGCACTGGTGCCACCATGGGTCTGGTCAACATCCTGCCTATCGTAGCTTTTCAGGAGCCAGCCGGTCACTCCCAGCCATAGGCCCCCAGACCCAAACCTCGGCCCGTTTCCCTGGCAAACAAAAGTAAGCTGCCCCGCTTCTGGATGGCAGATTGCAGGAGCCACTTGGTAGTATCAAACCAGCCCTACTTGGTACTGGTGCCAACTTGGGTCTGGGAAACATCCTGCGTATCGTGGATTCTAAGGAGCCAGCCGGCCACTCCCAGCCACAGGCCCCCAAACACAAACAAGGGCGCTTTTCCCTGGAAAACAAAACTCTCCTGCCAACATTTTGATGGCAGATTGCAGGAGCCACTTGGTACTATCAAACCAGCCCAACTTGGCACTGGTGCCACCATGGGTCTGGTCACCATCCTGCCTATCGTAGCTTTTCAGGAGCCAGCCGGCCACTCCCAGCCATAGGCCCCCAGACACAAAGCTCGGCCCGTTTCCCTGGCAAAAAAAAGTAAGCTGCCCCGCTTCTGGATGGCAGATTCCCGGACGCACTTGTTACAATCAAACCAGCCCAACTTGGCACTGGTGCCACCTCTGGTCTGGGAACCATGCTGAGTATCGTGGATTCTAAGGAGCCAGCCGGCCACTCCCAGCCACAGGCCCCCAAACACAAACAACGGCGCTTTTCCCTGGAAAACAAAACTCGCCTGCCAAGTTTTTGATGGCAGATTGCAGGAGCCACTTGGTACTATCAAACCCGCCCAACTTGGCACTGGTGCCACCATGGGTCTGGTCACCATCCTGCCTATCGTAGCTTTTCAGGAGCCAGCCGGTCACTCCCCGCCATAGGCCCCCAGACACAAACCTCGGCCCGTTTCCCTGGCAAACAAAAGTAAGCTACCCCGCTTCTGGATGGCAGATTGCAGGACGCACTTGGTACTATCAAACCAGCCCAACTTGGCACTGGTGCCACCTCAGGTCTGTGAACCATCCTGCGTCTCGTGGATTCTAAGGAGCCAGCCGGCCACTCCCACCCATAGGCCCCCAAACAAAAACAACGGCGCTTTTCCCTGGAAAACAAAACTCGCCTGCCAACTTTTTGATGGCAGATTGCAGGAACCACTTGGTATTATCAAGCCAGCCCGACTTGGCACTGGTGCCACCTTGGGTCTGGGAACCATGCTGCGTATCGTGGATTCTAAGGAGCCAGCCGGCCACTCCCAGCCACAGGCCCCCAAACACAAACAAGGGCGCTTTTCCCTGGAAAACAAAACTCTCCTGCCAACATTTTGATGGCAGATTGCAGGAGCCACTTGGTACTATCAAACCAGCCCAACTTGGCACTGGTGCCACCATGGGTCTGGTCACCATCCTGCCTATCGTAGCTTTTCAGGAGCCAGCCGGCCACTCCCAGCCATAGGCCCCCAGACACAAAGCTCGGCCCGTTTCCCTGGCAAACAAAAGTAAGCTGCCCCGCTTCTGGATGGCAGATTCCCGGACGCACTTGTTACAATCAAACCAGCCCAACTTGGCACTGGTGCCACCTCTGGTCTGGGAACCATGCTGAGTATCGTGGATTCTAAGGAGCCAGCCGGCCACTCCCAGCCACAGGCCCCCAAACACAAACAACGGCGCTTTTCCCTGGAAAACAAAACTCGCCTGCCAAGTTTTTGATGGCAGATTGCAGGAGCCACTTGGTACTATCAAACCCGCCCAACTTGGCACTGGTGCCACCATGGGTCTGGTCACCATCCTGCCTATCGTAGCTTTTCAGGAGCCAGCCGGTCACTCCCCGCCATAGGCCCCCAGACACAAACCTCGGCCCGTTTCCCTGGCAAACAAAAGTAAGCTACCCCGCTTCTGGATGGCAGATTGCAGGACGCACTTGGTACTATCAAACCAGCCCAACTTGGCACTGGTGCCACCTCAGGTCTGTGAACCATCCTGCGTCTCGTGGATTCTAAGGAGCCAGCCGGCCACTCCCACCCATAGGCCCCCAAACAAAAACAACGGCGCTTTTCCCTGGAAAACAAAACTCGCCTGCCAACTTTTTGATGGCAGATTGCAGGAACCACTTGGTATTATCAAGCCAGCCCGACTTGGCACTGGTGCCACCTTGGGTCTGGGAACCATGCTGCGTATCGTGGATTCTAAGGAGCCAGCCGGCCACTCCCTGCCACAGGCCCCCAAACACAAACAACGGTGCTTTTCCCTGGAAATCAACACTCGCTTGCCGACTTTTTGATGGCAGATTGCAGGAGCCACTTGGTACTATCAAACCAGCCCAACTTGGCACTGGTGCCACCATGGGTCTGGTCACCATCATGCCTATCGTAGCTTTTCAGGACCTAGCCGGTCACTCACAGCCATAGGCCCCCAGACACAAACCTTGGCCCGTTTCCCTGGCAAACAAAAGTAAGCTGCCCCGTTTCTGGATGGCAGATTTCAGTAGCAACTTTGCACCATCAAACTGGCCCGACTTGTCACTGGTGCCACTTTAGGTCTGGGAAACATCCTGCGTATCGTGGATTCTAATTAGCCATCCGGCCACTCCCACCCACAGGCCCCCAAACACAAACAACGGCGCTTTTCCCTGGAAAACAAAACTCGCCTGCCAACTTTTTGATGGCAGATTGCAGGAGCCACTTGGTACTATCAAACCAGCCGAACTTGGCACTGGTGCCACCATGGGTCTGGTAACCATCCTGCCTATCGTACCTTTTCAGGAGCCAGCTGGTCACTCCCAGCCATAGGCCCCCAGACAAAAACCTCGGCTCCTTTCCCTGGCAAACAAAAGTAAGCAGCCCTGCTTCTGGATGGCAGATTGCAGGAGCCACTTTGCACCATCAAACTGGCCCGACTTGTCACTGTTGCCACCTCTGGTCTGGGAACCATCCTGCGTATCGTGGATTCTAATTAGCCAGCCGGCCACTCCCAGCCACAGGCCCCCAAACACAAACAACGGCGCTTTTCCCTGGAAAACAAAACTCGCCTGACAACTTTTTGATGGCAGATTGCAGGAGCCACTTGGTACTATCAAACCAGCCCAACTTGGCACTGGTGCCACCATGGGTCTGGTCACCATCCTGCCTATCGTAGCTTTTCAGGAGCCAGCCGGTCACTCCCAGCCATAGGCCCCCAGACACAAAGCTCGGCCCGTTTCCCTGGCAAACAAAAGTAAGCTGCCCCGCTTCTGGATGGCAGATAGTAGGACGCACTTGTTACTATCAAACCAGCCCGACTTGGCACTGGTGCCACCACTGGTCTGGGAACCATCCTGCGTATCGTGGATTCTAAGGAGCCAGCCGGCCACTCCCACCCACAGGCCCCCAAACACAAACAACGGCGCTTTTCCCTGGAAAACAAAACTCGCCTGCCAACTTTTTGATGGCAGATTGCAGGAGCCACTTGGTACTATCAAACCAGCCCAACTTGGCACTGGTGCCACCATGGGTCTGGTCACCATCCTGACTATCGTAGCTTTTCAGGAGCCAGCCGGTCACTCCCAGCCATAGGCCCCCAGACAAATACCTCGGCCCGTTTCCCTGGCAAACAAAAGTAAGCTGCCCCGCTTCTGGATGGCAGATTGCAGGACGCACTTGGTACTATCAAACCAGCCCGACTTGGCACTTGTGCCACCACTGGTCTGGGAACCATCCTGCGTCTCGTGGATTCTAAGGAGCCAGCCGGCCACTCCCTGCCACAGGCCCCCAAACACAAACAACGGCGCTTTTCCCTGGAAAACAAAACTCGCCTGCCAACTTTTTGATGGCAGATTGCAGGAGCCACTTGGTACTATCAAACCAGCCCAACTTGGCACTGGTGCCACCATGGGTCTGGTCACCATCCTGCCTATCGTAACTTTTCAGGAGCCAGCCGGTCACTCCCAGCCATAGGCCCCCAGACAAAAACCTCGGCCCGTTTCCCTGGCAAACAAAAGTAAGCTGCCTTGCTTCTGGATGGCAGATTCCCGGACGCACTTGGTACTATCAAACCAGCCCAACTTGGCACTGGTGCCACCTCTGATCTTCGAACCATGCTGAGTATCGTGGATTCTAAGGAGCCAGCCGGCCACTCCCAGCCACAGGCCCCCAAACACAAACAACGGCGCTTTTCCCTGGAAAACAAAACTCGCCTGCCAAGTTTTTGATGGCAGATTGCAGGAGCCACTTGGTACTATCAAACCAGCCCAACTTGGCACTGGTGCCGTCATGGGTCTGGTCACCATCCTGCCTATCGTATCTTTTCAGGAGCCAGCCGGTCACTCCCAGCCATAGGCCCCCAGACAAAAACCTCGGCCCGTTTCCCTGGCAAACAAAAGTAAGCTGCCCCGCTTCTGGATGGCAGATTGCAGGAACCACTTGGTACTATCAAACCAGCCCAACTTGGCACTGGTGCCACCATGGGTCTGGGAACCATCCTGTGTATCGTGGATCCTAATTAGCCATCCGTCCACTCCAGGCCATAGGGCCCCAGGCACAAACAACGGCGCTTTTACCTGGAAAACAAAACTCGCCTGCCAACTTTTTGATGGCCGATTGCAGGAACCACTTGGTATTATCTAGCCAGCCCAACTTGGCACTGGTGCCACCATGGGTCTGGTCACCATCCTGCCTATCGTAGCTTTTCAGGAGCCAGCCGGTCACTCCCTGCCATAGGCCCCCAGACACAAACCTCGGCCCGTTTCCCTGGCAAACAAAAGTAAGCTGCCCCGCTTCTGGATGGCAGATTGCAGGAACCACTTGTTACTATCAAACCAGCCCAACTTGGCACTGGTGCCACCATGGGTCTGGGAACCATCCTGTGTATCGTGGATTCTAATTAGCCATCCGTCCACTCCAGGCCATAGGGCCCCAGGCACAAACAACGGCGCTTTTCCCTGGAAAACAAAACTCGCCAGCCAACTTTTTGATGGCCGATTGCAGGAACCACTTGGTATTATCAAGCCAGCCCGACTTGGCACTGGTGCCACCTTGGGTCTGGGAACCATGCTGCGTATCGTGGATTTTAAGGAGCCAGCCGGCCACTCCCTGCCACAGGCCCCCAAACACAAACAACGGCGCTTTTCCCTGGAAAACAAAACTCGCCTGCCAAGTTTTTGATGGCAGATTGCAGGAGCCACTTGGTACTATCAAACCAGCCCAACTTGGCACTGGTGCCACCATGGGTCTGGTCACCATCCTGCCTATCGTAGCTTTTCAGGAGCCAGCCAGCCACCCCCAGCCAGAGGCCCCCAGACAAATATTTCGGCCCGTTTCCCTGGCAAACAAAAGTAAGCTGCCCCGCTTCTGCATGGCAGATTGCAGGAGCCACTTTGCACCGTCAAACCAGCCCAACTTGGCACTGGTGCCACCTCAGGTCTGGGAAACATCCTGCGTATCGTGGGTTCTAATTAGCCATCCGTCCACTCCAGGCCATAGGGCCCCAGGCACAAACAACGGCGCTTTTCCCTGGAAAACAAAACTCGCCTGCCAACTTTTTGATGGCCGATCGCAGGAACCACTTGGTATTATCAAGCCAGCCCAACTTGGCACTGGTGCCACCATGGGTCTGGTCACCATCCTGCCTATCGTAGCTTTTCAGGAGCCAGCCGGTCACTCCCAGCCATAGGCCCCCAGACACAAACCTCGGACCGTTTCCCTGGCAAACAAAAGTAAGCTGCCCCGCTTCTGGATGGCAGATTCCCGGACGCACTTGTTACTATCAAACCAGCCCAACTTGGCACTGGTGCCACCATGGGTCTGGGAACCATCCTGTGTATCGTGGATTCTAATTAGCCATCCGTCCACTCCAGGCCATAGGGCCCCAGGCACAAACAACGGCGCTTTTCCCTGGAAAACAAAACTCGCCTGCGAACATTTTGATGGCCGAATGCAGGAACCACTTGGTATTATCAAGCCAGCCCGACTTGGCACTGGTGCCACCTTGGGTCTGGGAACCATGCTGCGTATCGTGGATTCTAAGGAGCCAGCTGGCCACTCCCAGCCACAGGCCCCCAAACACAAACAACGACGCTTTTCCCTGGAAATCAACACTCGCTTGCCGACTTTTTGATGGCAGATTGCAGGAGCCACTTGGTACTATCAAACCAGCCCAACTTGGCACTGGTGCCACCATGGGTCTGGTCACCATCCTGCCTATCGTAGCTTTTCATGAGCCAGCCGGCCACTCCCAGCCATAGGCCCCCAGACACAAACCTCGGCCCGTTTCCCTGGCAAACAAAAGTAAGCTGCCCCGCTTCTGGATGGCAGATTGCAGGACGCACTTGTTACAATCAAACCAGCCCAACTTGGCACTGGTGCTACCTCTGGTCTGGGAACCATGCTGAGTATCGTGGATTCTAAGGAGCCAGCTGGCCACTCCCAGCCACAGGCCCCCAAACACAAACAACGGCGCTTTTCCCTGGAAAACAAAACTCGCCTGCCAAGTTTTTGATGGCAGATTGCAGGAGCCACTTGGTACTATCAAACCAGCCCAACTTGGCACTGGTGCCGTCATGGGTCTGGTCACCATCATGCCTATCGTAGCTTTTCAGGAGCCAGCCGGTCACTTCCAGGCTTAGGCCCCCAGACACAATCCTCGGACCGTTTCCCTGGCAAACAAAAGTAAGCTGCCCCGCTTCTGGATGGCAGATTGCAGGAACCACTTGTTACTATCAAACCAGCCCAAGTTGGCACTGGTGCCACCATGGGTCTGGGAACCATCCTGTGTATCGTGGATTCTAATTAGCCATCCGTCCACTCCAGGCCATAGGGCCCCAGGCGCAAACAACGGCGCTTTTCCCTGGAAAACAAACTCGCCTGCCAAATTTTTGATGGCAGATTGCAGGAGCCACTTGGTACTATCAAACCAGCCCAACTTGGCACTGGTGCCACCTCAGGTCTGGGAACCATCCTGCGTCTCGTGGATTCTAAGGAGCCAGCCGGCCACTCCCACCCATAGGCCCCCAAACAAAAACAACGGCGCTTTTCCCTGGAAAACAAAACTCGCCTGCCAACTTTTTGATGGCCGATTGCAGGAACCACTTGGTATTATCAAGCCAGCCCGACTTGGCACTGGTGCCACCTTGGGTCTGGGAACCATGCTGCGTATCGTGGATTCTAAGGAGCCAGCCGGCCACTCCCTGCCACAGGCCCCCAAACACAAACAACGGCGCTTTTCCCTGGAAATCAACACTCGCTTGCCGACTTTTTGATGGCAGATTGCAGGAGCCACTTGGTACTATCAAACCAGCCCAACTTGGCACTGGTGCCACCATGGGTCTGGTCACCATCATGCCTCTCGTAGCTTTTCAGGACCTAGCCGGTCACTCACAGCCATAGGCCCCCAGACACAAACCTTGGCCCGTTTCCCTGGCAAACAAAAGTAAGCTGCCCCGTTTCTGGATGGCAGATTTCAGTAGCAACTTTGCACCATCAAACTGGCCCGACTTGTCACTGGTGCCACTTTAGGTCTGGGAACCATCCTGCGTATCGTGGATTCTAATTAGCCATCCGGCCACTCCCACCCACAGGCCCCCAAACACAAACAACGGCGCTTTTCCCTGGAAAACAAAACTCGCCTACCAACATTTTGATGGCAGATTGCAGGAGCCACTTGGTACTATCAAATCAGCCGAACTTGGCACTGGTGCCACCATGGGTCTGGTAACCATCCTGCCTATCGTACCTTTTCAGGAGCCAGCTGGTCACTCCCAGCCATAGGCCCCCAGACAAAAACCTCGGCTCCTTTCCCTGGCAAACAAAAGTAAGCAGCCCTGCTTCTGGATGGCAGATTGCAGGAGCCACTTTGCACCATCAAACTGGCCCGACTTGTCACTGTTGCCACCTCTGGTCTGGGAACCATCCTGCGTATCGTGGATTCTAATTAGCCAGCCGGCCACTCCCAGCCACAGGCCCCCAAACACAAACAACGGCGCTTTTCCCTGGAAAACTAAACTCGCCTGCCAAGTTTTTGATGGCAGATTGCAGGAGCCACTTGGTACTATCAAACCAGCCCAACTTGGCACTGGTGCCACCATGGGTCTGGTCACCATCCTGCCTATCGTAGCTTTTCAGGAGCCAGCCAGCCACCCCCAGCCAGAGGCCCCCAGACAAATATTTCGGCCCGTTTCCCTGGCAAACAAAAGTAAGCTGCCCCGCTTCTGCATGGCACATTGCAGGAGCCACTTTGCACCGTCAAACCAGCCCAACTTGGCACTGGTGCCACCTCAGGTCTGGGAACCATCCTGCGTATCGTGGGTTCTAATTAGCCATCCGTCCACTCCAGGCCATAGGGCCCCAGGCACAAAAAACGGCCCTTTTCCCTGGAAAACAAAACTCGCCTGCCAACTTTTTGATGGCCGATTGCAGGAACCACTTGGTATTATCAAGCCAGCCCAACTTGGCACTGGTGCCACCATGGGTCTGGTCACCATCCTGCCTATCGTAGCTTTTCAGGAGCCAGCCGGTCACTCCCAGCCATAGGCCCCCAGACACAAACCTCGGACCGTTTCCCTGGCAAACAAAAGTAAGCTGCCCCGCTTCTGGATGGCAGATTGCAGGAACCACTTGGTACTATCAAACCAGCCCAACTTGGCACTGGTGCCACCATGGGTCTGGGAACCATCCTGTGTATCGTGGATTCTAATTAGCCATCCGTCCACTCCAGGCCATAGGGCCCCAGGCACAAACAACGGCGCTTTTCCCTGGAAAACAAAACTCGCCTGCCAACTTTTTGATGGCCGATTGCAGGAACCACTTGGTATTATCAAGCCAGCCCGACTTGGCACTGGTGCCACCTTGGGTCTGGGAACCATGCTGCGTATCGTGGATTCTAAGGAGCCAGCCGGCCACTCCCAGCCACAGGCCCCCAAACACAAACAACGACGCTTTTCCCTGGAAATCAACACTCGCTTGCCGACTTTTTGATGGCAGATTGCAGGAGCCACTTGGTACTATCAAACCAGCCCAACTTGGCACTGGTGCCACCATGGGTCTGGTCACCATCCTGCCTATCGTAGCTTTTCAGGAGCCAGCCGGCCACTCCCAGCCATAGGCCCCCAGACACAAACCTCGGCCCGTTTCCCTGGCAAACAAAAGTAAGCTGCCCCGCTTCTGGATGGCAGATTCCCGGACGCACTTGTTACAATCAAACCAGCCCAACTTGGCACTGGTGCCACCTCTGGTCTGGGAACCATGCTGAGTATCGTGGATTCTAAGGAGCCAGCCGGCCACTCCCAGCCACAGGCCCCCAAACACAAACAACGGCGCTTTTCCCTGGAAAACAAAACTCGCCTGCCAAGTTTTTGATGGCAGATTGCAGGAGCCACTTGGTACTATCAAACCAGCCCAACTTGGCACTGGTGCCGTCATGGGTCTGGTCCACATCCTGCCTATCGTAGCTTTTCACGAGCCATCCGGTCACTTCCAGGCTTAGGCCCCCAGACACAATCCTCGGACCGTTTCCCTGGCAAACAAAAGTAAGCTGCCCCGCTTCTGGATGGCAGATTGCAGGATCCACTTGGTACTATCAAACCAGCCCAACTTGGCACTGGTGCCACCATGGGTCTGGGAACCATCCTGTGTATCGTGGATTCTAATTAGCCATCCGTCCACTCCAGGCCATAGGGCCCCAGGCGCAAACAACGGCGCTTTTCCCTGGATAACAAACTCGCCTGCCAAATTTTTGATGGCAGATTGCAGGACGCACTTGGTACTATCAAACCAGCCCAACTTGGCACTGGTGCCACCTGAGGTCTGGGAACCATCCTGCGTCTCGTGGATTCTAAGGAGCCAGCCGGCCACTCCCACCCATAGGCCCCCAAACAAAAACAACGGCGCTTTTCCCTGGAAAACAAAACTCGCCTGCCAACTTTTTGATGGCCGATTGCAGGAACCACTTGGTATTATCAAGCCAGCCCGACTTGGCACTGGTGCCACCTTGGGTCTGGGAACCATGCTGCGTATCGTGGATTCTAAGGAGCCAGCCGGCCACTCCCTGCCACAGGCCCCCAAACACAAACAACGGCGCTTTTCCCTGGAAATCAACACTCGCTTGCCGACTTTTTGATGGCAGATTGCAGGAGCCACTTGGTACTATCAAACCAGCCCAACTTGGCACTGGTGCCACCATGGGTCTGGTCACCATCATGCCTCTCGTAGCTTTTCAGGACCTAGCCGGTCACTCACAGCCATAGGCCCCCACACACAAACCTTGGCCCGTTTCCCTGGCAAACAAAAGTAAGCTGCCCCGTTTCTGGATGGCAGATTTCAGTAGCAACTTTGCACCATCAAACTGGCCCGACTTGTCACTGGTGCCACTTTAGGTCTGGGAACCATCCTGCGTATCGTGGATTCTAATTAGCCATCCGGCCACTCCCACCCACAGGCCCCCAAACACAAACAACGGCGCTTTTCCCTGGAAAACAAAACTCGCCTACCAACATTTTGATGGCAGATTGCAGGAGCCACTTGGTACTATCAAATCAGCCGAACTTGGCACTGGTGCCACCATGGGTCTGGTAACCATCCTGCCTATCGTACCTTTTCAGGAGCCAGCTGGTCACTCCCAGCCATAGGCCCCCAGACAAAAACCTCGGTTCCTTTCCCTGGCAAACAAAAGTAAGCAGCCCTGCTTCTGGATGGCAGATTGCAGGAGCCACTTTGCACCATCAAACTGGCCCGACTTGTCACTGTTGCCACCTCTGGTCTGGGAACCATCCTGCGTATCGTGGATTCTAATTAGCCAGCCGGCCACTCCCAGCCACATGCCCCCAAACACAAACAACGGCGCTTTTCCCTGGAAAACTAAACTCGCCTGACAACTTTTTGATGGCAGATTGCAGGAGCCACTTGGTACTATCAAACCAGCCCAACTTGGCACTGGTGCCACCATGGGTCTGGTCACCATCCTGCCTATCGTAGCTTTTCAGGAGCCAGCCGGTCACTCCCTGCCACAGGCCCCCAGACACAAAGCTCGGCCCGTTTCCCTGGCAAACAAAAGTAAGCTGCCCCGCTTCTGGATGGCAGATAGTAGGACGCACTTGTTACTATTAAACCAGCCCGACTTGGCACTGGTGCCACCACTGGTCTGGGAACCATCCTGCGTATCGTGGATTCTAAGGAGCCAGCCGGCCACTCCCAGCCTCAGGCACCCAAACACAAACAACGGCGCTTTTCCCTGGAAAACAAAACTCGCCTGACAACTTTTTGATGGCAGATTGCAGGAGCCACTTGGTACTATCAAACCAGCCCAACTTGGCACTGGTGCCACCATGGGTCTGGTCACCATCCTGCCTATCGTAGCTTTTCAGGAGCCAGCCGGCCACTCTGAGCCATATGCCCCCAAAAACAAACCACGGACCTTTTCTCTGGCAAACAAAAATCAGCTGCCCCACTTCTGGATGGCAGATTGCAGGAGCCACTTGGGACTATCACACCAGCACAACATGGCACTGCTGCCACCTTGGATCTGGGAACAATCCTGCGTATCGTACATATTCAGGAACCAGCCGAACACTCCCAGCCACAGGCCCCCAAACACAAACAACGGCCCTTTTCTCTGGCAAACAAAACTCAACTGCCCCTCTTCTGGATGGCAAATTGCAGGACGCACTTGGTACTACAAAAAGAGCCCGACTTGGCAGTGGTGCCACCTTGGCTCTGGGAACCATCCTGCATATCGAGCATTTTAAGGAGCCAGCCGGCAATTCCCAGCCGTATGCCCCAAAAAGAAACCATGGACCTTTTCTCTGGCAAAAAAAACTCAGCTGTCCCGCTTCTGGATGGCAGATTGCAGGAGTTACTTTGAACCATACAACCAGCCTTACTTGGCACTGGTGCCACCTTGGATCTGGGAACCATCCTGCCTATCGTTGATTTTCAGGGGCCAGCCGGCCACTCTCAGCCATAGGCCCCCAAACACAAACCACAGCCCTTTTCTCTAGCAAACAAAATTCAACTGCCCCGCTTCTGGATGGCAAATTGCAGGAGCCACTGGGTACTACAAAAACAGCCTGACTTGGCACTGGTGCCACCTTGCGTCTGGTTACCATGCGGCGTATCGTGCATTTTAAGGAGCCAGGTGGCCACTCCCAGCCATATGCCCCCAAACACAACCCACGGCCCTTTTCTCTGGCAAACAAAACTCAGCTGCCCCGCTTCTGGATGGCAGATTGCAGGAGACACTTGGTACTATCAAACCAGCCCGACTTGGCACTGGTGCCACCTTGGGTCTGGGAACCATCCTGCGTATTGTGGATTGTCAGGAGACAGCCGACCACTCTCGGCCACAGAGCCCAATCAAAAACAAAGGTCCGTTTCCCTGGCAAAAAAAACTCAGCTGCCCCGCTTCTGGATGGGAGATTGCAGGAGGCACTTGACACTGTCAAACGAGCCCCACTTGGCACTGGTGCCACCTTGGGTCTGGGAACCATGCTGCGTATCGTGGATTTTCAGGAGCCAGCCGGCCACTCCCAGCCACAGGCCCCCAAACACAAACCAGAGCCTTTTTCTCTGGCAAACAAAACTCAGCTGCCCCGCTTCTGGATGGCAGATTGCAGGAGCCACTTGGTACTATCAAACCAGCCCGACTTGGCACTGGTGCCACCTTGGGTCTGGGAACCATCCTGCCTATCGTGGATTTTAAGGAGCCAGCCGGCTACTCCCAGCCACAGGCCCCCAACAAAAACCACGGCCCTTTTTTCTCGCAAACAAAACTTAGCTGCCTCACTTCTGGATGGCAGATTGCAGGAGCCACTTGGTACTATCAAACCAGCCCGACTTGGCACTGGTGCCACCTTGGGTCTGGGAACCATCCTGCGTATCGTGGATTCTAAGGAGCCAGCCGGCCACTGCCAGCCACAGGCCCCCAAACAAAATCAACGGCGCTGTTCCCTGGAAAACAAAACACGCCTGCCAACTTTTTGATGGAGTTTGCAGGAGCCACTTGGTACTATCAAACCAGCCCGACTTGGCACTGGTGCCACCTTGGGTCTGGGAAACATCCTGCGTATCGTGGATTCTTAGGAGCCAGCCGGCCACTCCTAGCCACAGGCCCCCAAACAAAAACCTAGGCCTATTTCTCTGGCAAACAAAAGTAAGCTGCCCTGCTTCTGGATGGCAGATTGCAGGAGACACTTGGTACTATCAAACCAGCCCGACTTGGCACTGGTGCCACCTTGGATCTGGGAACCATGCTCTGTATCGTGGATATTCAGGGGCCAGCCGGCCACTCTCAGCCATATGTCCCCAAACAGAAACCTCAGCCCGTTTCTCTGGCAAACAAAACTCAACTGCCCCTCTTCTGGATGGCAAATTGCAGGATGAACTTGATACTAAAACCGCAGGCCGACTTGGTAGTGGTGACACCTTGGGCCTGGGAACCATCATGCGTATCGAGCATTTTAAGGAGCCAGCCGGCCACTCCCAGCAATATGCCCCCAAAAACAATCCACGGAATTTTCCTCTGGCAAACAAAAATCAGCTGCCCCGCTTCTGGATGGCAGATTGCAGGAGCCACTTTGCACCATCAAACCAGCCCGACTTGGCACTGGTGCCACATTGCATCTGGGAACCATGCTGCCTAGCGTGGATTTTCAGGAGCCAGCCGGCCACTCTCAGATATATGCCCCCAAACAAAACCCACGGCCCGTTTCCCTGGCAAACAAAATTAAGCTGCCCCGCTTCTGGATGGCAGATTGCAGGACGCACTTGGTAGTATCAAACCAGCAAAACTTGGCACTGGTGCCACCTTGGGTCTGGGAACCATCCTGCATATCGTGGGTTCAAAGGAGCCAGCCGGCCACTCCCAGCCACAGGCCCCCAAATACAAACAATGTCGCTTTTCCCTGGAAAACAAAACTCGCCTGCCAACTTTTTGAAGGCAGATTGCCGGAGCCACTTGGTACTATCAAACCAGCCCAACTTGGCACTGGTGCCACCATGGGTCTGGTAACCATCCTGCCTATTGTAGCTTTCCAGGAGCCAGCCGGTCTCTCCCAGCCATAGGTCCCCAGTCACAAACCTCGGCCCGTTTCCCTGGCAAACAAAAGTAAGCTACCCCGCTTCTGGATGGCAGATTGCAGGAGCCACTTGGTACTATCAAACCAGCAAAACTTGGCACTGGTGCCACCTTGGGTCTGGGAACCATGCTGCGTAACACAGATTCTAAGGCGCCAGTCGGCCACTACGAGCCACAAGCCCCCAAACACAAACAACGGCGCTATTCTCTGGCAAACAAAACTCAACTGCCCCTCTTCTGGATGGCAAATTGCAGGACGCACTTGGTACTAAAAAAACAGCCCGACTTGGCACTGGTGCCCCCTTGGGTCTGGGAACCATCCTGCGTATCGATCTTTTTAATGAGACAGCCGGCCACTCCCAGCCATATGCCCCCAAACACAACCCACGGCCCTTTTCTCTGGCAAACAAAACTCAACTGCACCGCTTCTGGATGGCAGATTGCAGGAGCCACTTGGTACTATCAAACCAGCCCGACTTGGCACTGGTGCCACCTTGGGTCTGGGAACCATCCTGCGTATTGTGGGTTGTCAGGAGCCAGCCGAACACTCTCGGCCACAGACCCCAATTAAAAACAACGGCCCGTTTCACAGGCAAACAAAACTCAGCTGCCCCGCTTCTGGATGGGAGATTGCAGGAGGCACTTGACACTGTGAAACCAGCCCCACTTGGCACTGGTGCCACCTTGGGTCTGGGAACCATACTGCGTATCATGGATTTTCAGGAGCCAGCCGGCCACTCCCAGCCACAGGCCCCCAAACACAAACCACAGCCTTTTTGTCTGGCAAACAAAATTCAGCTGCCCCGCTTCTGGATGGCAGATTGCAGGAGCCACTTGGGACTATCACACCAGCACAACATGGCACTGCTGCCACCTTGGATCTGGGAACCATCCTTCCTATCGTGGATTTTCAGGGGCCAGCCGGTCACTCTCAGCCATAGGCCCCAAACACAAACCACGGCCCTTTTCTCTGGAAAACAAAACTCAACTGCCCCTCTTCTGGATGGCAGATTGCAGGAGCCACTGGGTACTATGAAACCAGCCCTACTTGGCACTGATGCCACCTTGGGTCTGGGAACCATGCTGCGTATCATGGATTTTCAGGAGCCAGCCGGCCACTGCCAGCCACAGGCCCCCAAACACAAACAACGGCGCTTTTCCCTGGAAAATAAAATTCGCCTGCCAGCTTTTTGATGGCAGATTGCAGGAGCCACTTGGTACTATCAAATCATCCCAACTTGGCACTGGTGCCACTATGGGTCTGGGAACCATCCTGCCTATTGTAGCATTTCAGGAGCCAGCCGGTCACTCCCAGCCATAGGCCCCCAGACACAAACCTCGGACCGTTTCCCTGGCAAACAAAATTAAGCTGCCCCGATTCTGGATGGCAGATTGCAGGAGCCACTTGGTTGTGTCAAACCAGCCCGACTTGGCACTGGTGCCACCTTGGGTCTGGGAACCATCCTGCGTAACGTGGATTCTAAGCAGCCACCCGGCCACTCTGAGCCACAGGCCCCCAAACACAAACAACGGCGCTTTTCCCTGGAAAACAAAACGTGCCTGCCAACTTTTTGATGGCAGATTGCAGGAGCCACTTGGTACTATCAAACCAGCCCAACTTGGCACTGGTGCCACCTCTGGTCTGGGAACCATCCTGCCTATCGTAGCTTTTCAGGAGCCAGCCGGTCACTCCCAGCCATAGACCCCCAGACACAAACCTCGGCCCGTTTCCCTGGAAAACAAAAGTAAGTTACCCCGATTCTGGATGGCAGATTGCAGGAGCCACTTGGTACTATCAAATCAGCCCAACTTGGCACTGGTGCCACCATGGGTCTGGTAAACATCCTGCCTATCGTAGCTTTTCAGGAGCCAGCCGGTCACTCCCTGCCATAGGCCCCCGGACACAAACCTCGGCCCGTTTCCCTGGCAAACAAAAGTAAGCTGCCCCGCTTTTGGTGGCAGATTGCAGGATGCACTTGGTACTTACAAACCAGCCCGACTTGGCCCTGGTGCCACCTTGGCTCTGGGAACCATGCTGCGTAACGTAGATTCTACGAGGACAGGCGGCCACTCCCAGCCACAGGCCTCTAAACAAAAACAACGGCGCTTTTCCCTGGAAAACAAAACTCGCCTGCCAACTTCTTGATGGCAGATTGCAGGAGCCACTTGGTACTATCAAACCAGCCCAACTTGGCACTGGTGCCACCATGGGTCTGGTCACCATCCTGCCTATCGTAGCTTTTCAGGAGCCAGCCGCTCACTCCCAGCCATAGGCCCCCAGACAAATACCTCGGCACGTTTCCCTGGCAAACAAAAGTAGGCTGCCCCGCTTCTGGATGGCAAATTGCAGGACGCACTTGGTACTACGAAAACAGCCCGACTTGGCACTGATGCCACCTTGGGTCAGGGAACAATCCTGCGTATAGAGCTTTTTAAGGAGCCAGCCGGCCACGTCCAGTCATATACCCCCAAAAAAAAAACCACGGAACTTTTCTCCAGCAAACAAAAATCCGCTGCCCCGCGTCTGGATGGCAGATTGCAGGAGCTATTTAGTATTATCAAACCAGCCCGACTTGGCACTGGTGGCACCATGAGTCTGGTAACCATCCTGCCTATCGTAGCTTTTCAGTAGTCAGCCGGTCACTCCCAGCCATAGGCCCCCAGACAAATACCTCGGCCCGTTTCCCTGGGAAACAAAAGTAAGCTGTCCCGCTTCTGGATGGCAGATTGCAGGAGGCACTTGGTACTATCAAACCAGCCCAACTTGTTCCCAGACCCAAGGTGGCACCAGTGCCAAGTGGGGCTGGTTTGATGGTGCAACGTGGCTCCTGCAATCTGCCATCCAGAAGCGGGGCAGCTTACTTTTGTTTGCCAGGGAAACGGGCCGAGGTTTGTGTCTGGGGGTCTATGGCTGGGAGTGACCGGCTGGCTCCTGAAAAGCTACGATAGGCAGGATGGTTCCCAGACCAGAGGTGGCACCAGTGCCAAGTTGGGCTGGTTTGATAGTACCAAGTGGCTCCTGCAATCTGCCATCAAAAAGTTGGCAGGCGAGTTTTGTTTTCCAGGGAAAAGCGCCGTAGATTTTGTTTGGGGGCCTGTGGCTCAGAGTGGCCGGGTGGCTGCTTAGAATCCACGATACGCAGGATGGTTCCCAGACCCAAGGTGGCACCAGTGCCAAGTCGGGCTGGTTTGACACAACCAAGTGGCTCCTGCAATCTGCCATCCAGAATCGGGGCAGCTTAATTTTGTTTGCCAGGGAAACGGTCCGAGGTTTGTGTCTGGGGGCCTATGGCTGGGAGTGACCGGCTGGCTCCTGAAAAGCTACGATAGGCAGGATGGTTCCCAGACCCATAGTGGCACCAGTGCCAAGTTGGGATGATTTGATAGTACCAAGTGGCTCCTGCAATCTGCCATCAAAAAGTTGGCAGGCGAGTTTTGTTTTCCAGGGAAAAGCGCCGTTGTTTGTGTTTGGGGGCCTGTGGCAGGGAGTGGCCGGCTGGCTCCTTAGAATCCACGATATGCAGGATTGTTCCCACACCCAAGGTGGCACCAGTGCCAAGTCGGGCTGGTTTGATGGTGCAAAGTGGCTCCTGCAATCTGCCATACAGACGCGGGGCAGCGGATTTTTGTTTCCAAGAGAAATGGTCCGTGGTTTTTTTTCGGGGGTTTATGGCTGGGCGTGGCCGGCTGGCTCCTTAAAAAGCTCGATATGCAGGATGGTTCCCTGACACAAGGTGGCACCAGTGCCACGTCGGGCGGTTTTCGTAGTACAAAGTGCGTCCTAAAATTTGCCATCCAGAAGAGGGGCAGTTGAGTTTTGTTTGCCAGAGAAAAGGGCCGTGGTTTGTTTTTGGGGGCATATGGCTGAGAGTGGCCGGCTGGCTCCTGAAAAGCTACGATAGGCAGGATGTTTACCAGACCCATTGTGGCACCAGTGCCAAGTTGGGCTGATTTGATAGTACCAAGTGCCTCCTGCAATCTGCCATCCAGAATCGGGGTAGCTTACTTTTGTTTTCCAGGGAAACGGGCCGAGGTTTGTGTCTGGGGGTCTATGGTTGGGAGTGGCCGGCTGGCTCCTTAGAAACCACGATACGCAGCATGGTTCCCAGACAAGAGGTGCCACCAGTGCCAAGTTGGGCTGGTTTGATACTACCAAGTGGTTCCTGCAATCTGCCATCCAGAAGCGGGGCAGCTTACTTTTGTTTGCCAGGGAAAAGCGCCGTTGTTTGTGTTTGGGGGCCTGTGGCTGGGAGTGGCCGGCTGGCTGCTTAGAATCCATGATACGCAGGATGGTTCCCAGACGTCAGGTGGCGCCAGTGCCAAGTCGGGCTGGTTTGATAGTACCAAGTGCGTCCTGCAATCTGCCATCCAGAAGCGGGGCAGCTTACTTTTGTTTGCCAGGGAAACGGGCCGAGGTTTGTGTCTCGGGGCCTATGGCAGGGAGTGACCGGCGGGCTCCTGAAAGCTACGATAGGCAGGATGGTGACCAGACCCATGGTGGCACCAGTGCCAAGTTGGGCTGGTTTGATAGTACCAAGTGGCTCCTGCAATCTGACATCAAAAAGTTGGCAGGCGAGTTTTGTTTTCCAGGGAAAAGCGCCGTTGTTTGTGTTTGGGGGCCTGTGGTTGGGAGTGGCCGGCTGGCTCCTTAGACACCACGATACGCAGGATGGTTCCCAGACCAGAGGTGGCACCAGTGCCAAGTCCGGCTGGTTTGATAGTACCAAGTGGCTCCTGCAATCTGCCATCCAGAAGCGGGGCAGCTTACTTTTGTTTGCCACGGAAACGGGCCGTTGTTTGTGTTTGGGGGCCTGTGGCTGGGAGTGGCCGACTGGCTCCTTAGAATCCACGATACGCAGGATGGTTCCCAGACCAGAGGTGGCACCAGTGCCAAGTCGGGCTGGTTTGATAGTACCAAGTGGTTCCTGCAATCTGCCATCCAGAAGCAGGGCAGCTTACTTTTGTTTGCCAGGGAAACGGGCCGAGGTTTTTGTCTGGGGGCCTATGGCTGCGAGTGACCGGCTGGCTCCTGAAAAGCTACGATAGGCAGGATGGTGACCAGACCCATGGTGGCACCAGTCCCAAGTTGGGCTGGTTTGATAGTACCAAGTGGCTCCTGCAATCTGCCATCAAAATTTGGCAGGCGAGTTTTTTTTTCCAGGGAAAAGCGCCGTTGTTGTGTTTAGGGGCCTGTGGCTGGGAGTGGCCGGCTGGCTCCTTAGAATCCACCATACGCAGGATGGTTCCCAGACCCAAGGTGGCACCAGTGCCTAGTCGGGATAGTTTGATGGTGCAAAGTGGCTCCTGCAATCTGCCATCCAGAAGCGGGGCAGCTTACTTTTGTTTGCCAGGGAAAAGGGCCGAGCTTTGTGTCTCGGGGCCTATGGCTGGGAGTGACCGGCTGGCTCCTGAAAAGCTACGATAGGCAGGATGGTGACCAGACCCAAGGTGGCACCAGTGCCAAGTTGGGCTGGTTTGATAGTACCAAGTGGCTCCTGCAATCTGCCATCAAAAAGTTGGCAGGCGAGTTTTGTTTTCCAGGGAAAAGCGCCGTTGTTTGTGTTTGGGGGCCTGTGGCTGGGAGTGGCCGGCTGGCTCATTAGAATCCACGATACGCAGGATGGTTCGCAGACTTGTCGTGGCACCAGTGCCAAGTCGGGCTGGTTTGATAGTACCAAGTGGATCCTGCAATCTGCCATCCAGAAGCGGGGCAGCTTACTTTTGTTTGCCAGGGAAACGGGCCGAGGATTTGTCTGGGGGCCTATGGCTGGGAGTGACCGGCAGGCTCGTGAAAACCTACGATAGGCAGGATGGTGACCAGACCCATGGCGGCACCAGTGCCAAGTTGGGCTGGTTTGATAGTACCAAGTGGCTCCTGCAATCTGCCATCAAAAAGTTGGCAGGCGAGTTTTGTTTTCCAGGGAAAAGCGCCGTTGTTTGTGTTTGGGGGCCTGTGGCTGGGAGTGGCCGGCTGGCTCCTTAGAATCCACGATACGCAGGATGGTTCCCAGACCAGAGGTGGCACCAGTGCCAAGTCGGGCTGGTTTGATAGTACCAAGTGGCTCCTGCAATCTGCCATCCAGAAGCGGGGCAGCTTACTTTTGTTTGCCAGGGAAACGGGCCGAGGTTTGTGTCTGGGGGCCTATGGCTGGGAGTGACCGGCTGGCTCCTGAAAAGCTACGATAGGCAGGATGGTGACCAGACCCATGGTGGCACCAGTGCCAAGTTGGGCTGGTTTGATAGTACCAAGTGGCTCCTGCAATCTGCCATCAAAAAGTTGGCAGGCAAGTTTTCTTTACCAGGGAAAAGCGCCGTTGTTTTTGTTTGGGGGCCTATGGCTGGGAGTGGCCGGCTGGCTCCTTAGAATCCACGATACGCAGGATGGTTCCTAGACTTGACGTGGCACCAGTGCCAAGTTGGGCTGGTTTGATAGTACCAAGTGCGTCCTGCAATCTGCCATCAGGAAGTGGGGTAGCTTACTTTTGTTTGCCAGGGAAACGGGCCGAGGTTTGTGTCTCGGGGCATATGGCCGGGAGTGACCGGCTGGCTCCTGAAAAGCTACGATAGGCAGGATGGTGACCAGACCCATGGTGGCAGCAGTGCCAAGTTGGGCTGGTTTGATAGTACCAAGTGGCTCCTGCAATCTGCCATCAAAAAGTTGGCAGGCGAGTTTGTTATCCAGGGAAAAGCGCCGTTGTTTGTGCCTGGGGCCCTATGGCCTGGAGTGGACGGATGGCTAATTAGAACCCACGATACACAGGATGGTTCCCAGACCCATGGTGACACCAGTGCCAAGTTGGGCTGGTTTGATAGTACCAAGTGGATCCTGCAATCTGCCATCCAGAAGCGGGGCAGCTTACTTTTGTTTGCCAGGGAAACGGTCCGAGGATTGTGTCTGGGGGCCTAAGCCTGGAAGTGACCGGCTGGCTCGTGAAAAGCTACGATAGGCAGGATGGTGACCAGACCCATGACGGCACCAGTGCCAAGTTGGGCTGGTTTGATAGTACCAAGTGGCTCCTGCAATCTGCCATCAAAAACTTGGCAGGCGAGTTTTGTTTTCCAGGGAAAAGCGCCGTTGTTTGTGTTTGGGGGCCTGTGGCTGGGAGTGGCCGGCTGGCTCCTTAGAATCCATGATACTCAGCATGGTTCCCAGACCAGAGGTGGCACCAGTGCCAAGTTGGGCTGGTTTGATAGTACCAAGTGGTTGCTGCAATCTGCCATCCAGAAGCGGGGCTGCTTACTTTTGTTTGCCAGGGAAACGGGCCGAGGTTTGTGTCTGGGGGCCTATGGCTGGGAGTGACCGGCTGGCTCCTGAAAAGCTACGATAGGCAGGATGGTGACCAGACCCATGGTGGCACCAGTGCCAAGTTGGGCTGGTTTGATAGTACCAAGTGGCTCCTGCAATCTGCCATCAAAAAGTTGGCAGGCAAGTTTTCTTTACCAGGGAAAAGCGCCGTTGTTTTTGTTTGGGGGCCTATGGCTGGGAGTGGCCGGCTGGCTCCTTAGAATCCACGATACGCAGGATGGTTCCTAGACTTGACGTGGCACCAGTGCCAAGTTGGGCTGGTTTGATAGTACCAAGTGCGTCCTGCAATCTGCCATCCAGAAGTGGGGTAGCTTACTTTTGTTTGCCAGGGAAACGGGCCGAGGTTTGTGTCTCGGGGCATATGGCTGGGAGTGACCGGCTGGCTCCTGAAAAGCTACGATAGGCAGGATGGTGACCAGACCCATGGTGGCAGCAGTGCCAAGTTGGGCTGGTTTGATAGTACCAAGTGGCTCCTGCAATCTGCCATCAAAAAGTTGGCAGGCGAGTTTGTTATCCAGGGAAAAGCGCCGTTGTTTGTGCCTGGGGCCCTATGGCCTGGAGTGGACGGATGGCTAATTAGAACCCACGATACACAGGATGGTTCCCAGACCCATGGTGACACCAGTGCCAAGTTGGGCTGGTTTGATAGTACCAAGTGGATCCTGCAATCTGCCATCCAGAAGCGGGGCAGCTTACTTTTGTTTGCCAGGGAAACGGTCCGAGGATTGTGTCTGGGGGCCTAAGCCTGGAAGTGACCGGCTGGCTCGTGAAAAGCTACGATAGGCAGGATGGTGACCAGACCCATGACGGCACCAGTGCCAAGTTGGGCTGGTTTGATAGTACCAAGTGGCTCCTGCAATCTGCCATCAAAAACTTGGCAGGCGAGTTTTGTTTTCCAGGGAAAAGCGCCGTTGTTTGTGTTTGGGGGCCTGTGGCTGGGAGTGGCCGGCTGGCTCCTTAGAATCCATGATACTCAGCATGGTTCCCAGACCAGAGGTGGCACCAGTGCCAAGTTGGGCTGGTTTGATAGTACCAAGTGGTTGCTGCAATCTGCCATCCAGAAGCGGGGCTGCTTACTTTTGTTTGCCAGGGAAACGGGCCGAGTATTGTGTCTGGGGGCCTATGGCTGGGAGTGACCGGCTGGCTCCTGAAAAGCTACGATAGGCAGGATGGTGACCAGACCCATGGTGGCACCAGTGCCAAGTTGGGCTGATTTGATAGTACCAAGTGGCTCCTGCAATCTGCCATCAAAATGTTGGCAGGCGAATTTTGTTTTCCAGGGAAAAGCGCCGTTGTTTGTGTTTGGGGGCCTGTGGCAGGGAGTGGCCGGCTGGCTCCTGAAAAGCTACGATAGGCAGGATGTTGACCAGACCCATGGTGGCACCAGTGCCAAGTTGGGCTGGTTTGATAGTAGCAAGTGGCTCCGGCAATCTGCCATCAAAAAGTTGGCAGACGAGTTTTGTTTTCCAGGGAAAAGCGCCGTTGTTTTTGTTTGGGGGCCTGTGGCTGGGAGTGGCCGGCTGGCTGCTTAGAATCTACCATACGCAGGATAGTTCCCAGACCAGAGGTGGCACCAGTGCCAAGTCGGGCTGGTTTGATAGTACCAAGTGCGTCCTGCAATCTGCCATCCAGAAGCGGGACAGCTTACTTTTGTTTGTCAGGGAAACGGGCCGAGCTTTGTGTCTCTGGGCCTACGGCTGGGAGTGACTGGCTGGCTCCTGAAAAGCTACGATAGGCAGGATGGTGACCAGACCCATGGTGGCACCAGTGCCAAGTTGGCCTGGTTTGATAGTACCAAGTGGCTCCTGCAATCTGCCATCAAAAAGTTGGCAGGCACGTTTTGTTTTCCAGGGAAAAGCGCCGTTGTTTTTGTTTGGGGGCCTATGGCTGGGAGTGGCCGGCTGGCTCCTTAGAATCCACGATACGCAGGATGGTTCCCAGACCTGAGGTGGCACCAGTGCCAAGTTGGGCTGGTTTGATAGTACCAAGTGCATCCTGCAATCTGCCATCCAGAAGCGGGGTAGCTTACTTTTGTTTGCCAGGGAAACGGGCCGAGGTTTGTGTCTCGGGGCCTATGGCTGGGAGTGACCGGCTGGCTCCTGAAAAGCTACGATAGGCAGGATGGTGACCAGACCCATGGTGGCACCAGTGCCAAGTTGGGCTGATTTGATAGTACCAAGTGGCTCCTGCAATCTGCCATCAAAAACGTGGCAGGCGAGTTTGTTATCCAGGGAAAAGCGCCGTTGTTTGTGTTTGGGGGCCTGTGGCTGGGAGTGGCCGGCTGGCTCCTTAGAATCCATGATACGCAGGATGGTTCCCAGACCAGAGGTGGCACCAGTGCCAAGTCGGGCTGGTTTGATGGTGAAAAGTGGCTCCTGCAATCTGCCATCCAGAAGCGGGATAACTTACTTTTGTTTGCCAGGGAAACGGGCCGAGCTTTGTGTCTGGGGGCCTATGGCTGGGAGTGACCGGCTGGCTCCTGAAAAGCTACGATAGGCAGGATGGTGACCAGACCCATGGTGGCACCAGTGTCAAGGTGGGCTGGTTTGATAGTACCAAGTGGCTCCGGCAATCTGCCATCAAAATTTGGCAGGCGAGTTTTGTTTTCCAGGGAAAAGCGCCGTTGTTTGTGTTTGGGGGCCTGTGGGTGGGAGTGGCCGGATGGCTAATTAGACTCCACGATACGCAGCATGGTTCCCAGACCTGAGGTGGCACCAGTGCCAAGTCGGGCTAGTTTGATGGTGCAAAGTGGCTCCTGCAATCTGCCATCCAGTAGCGGGGCAGCTTGCTTTTGTTTGCCAGGGAAACGGGCCGAGGTTTGTGTCTGGGGGCCTATGGCTGGGAGTGACCGGCTGGCTCCTGAAAAGCTACGATAGGCAGGATGGTGACCAGACCCATGGTGGCACCAGTGCCAAGTTGGGCTGGTTTGATAGTACCAAGTGGCTCCTGCAATCTGCCATCAAAAAGTTGGCAGGCGAGTTTTGTTTTCCAGGGAAAAGCACCGTTGTTTGTGTTTGGGGGCCTGTGGCTGGGAGTGGCCGGCTGGCTGCTTAGAATCCACGATACGCAGGATGGTTCCCAGACGTGAGGTGGCGCCAGTGCCAAGTCGGGCTGGTTTGATACTACCAAGTGCGTCCTGCAATCTGCCATCCAGAAGCGGGACAGCTTACTTTTGCTTGCCAGGGAAACGGGCCGAGCTTTGTGTCTGGGGGCCTATGGCTGGGAGTGACCGGCTGGCTCCTGAAAAGCTACGATAGGCAGGATGGTGACCAGACCCATGGTGGCACCAGTGCCAAGTTGGGCTGGTTTGATAGTACCAAGTGGCTCCTGCAATCTGCCATCAAAAATTGGCAGGCGAGTTTTGTTTTCCAGGGAAAAGCGCCGTTGTTGTGTTTAGGGGCCTGTGGCTGGGAGTGGCCGGCTGGCTCCTTAGAATCCACCATACGCAGGATGGTTCCCAGACCCAAGGTGGCACCAGTGCCTTGTCGGGATAGTTTGATGGTGCAAAGTGGCTCCTGCAATCTGCCATCCAGAAGCGGGGCAGCTTACTTTTGTTTGCCAGGGAAAAGGGCAGAGCTTTGTGTCTCGGGGCCTATGGCTGGGAGTGACCGGCTGGCTCCTGAAAAGCTACGATAGGCAGGATGGTGACCAGACCCAAGGTGGCACCAGTGCCAAGTTGGGCTGGTTTGATAGTACCAAGTGGCTCCTGCAATCTGCCATCAAAAAGTTGGCAGGCGAGTTTTGTTTTCCAGGGAAAAGCTCCGTTGTTTGTGTTTGGGGGCCTGTGGCTGGGAGTGGCCGACTGGCTCATTAGAATCCACGATACGCAGGATGGTTCCCAGACTTGTCGTGGCACCAGTGCCAAGTCGGGCTGGTTTGATAGTACCAAGTGGATCCTGCAATCTGCCATCCAGAAGCGGGGCAGCTTACTTTTGTTTGCCAGGGAAACGGGCCGAGGATTTGTCTGGGGGCCTATGGCTGGGAGTGACCGGCTGGCTCGTGAAAAGCTACGATAGGCAGGATGGTGACCAGACCCATGGCGGCACCAGTGCCAAGTTGGGCTGGTTTGATAGTACCAAGGGGCTCCTGCAATCTGCCATCAAAAAGTTGGCAGGCGAGTTTTGTTTTCCAGGGAAAAGCGCCGTTGTTTGTGTTTGGGGGCCTGTGGCTGGGAGTGGCCGGCTGGCTCCTTAGAATCCACGATACGCAGGATGGTTCCCAGACCAGAGTTGGCACCAGTGCCAAGTCGGGCTGGTTTGATAGTACCAAGTGGCTCCTGCAATCTGCCATCCAGAAGCGGGGCAGCTTACTTTTGTTTGCCAGGGAAACGGGCCGAGCTTTGTGTCTGGGGGCCTATGGCTTGGAGTGACCGGCTGGCTCCTTAGAATCCACGATACGCAGGATGGTTCCCAGACCTGAGGTGGCACCAGTGCCAAGTTGGGCTGGTTTGATAGTACCAAGTGCATCCTGCAATCTGCCATCCAGAAGCGGGGTAGCTTACTTTTGTTTGCCAGGGAAACGGGCCGAGGTTTGTGTCTCGGGGCCTATGGCTGGGAGTGACCGGCTGGCTCCTGAAAAGCTACGATAGGCAGGATGGTGACCAGACCCATGGTGGCACCAGTGCCAAGTTGGGCTGATTTGATAGTACCAAGTGGCTCCTGCAATCTGCCATCAAAAACGTGGCAGGCGAGTTTGTTATCCAGGGAAAAGCGCCGTTGTTTGTGTTTGGGGGCCTGTGGCTGGGAGTGGCCGGCTGGCTCCTTAGAATCCATGATACGCAGGATGGTTCCCAGACCAGAGGTGGCACCAGTGCCAAGTCGGGCTGGTTTGATGGTGAAAAGTGGCTCCTGCAATCTGCCATCCAGAAGCGGGATAACTTACTTTTGTTTGCCAGGGAAACGGGCCGAGCTTTGTGTCTGGGGGCCTATGGCTGGGAGTGACCGGCTGGCTCCTGAAAAGCTACGATAGGCAGGATGGTGACCAGACCCATGGTGGCACCAGTGTCAAGGTGGGCTGGTTTGATAGTACCAAGTGGCTCCGGCAATCTGCCATCAAAATTTGGCAGGCGAGTTTTGTTTTCCAGGGAAAAGCGCCGTTGTTTGTGTTTGGGGGCCTGTGGGTGGGAGTGGCCGGATGGCTAATTAGACTCCACGATACGCAGCATGGTTCCCAGACCTGAGGTGGCACCAGTGCCAAGTCGGGCTAGTTTGATGGTGCAAAGTGGCTCCTGCAATCTGCCATCCAGTAGCGGGGCAGCTTGCTTTTGTTTGCCAGGGAAACGGGCCGAGGTTTGTGTCTGGGGGCCTATGGCTGGGAGTGACCGGCTGGCTCCTGAAAAGCTACGATAGGCAGGATGGTGACCAGACCCATGGTGGCACCAGTGCCAAGTTGGGCTGGTTTGATAGTACCAAGTGGCTCCTGCAATCTGCCATCAAAAAGTTGGCAGGCGAGTTTTGTTTTCCAGGGAAAAGCACCGTTGTTTGTGTTTGGGGGCCTGTGGCTGGGAGTGGCCGGCTGGCTGCTTAGAATCCACGATACGCAGGATGGTTCCCAGACGTGAGGTGGCGCCAGTGCCAAGTCGGGCTGGTTTGATACTACCAAGTGCGTCCTGCAATCTGCCATCCAGAAGCGGGACAGCTTACTTTTGCTTGCCAGGGAAACGGGCCGAGCTTTGTGTCTGGGGGCCTATGGCTGGGAGTGACCGGCTGGCTCCTGAAAAGCTACGATAGGCAGGATGGTGACCAGACCCATGGTGGCACCAGTGCCAAGTTGGGCTGGTTTGATAGTACCAAGTGGCTCCTGCAATCTGCCATCAAAAATTGGCAGGCGAGTTTTGTTTTCCAGGGAAAAGCGCCGTTGTTGTGTTTAGGGGCCTGTGGCTGGGAGTGGCCGGCTGGCTCCTTAGAATCCACCATACGCAGGATGGTTCCCAGACCCAAGGTGGCACCAGTGCCTTGTCGGGATAGTTTGATGGTGCAAAGTGGCTCCTGCAATCTGCCATCCAGAAGCGGGGCAGCTTACTTTTGTTTGCCAGGGAAAAGGGCAGAGCTTTGTGTCTCGGGGCCTATGGCTGGGAGTGACCGGCTGGCTCCTGAAAAGCTACGATAGGCAGGATGGTGACCAGACCCAAGGTGGCACCAGTGCCAAGTTGGGCTGGTTTGATAGTACCAAGTGGCTCCTGCAATCTGCCATCAAAAAGTTGGCAGGCGAGTTTTGTTTTCCAGGGAAAAGCTCCGTTGTTTGTGTTTGGGGGCCTGTGGCTGGGAGTGGCCGACTGGCTCATTAGAATCCACGATACGCAGGATGGTTCCCAGACTTGTCGTGGCACCAGTGCCAAGTCGGGCTGGTTTGATAGTACCAAGTGGATCCTGCAATCTGCCATCCAGAAGCGGGGCAGCTTACTTTTGTTTGCCAGGGAAACGGGCCGAGGATTTGTCTGGGGGCCTATGGCTGGGAGTGACCGGCTGGCTCGTGAAAAGCTACGATAGGCAGGATGGTGACCAGACCCATGGCGGCACCAGTGCCAAGTTGGGCTGGTTTGATAGTACCAAGGGGCTCCTGCAATCTGCCATCAAAAAGTTGGCAGGCGAGTTTTGTTTTCCAGGGAAAAGCGCCGTTGTTTGTGTTTGGGGGCCTGTGGCTGGGAGTGGCCGGCTGGCTCCTTAGAATCCACGATACGCAGGATGGTTCCCAGACCAGAGTTGGCACCAGTGCCAAGTCGGGCTGGTTTGATAGTACCAAGTGGCTCCTGCAATCTGCCATCCAGAAGCGGGGCAGCTTACTTTTGTTTGCCAGGGAAACGGGCCGAGCTTTGTGTCTGGGGGCCTATGGCTTGGAGTGACCGGCTGGCTCCTGAAAAGCTACGATAGGCAGGATGGTGACCAGACCCATGGTGGCACCAGTGCCAAGTTGGGCTGGTTTGATAGTACCAAGTGGCTCCTGCAATCTGCCATCAAAAAGTTGGCAGGCGAGTTTGTTATCCAGGGAAAAGCGCCGTTGTTTGTGCCTGGGGCCCTATGGCCTGGAGTGGACGGATGGCTAATTAGAATCCACGATACACAGGATGGTTCCCAGACCCATGGTGACACCAGTGCCAAGTTGGGCTGGTTTGATAGTACCAAGTGGTTCCTGCAATCTGCCATCCAGAAGCGGGGCAGCTCACTTTTGTTTGCCAGGGAAACGGTCCGAGGATTGTGTCTGGGGGCCTAAGCCTGGAAGTGACCGGCTGGCTCGTGAAAAGCTACGATAGGCAGGATGGTGACCAGACCCATGGTGGCACCAGTGCCAAGTTGGGCTGGTTTGATAGTACCAAGTGGCTCCTGCAATCTGCCATCAAAACTTGGCAGGCGAGTTTTGTTTTCCAGGGAAAAGCGCCGTTGTTTGTGTTTGGGGGCCTGTGGCTGGGAGTGGCCGGCTGGCTCCTTAGAATCCACGATACTCAGCATGGTTCCCAGACCAGAGGTGGCACCAGTGCCAAGTTGGGCTGGTTTGATAGTACCAAGTGGTTGCTGCAATCTGCCATCCAGAAGCGGGGCAGCTTACTTTTGTTTGCCAGGGAAACGGGCCGAGGTTTATGTCTGGGGGCCTATGGCTGGGAGTGACCGGCTGGCTCCTGAAAAGCTACGATAGGCAGGATGGTGACCAGACCCATGGTGGCACCAGTGCCAAGTTGGGCTGGTTTGATAGTACCAAGTGGCTCCGGCAATCTGCCATCAAAAAGTTGGCAGACGAGTTTTGTTTTCCAGGGAAAAGCGCCGTTGTTTGTGTTTGGGGGCCTGTGGCTGGGAGTGGCCGGCTGGCTGCTTAGAATCTACCATACGCAATATGGTTCCCAGACCAGAGGTGGCACCAGTGCCAAGTCGGGCTAGTTTGATGGTGCAAAGTGGCTCCTGCAATCTGCCATCCAGAAGCGGGGCAGCTTGCTTTTGTTTGCCAGGGAAACGGGCCGAGGTTTGTGTCTGGGGGCCTATGGCTGGGAGTGACCGGCTGGCTCCTGAAAAGCTACGATAGGCAGGATGGTGACCAGACCCATGGTGGCACCAGTGCCAAGTTGGGCTGGTTTGATAGTACCAAGTGGCTCCTGCAATCTGCCATCAAAAACTTGGCAGGCGAGTTTTGTTTTCCAGGGAAAAGCGCCGTTGTTTGTGTTTGGGGGCCTGTGGCTGGGAGTGGCCGGCTGGCTGCTTAGAATCCACGATATGCAGGATGGTTCCCAGACGTGAGGTGGCGCCAGTGCCAAGTCGCCTGGTTTGATACTACCAAGTGCGTCCTGCAATCTGCCATCCAGAAGCGGGACAGCTTACTTTTGCTTGCCAGGGAAACGGGCCGAGCTTTGTGTCTGGGGGCCTATGGCTGGGAGTGACCGGCTGGCTCCTGAAAAGCTACGATAGGCAGGATGGTGACCAGACCCATGGTGGCACCAGTGCCAAGTTGGGCTGGTTTGATAGTACCAAGTGGCTCCTGCAATCTGCCATCAAAAATTGGCAGGCGAGTTTTGTTTTCCAGGGAAAAGCGCCGTTGTTTGTGTTTGGGGGCCTGTGGGTGGGAGTGGCCGGATGGCTCCTTAGAATCCACGATACGCAGGATGGTTCCCAGACCCAAGGTGGCACCAGTGCCAAGTTGGGCTGGTTTGATAGTACCAAGTGCGTCCTGCAATCTGCCATCCAGAAGCGGGGCAGCTTACTTTTGTTTGCCAGGGAAACGGGTCGAGCTTTGTGTCTGGGGGCCTATGGCTGGGAGTGACCGGCTGGCTCCTGAAAAGCTACGATAGGCAGGATGGTGACCAGACCCATGGTGGCACCAGTGCCAAGTTGGGCTGGTTTGATAGTACCAAGTGGCTCCGGCAATCTGCCATCAAAAAGTTGGCAGGCAAGTTTTGTTTTCCAGGGAAAAGCGCCGTTGTTTTTTTTGGGGGGCCAATGGCTGGGAGTGGCCGGCTGGCTCCTTAGAATCTACGATACGCAGGATGGTTCCCAGACCAGAGGTGGCACCAGTGCCAAGTCGGGCTGGTTTGATAGTACCAAGTGCGTCCTGCAATCTGCCATCCAGAAGCGGGGTAGCTTACTTTTGTTTGCCCGGGAAACGGGCCGAGGTTTTTGTCTCGGGACCTATGGCTGGGAGTGACCGGCTGGCTCCTGAAAAGCTACGATAGGCAGGATGTTGACCAGACCCATGGTGGCACAAGTGCCAAGTTCGGCTTGTTTGATAGTACCAAGTGGCTCCTGCAATCTGCCATCAAAATGTTGGCAGGCGAATTTTGCTTTCCAGGGAAAAGCGCCGTTGTTTGTGTTTGGGGGCCTGTGGCAGGGAGTGGCCGGCTGGCTCCTGAAAAGCTACGATAGGCAGGATGGTGACCAGATCCAAGGTGGCACCTGTGCCAAGTCGGGCTGATTTGATAGTACTAAGTAGCTCCTGCAATCTGCCATGCAGAAGCGGGGCAGCTTACTTTTGTTTGCCAGGGAAACGGGACGAGGTTTGTGTTTGGGGGCCTATGGCTGTGAGTGACCGGCTGGCTCCTGAAAATCCATGATACGCAGCATGGTTCCCAGACCCAAGGTGGCACCAGTGCCAAGTGGGGCTGGTTTCACAGTGTCAAGTGCCTCCTGCAATCTCCCATCCAGAAGCGGGGCAGCTGAGTTTTGTTTGCCTGTGAAACGGGCCGTTGTTTTTAATTGGGGTCTGTGGCCGAGAGTGTTCGGCTGGCTCCTGACAACCCACAATACGCAGGATGGTTCCCAGACCCAAGGTGGCACCAGTGCCAAGTCGGGCTGTTTTTATAGTACCAAGTGCGTCCTGCAATTTGCCATCCAGAAGAGGGGCAGTTGAGTTTTGTTTGCCAGAGAATAGCGCCGTTGTTTGTGTTTGGGGGCTTGTGGCTGGGAGTGGCCGACTGCCTCCTTAGAATCTGTGTTACGCAGCATGGTTCCCAGACCCAAGGTGGCACCAGTGCCAAGTTGGGCTGGTTTGATAGTACCAAGTGGCTCCTGCAATCTGCCATCCAGAAGCGGGGCAGCTTACTTTAGTTTGCCAGGGAAACGGGCCGAGGTTTGTGACTGGGGACCTATGGCTGGGAGTGACCGGCTGGCTCCTGAAAAGCTACAATAGGCAGGATGGTTACCAGACCCATGGTGGCACCAGTGCCAAGTTGGGCTGGTTTGATAGTACCAAGTGGCTCCTGTAATCTGCCATCAAAAAGTTGGCAGACGAGTTTTGTTTTCCAGGGAAAAGCGCCATTGTTTGTATTTGGGGGCCTGTGGCTGGGAGTGGCCGGCTGGCTCCTTTGAACCCACGATACGCAGGATGGTTCCCAGACCCAAGGTGGCACCAGTGCCAAGTCGGGCTGGTTTGATAGTACCAAGTGGATCCTGCAATCTGCCATCCAGAAGCGGGGCAGCTTAATTTTGTTTGCCAGGGAAACGGGCCGTGGGTTTTGTTTGGGGGCATATAGCTGAGAGTGGCCGGCTGGCTCCTGAAAATCCACGCTAGGCAGCATGGTTCCCAGATGCAAGGTGGCACCAGTGCCAAGTCGGGCTGGTTTGGTGGTGCAAAGTGGCTCCTGCAATCTGCCATCCAGAAGCGGGGCAGCTGATTTTTGTTTGCCAGAGAAAAATTCCGTGGATTGTTTTTGGGGGCATATTGCTGGGAGTGGCCGGCTGGCTCCTTAAAATGCTCGATACGCATGATGGTTCCCAGGCCCAAGGTGTCACCACTACCAAGTCGGCCTGCGGTTTTAGTATCAAGTTCATCCTGCAATTTGCCATCCAGAAGAGGGGCAGTTGAGTTTTGTTTGCCAGAGAAACGGGCCGAGGTTTCTGTTTGGGGACATATGGCTGAGAGTGGCCAGCTGGCCCCTGAATATCCACGATACACAGCATGGTTCCCAGATCCAAGGTGGCACCAGTGCCAAGTCGGGCTGGTTTGATAGTACCAAGTGTCTCCTGCAATCTGCCATCCAGAAGCAGGGCAGCTTACTTTTGTTTGCCAGAGAAATAGGCCTAGGTTTTTGTTTGGGGGCCTGTGGCTAGGAGTGGCCGGCAGGCTCCTAAGAATCCACGATACGCAGGATGTTTCCCAGACCCAAGGTGGCACCAGTGCCAAGTCGGGCTGGTTTGATAGTACCAAGTGGCTCCTGCAAACTCCATCAAAAAGTTGGCAGGCGTGTTTTGTTTTCCAGGGAACAGCGCCGTTGATTTTGTTTGGGGGCCTGTGGCTGGGAGTGGCCGGCTGGCTCCTTAGAATCCACGATACGCAGGATGGTTCCCAGACCCAAGGTGGCACCAGTGCCAAGTCGGGCTGGTTTGATTACACCAAGTGGCTCCTGCAATCTGCCATCCAGAAGTGAGGCAGCTAAGTTTTGTTTGCGAGAAAAAAGGGCCGTGGTTTTTGTTGGGGGCCTGTGGCTGGGAGTAGCCGGCTGGCTCCTTAAAATCCACGATAGGCAGGATGGTTCCCAGACCAGAGGTGGCACCAGTGCCAAGTCGGGCTGGTTTGATAGTACCAAGTGGCTCCTGCAATCTGCCATCCAGAAGCGGGGCAGCTGAGTTTTGTTTGCCAGAGGAAAAGGCTGTGGTTTGTGTTTGGGGGCCTGTGGCTGGCAGTGGCCGGCTGGCTCCTGAAAATCCACGATACGCAGCATGGTTCCCAGACCCAAGGTGGCACCAGTGCCAAGTGGGGCTCGTTTGACAGTGTCAAGTGCGTCCTGCCATCTCCCATCCAGAAGCGGGGCAGCTGAGTTTTTTTTGCCAGGGAAACGGACCTTTGTTTTTGATTGGGCTCTGTGGCCGAGAGTGGTCGGCTGTCTCCGGACAATCCACAATACGCAGGATGGTTCCCAGACCCAAGGTGGCACCAGTGCCAAGTCGGGCTGGTTTGATAGTACCAAGTGTCTCCTGCAATCTGCCATCCAGAAGCGGGGCAGCTGAGTTTTGTTTGCCAGAGAAAAGGGCCGTGGGTTGTGTTTGGGGGCATATGGCTGGGAGTGGCCACCTGGCTCCTTAAAATGCACGATACGCCGCATGGTAACCAGACGCAAGGTGGCACCAGTGCCAAGTCAGGCTGTTTTTGTAGTACCCAGTGGCTCCTGCAATTTGCCATCCAGAAGCGGGGCAGTTGAATTTTGTTTGCTAGAGAAAAGGGCTGTGGTTTGTGTTTGGGGGCCTATGGCTGAGAGTGGCCGGCTGGCCCCTGAAAATCAACGATAGGCAGGATGGTTCCCAGATCCAAGGTGGCACCAGTGCCAAGTAAGGCTGGTTGTATGGTTCAAAGTGACTCCTGCAATCTGCCATCCAGAAGCGGGACAGCTGAGTTTTTTTTGCCAGAGAAAATGTCCATGGTTTCTTTTTGGGGCATACGGCTGGGAATTGCCGGCTGGCTCCTTAAAATGCTCGATACGCAGGATGGTTCCCAGAGCCAAGGTGGCACCACTGCCAAGTCGGGCTCTTTTTGTAGTACCAAGTGCGTCCTGCAATTTGCCATCCAGAAGAGGGGCAGTTGAGTTTTGTTTGCCAGAGAAAAGGGCCGAGGTTTGTGTTTGGGGGCATATGGCTGGGAATGACCGGCTGGCCCCTGAAAATCCACGATACGCCGGATGGTTCCCAGATCCAAGGTGGTACCATTACCAAGTCGGGCTGGTTTGATAGTCCCAAGTGGCTCCTGCAAACTGCCATCCAGAAGCGGGGCAGCTTACTTTTGTTTGCCAGGGAAATGGGCCGTTGTTTGTGTTTGGGGGCCTGTGGCTGGGAGTGTTCGGCTGGTTCCTGAATATGTACGATACGCAGGATTGTTCCCAGATCCAAGGTGGCAGCAGTGCAATGTTGTGCTGGTGTGATAGTCCCAAGTGGCTCCTGCAATCTGCCATCCAGAAGTGGGGCAGCTGATTTTTGTTTGCCAGAGAAAAGGTCCGTGGTTTGTTTTTGGGGGCATATGGCTGAGAGTGGCCGGCTGGCCCCTGAAAATCCACGATACACAGGATGGTTCCCAGACCCAAGGTGGCACCAGTGCCAAGTTGGGCTGGTTTGATAGTACCAAGTGCGTCCTGCAATCTGCCATCCAGAAGCGGGGCAGCTTACTTTTGTTTGCCAGGGAAACGGGTCGAGTTTTGTGTCTGGGGGCCTATGGCTGGGAGTGACCGGCTGGCTCCTGAAAAGCTACGATAGGCAGGATGGTGACCAGACCCATGGTGGCACCAGTGCCAAGTTGGGCTGGTTTGATAGTACCAAGTGGCTCCGGCAATCTGCCATCAAAAAGTTGGCAGGCAAGTTTTGTTTTCCAGGGAAAAGCGCCGTTGTTTTTTTTGGGGGGCCAATGGCTGGGAGTGGCCGGCTGGCTCCTTAGAATCTACGATACGCAGGATGGTTCCCAGACCAGAGGTGGCACCAGTGCCAAGTCGGGCTGGTTTGATAGTACCAAGTGCGTCCTGCAATCTGCCATCCAGAAGCGGGGTAGCTTACTTTTGTTTGCCCGGGAAACGGGCCGAGGTTTTTGTCTCGGGACCTATGGCTGGGAGTGACCGGCTGGCTCCTGAAAAGCTACGATAGGCAGGATGTTGACCAGACCCATGGTGGCACAAGTGCCAAGTTCGGCTTGTTTGATAGTACCAAGTGGCTCCTGCAATCTGCCATCAAAATGTTGGCAGGCGAATTTTGCTTTCCAGGGAAAAGCGCCGTTGTTTGTGTTTGGGGGCCTGTGGCAGGGAGTGGCCGGCTGGCTCCTGAAAAGCTACGATAGGCAGGATGGTGACCAGATCCAAGGTGGCACCTGTGCCAAGTCGGGCTGATTTGATAGTACTCAGTAGCTCCTGCAATCTGCCATGCAGAAGCGGGGCAGCTTACATTTGTTTGCCAGGGAAACGGGACGAGGTTTGTGTTTGGGGGCCTATGGCTGTGAGTGACCGGCTGGCTCCTGAAAATCCATGATACGCAGCATGGTTCCCAGACCCAAGGTGGCACCAGTGCCAAGTGGGGCTGGTTTCACAGTGTCAAGTGCCTCCTGCAATCTCCCATCCAGAAGCGGGGCAGCTGAGTTTTGTTTGCCTGTGAAACGGGCCGTTGTTTTTAATTGGGGTCTGTGGCCGAGAGTGTTCGGCTGGCTCCTGACAACCCACAATACGCAGGATGGTTCCCAGACCCAAGGTGGCACCAGTGCCAAGTCGGGCTGTTTTTATAGTACCAAGTGCGTCCTGCAATTTGCCATCCAGAAGAGGGGCAGTTGAGTTTTGTTTGCCAGAGAATAGCGCCGTTGTTTGTGTTTGGGGGCTTGTGGCTGGGAGTGGCCGACTGCCTCCTTAGAATCTGTGTTACGCAGCATGGTTCCCAGACCCAAGGTGGCACCAGTGCCAAGTTGGGCTGGTTTGATAGTACCAAGTGGCTCCTGCAATCTGCCATCCAGAAGCGGGGCAGCTTACTTTAGTTTGCCAGGGAAACGGGCCGAGGTTTGTGACTGGGGACCTATGGCTGGGAGTGACCGGCTGGCTCCTGAAAAGCTACAATAGGCAGGATGGTTACCAGACCCATGGTGGCACCAGTGCCAAGTTGGGCTGGTTTGATAGTACCAAGTGGCTCCTGTAATCTGCCATCAAAAAGTTGGCAGACGAGTTTTGTTTTCCAGGGAAAAGCGCCATTGTTTGTATTTGGGGGCCTGTGGCTGGGAGTGGCCGGCTGGCTCCTTTGAACCCACGATACGCAGGATGGTTCCCAGACCCAAGGTGGCACCAGTGCCAAGTCGGGCTGGTTTGATACTACCAAGTGCGTCCTGCAATCTGCCATCCAGAAGCGGGGCAGCTTAATTTTGTTTGCCAGGGAAACGGGCCGTGGGTTTTGTTTGGGGGCATATAGCTGAGAGTGGCCGGCTGGCTCCTGAAAATCCACGCTAGGCAGCATGGTTCCCAGATGCAAGGTGGCACCAGTGCCAAGTCGGGCTGGTTTGGTGGTGCAAAGTGGCTCCTGCAATCTGCCATCCAGAAGCGGGGCAGCTGATTTTTGTTTGCCAGAGAAAAATTCCGTGGATTGTTTTTGGGGGCATATTGCTGGGAGTGGCCGGCTGGCTCCTTAAAATGCTCGATACGCATGATGGTTCCCAGGCCCAAGGTGTCACCACTACCAAGTCGGCCTGCGGTTTTAGTATCAAGTTCATCCTGCAATTTGCCATCCAGAAGAGGGGCAGTTGAGTTTTGTTTGCCAGAGAAACGGGCCGAGGTTTCTGTTTGGGGACATATGGCTGAGAGTGGCCAGCTGGCCCCTGAATATCCACGATACACAGCATGGTTCCCAGATCCAAGGTGGCACCAGTGCCAAGTCGGGCTGGTTTGATAGTACCAAGTGTCTCCTGCAATCTGCCATCCAGAAGCAGGGCAGCTTACTTTTGTTTGCCAGAGAAATAGGCCTAGGTTTTTGTTTGGGGGCCTGTGGCTAGGAGTGGCCGGCAGGCTCCTAAGAATCCACGATACGCAGGATGTTTCCCAGACCCAAGGTGGCACCAGTGCCAAGTCGGGCTGGTTTGATAGTACCAAGTGGCTCCTGCAAACTCCATCAAAAAGTTGGCAGGCGTGTTTTGTTTTCCAGGGAACAGCGCCGTTGATTTTGTTTGGGGGCCTGTGGCTGGGAGTGGCCGGCTGGCTCCTTAGAATCCACGATACGCAGGATGGTTCCCAGACCCAAGGTGGCACCAGTGCCAAGTCGGGCTGGTTTGATTACACCAAGTGGCTCCTGCAATCTGCCATCCAGAAGTGAGGCAGCTAAGTTTTGTTTGCGAGAAAAAAGGGCCGTGGTTTTTGTTGGGGGCCTGTGGCTGGGAGTAGCCGGCTGGCTCCTTAAAATCCACGATAGGCAGGATGGTTCCCAGACCAGAGGTGGCACCAGTGCCAAGTCGGGCTGGTTTGATAGTACCAAGTGGCTCCTGCAATCTGCCATCCAGAAGCGGGGCAGCTGAGTTTTGTTTGCCAGAGGAAAAGGCTGTGGTTTGTGTTTGGGGGCCTGTGGCTGGCAGTGGCCGGCTGGCTCCTGAAAATCCACGATACGCAGCATGGTTCCCAGACCCAAGGTGGCACCAGTGCCAAGTGGGGCTCGTTTGACAGTGTCAAGTGCGTCCTGCCATCTCCCATCCAGAAGCGGGGCAGCTGAGTTTTTTTTGCCAGGGAAACGGACCTTTGTTTTTGATTGGGCTCTGTGGCCGAGAGTGGTCGGCTGTCTCCGGACAATCCACAATACGCAGGATGGTTCCCAGACCCAAGGTGGCACCAGTGCCAAGTCGGGCTGGTTTGATAGTACCAAGTGTCTCCTGCAATCTGCCATCCAGAAGCGGGGCAGCTGAGTTTTGTTTGCCAGAGAAAAGGGCCGTGGGTTGTGTTTGGGGGCATATGGCTGGGAGTGGCCACCTGGCTCCTTAAAATGCACGATACGCCGCATGGTAACCAGACGCAAGGTGGCACCAGTGCCAAGTCAGGCTGTTTTTGTAGTACCCAGTGGCTCCTGCAATTTGCCATCCAGAAGCGGGGCAGTTGAATTTTGTTTGCTAGAGAAAAGGGCTGTGGTTTGTGTTTGGGGGCCTATGGCTGAGAGTGGCCGGCTGGCCCCTGAAAATCAACGATAGGCAGGATGGTTCCCAGATCCAAGGTGGCACCAGTGCCAAGTAAGGCTGGTTGTATGGTTCAAAGTGACTCCTGCAATCTGCCATCCAGAAGCGGGACAGCTGAGTTTTTTTTGCCAGAGAAAATGTCCATGGTTTCTTTTTGGGGCATACGGCTGGGAATTGCCGGCTGGCTCCTTAAAATGCTCGATACGCAGGATGGTTCCCAGAGCCAAGGTGGCACCACTGCCAAGTCGGGCTCTTTTTGTAGTACCAAGTGCGTCCTGCAATTTGCCATCCAGAAGAGGGGCAGTTGAGTTTTGTTTGCCAGAGAAAAGGGCCGAGGTTTGTGTTTGGGGGCATATGGCTGGGAATGACCGGCTGGCCCCTGAAAATCCACGATACGCCGGATGGTTCCCAGATCCAAGGTGGTACCATTACCAAGTCGGGCTGGTTTGATAGTCCCAAGTGGCTCCTGCAAACTGCCATCCAGAAGCGGGGCAGCTTACTTTTGTTTGCCAGGGAAATGGGCCGTTGTTTGTGTTTGGGGGCCTGTGGCTGGGAGTGTTCGGCTGGTTCCTGAATATGTACGATACGCAGGATTGTTCCCAGATCCAAGGTGGCAGCAGTGCCATGTTGTGCTGGTGTGATAGTCCCAAGTGGCTCCTGCAATCTGCCATCCAGAAGTGGGGCAGCTGATTTTTGTTTGCCAGAGAAAAGGTCCGTGGTTTGTTTTTGGGGGCATATGGCTGAGAGTGGCCGGCTGGCCCCTGAAAATCCACGATACACAGGATGGTTCCCAGATCCAAGGTGGCACCTGTGCCAAGTCGGGCTGATTTGATAGTACTAAGTAGCTCCTGCAATCTGCCATGCAGAAGCGGGGCAGCTTACTTTTGTTTGCCAGGGAAACGGGCCGAGGTTTGTGTTTGGGGGCCTATGGCTGAGAGTGACCGGCTGGCTCCTGAAAAGCTACAATAGGCAGGATGGTGACCAGACCCATGGTGGCACCAGTGCCAAGTTCGGCTGGTTTGATAGTACCAAGTGGTTCCTGCAATCTGCCATCCAGAAGCAGGGCAGCTGAGTTTTGTTTGCCAGAGAAAAGGGCCTTGGTTTGTGTTTGGGGGCATATGGCTGGGTGTGGCCAGCTGGCTCCTTAAAATGCACGATATGCAACATGGCTCCCAGACCCAAGGTGGCACCAGTGCCAAGTTGGGCTGGTTTGATAGTACCAAGTGGCTCCTGCAATCTTCCATGATCACGTGGAGAAATACTTTCTGGTTTCAGCCTCATGCTCTTTCTTCTCTCCCTCAACTTCTCTATCACCTCTCATCTGGTTCACATGCGCTGTCTTCAAGGTCCACAGGCTACTTTTCACAGAATCTTCTGGCCTGATGAAGTAAGAATGATGAATAGAACAGAGCTGGGATCTATTTTCCAGTTTGGATAAAATGCATTCTGCACACAAATCCAAGGAGAACGGGCTGCCCCGATGCCCAGAAAATCTTTCACTCCTGCTAGTGTTCTACGTCAACCGCAACTTAGTCTGAAAGAAAAGCTTTTTCTCTGAGAGCATCTGAGAGGTTTGCATGAAGCACTGATATCTGACATATGCAATTTTGAATAGGAGAGGAAAAAGAAAATGGCAAGGAGTTTTTAATTTTAGTGGTTTCAATTTTAATTTCCGTGCACTTTTTCAAAACTTGTCAGCTCAAATGCCCATCAACATCTTTTAGTCATCTGTAAGTCAGTATTCATATAAAATGTGCTTCAAATCCAAAGAATTTCAAATTTGCACTCCAAGCTTCTATGCCTAGATTTATGATTTCCTACACATATTAGATGAAAGGAAGGCCTTTTTTACTGTGGGAGTGCTGGAACACTGGAACAGGTTGCCCAGAGAAGTTGTGGGTGTCCCATCCCTGAAAGTATTCAAGGTCACCTTGGACAGGGCTTGGAGCAGCAACAAAGGAGAAGCTTGATGGTAGAGAAACAAAGTTGGACTATAGAAGAAACTCGGATTGAAGTATAGGATCAAGTTTTCTCTCAGCTCTTGGGGTAAATTCAAAGTTGTACAAAATGACATTTATCTGTGCTATTCACTACTGTAACAGAAAGTTTCATGAAAACTGTACAGAAGATAGTAAATTTTAAAAGAGATAAGAATTACAGCATAAAATCCATGGGATAGGTTACAACATGAGACACTCTCTAAGAGAAAATCTCTGTGTTTCAGCACTTCATCAGGGTAAGATTTCATGAAGTGCCAAAGAAGGCGGCAAAATATCATTCGGGACATTATTTACTGGAATTCAGCCTGGCCATTAGTAGGAACTGCCTTTGAACATATCATGTAGATATACCACACACACTTTCCCTTCACTGAAAAATTACTGTTTACAACAAATAAGCAATTGACGATCAAAATTGATTGAAAGCATCTTAAACATGTCAAGTATTTCATTGTAGATGATCTGTGATCCAAATGCTTCTTCCACCTTCGAGAGGGACAGAAGAATTCTTCCATATCATGATGGTTTAAAATTGTATCAACCAATGTTTTCTGCTGAAAAGATATCATCTATTTTTTTCTATTTTTGGAAGAAAATATTCCTAGACATACAACAGGTGAGAACTAAGTAATTTTAAAGAAACAAATGAAATGAAAATATTCTGTAAATAGAATGAAATGAAAAGCTGTGTTTTAAATAGGAGCTAAATATTAAACAGAATTTTTGTACCAGGCATTTGAATTACTGCACCAGCTCTTTTGCCCATCAAGAGAGGCATTTAGCATTTCAGTCTTTTCCAAGGTGTTCATGATCTGCTATGCTGATCTCTGTGTGTGCCTAGGTGTGTGTGGAGGGGGGGGCATATGAAGGGGAGTGTGTATGTTTGCTTTACAATTGTTGTGGCAGATTCATGCCTCAGCTCCACATTTTGTTTTAAAAAGGTCACACCGAGTGGATATGAAGTTTACTATCAACAAGAGATCGATTCCCAAATCATCCATTTGACTCTCCCTTATAAATCATGTGCTTTGTTGCATATTTTATCAAATATACTTTCAAGCCAGATGGAGGAAGGAGGATGTGGGAATCCCTCCACCATCTTGCAACTTTTATGTAAGTAGGTTTTCAAGAAAATCATCATTTCTCTTTTAAATATGTCTGGAACAGGCATGATGGTAGTGTCAACCTGTTGGAGTTTTTGTTGCTGGAAGAAGTTGTACAAAAGGATTGGTTTTTACATTGACCAGTTACTGAATCAAGCGCAGGAATACATTGGAAATTTAGCTGGGGGTTCCTTTTCCCAGCAGACTACTTCTAGAACGAGCTTGTACACTGAAGCTGACTCTTTTGCTCTCTTTTTGTTTCTTTCCTATTTTCTTGGCTTCTTTGCCACTATCTAGACAATTTTGGAACTTTGTTCCCAACTAAAATGGTTTCAATAGTCTGATTGTGATCATACATTTTTACAAGGAATTTTTAAAATCTTTCCTCGAGTCCAGAAAGTCAAGGACTTAGATCTTTTTCTTCCCTTATCAATATTGCCATGAAATTGATAAATAAAGACCAACTCTTTATTTTTGTTTTTAACCCACGTAGATAATTCCCATCCATTAATCCATTTTGTGGACCAATAGCTGCCATTCTGATGGAAGCTGTCACTTCTTAACAATAGGCATTCTGTGACTATGTTGACAGCACTTTGGGTGAAGATCCTAACTGGTCTTAGATATACATAGGGAGAAATTTGCTCAGCCAGTGTCAGTCTTAAGCATGCGTATCAGAAGATCTTTCTAGAGCTGGGAATTTTCCCATGAAAGGGATTCAGTTAGGGAAGAGACACTTGTGCCAGAGTTTTACATTCTTCTTGAACACTGCTTAAGGAACTTAGATGCCATGTCCATTTGGATCTCTGTCTGCACAGAACTTTGTCATGCCAGTGCTTTGAAATGCATCTTGAAGAGAATTCACTAGCACAGAATGAAAGAGAGTGGAAGGGGTTGGTGGGGCTAACCAGGCCCAACCCCCCTGCCTAAACCAGGATACCTAGAGCCTCTTGCCCAGGATTCTATCTGGGTGTACTTTTAATGTCTTCAAAGATCCAGGCTCCACAATCTTTCTGGGCAGTCTGTGCCGTGGTTCAGTCACCCTGACAGTAAAGAAACATTTACTGATGTTCAAAGGCAATCTCCTGTATTTCAGTGTGTGCCCACTGCCTCTTGTCTTTTCCCTCAGCATCACTGAAAAGACACTGATTCCCTCCCCTTTGCACTATTGCTTCCATATGTATGTGTGATGCCATGTAGAGGTATGTCAAAAACCTCCCTGAAGCCCAGGCAGATAATATTCCCTTCATCTACCAGTCAAGTTGATTCATCAGAGGAGTTTAAAGTGATGTTCAGCATGAAATTCCCCTGAAAAATCATGCTAACTACATTATTTGGTCATCTGTCATGTGCCTGGCAAGGATTTCCAGGAAGAGCTGCTTCATCAACTTCCTGGGGATAAAAAAGAGGCTGGCTGGTTTGTACTATGGCGAGTCCTCTTAATTGCCTTTTTTGAAGATGGGTGTCATTTGCTAACATCCACTCTTTAGCCTCTCTTGTCGTCTACATCTTAGCAAAACGCTTTTCCACTATGTCTGGCTAGGAAAAACTGTGCCAGCACAGAAAACATCTCCCATCGTGTTCTAGAAGTTGCACGGATGTCTGCCAAGTGTTTGGCAGGAAGAAAAGAAAAGTTGTCCAAAACAGCTTCCAATCGAATGTTCCTGTGATTGGAAAAGTCAGGAGAGTGCAAAGGTACTGTTTTCTATCAGTTGGCAAGGTGCGCACACAATCCCAGTGTTGTACAGCTTGCTTCTTCACCTTCCCGAAGCTGCCGCTCTCGCCGGCTGCCGGAGCCCAAGAAGCGGCTTCTTCGCGCAAAGACGATTGTGCCGCTCACAGTGCTCTCCTTAGCGCGGCTTCTGCCGAAAGACGCCCGGCAGCGGCTCTTACCTCCGGAGAGCATCCTACCTTCGTCTTTAGCTCCTCTTCTCATCTAAACCTCGGCAAAAAGCTTCTCCACTATGTCTGGCTAGGAAAAACTGTGCCAGCACAGAAAACATCTCCCATCGTGTTCTAGAAGTTGCACGGATGTCTGCCAAGTGTTTGGCAGGAAGAAAAGAAAAGTTGTCCAAAACAGCTTCCAATCGAATGTTCCTGTGATTGGAAAAGTCAGGAGAGTGCAAAGGTACTGTTTTCTATCAGTTGGCAAGGTGCGCACACAATCCCAGTGTTGTACAGCTTGCTTCTTCACCTTCCCGAAGCTGCCGCTCTCGCCGGCTGCCGGAGCCCAAGAAGCGGCTTCTTCGCGCAAAGACGATTGTGCCGCTCACAGTGCTCTCCTTAGCGCGGCTTCTGCCGAAAGACGCCCGGCAGCGGCTCTTACCTCCGGAGAGCATCCTACCTTCGTCTTTCGCGTCTTTTGTAGTCTACATCTTAGCAAAACGCTTTTCCACTATGTCTGGCTAGGAAAAACTGTGCCAGCACAGAAAACATCTCCCATCGTGTTCTAGAAGTTGCACGGATGTCTGCCAAGTGTTTGGCAGGAAGAAAAGAAAAGTTGTCCAAAACAGCTTCCAATCGAATGTTCCTGTGATTGGAAAAGTCAGGAGAGTGCAAAGGTACTGTTTTCTATCAGTTGGCAAGGTGCGCACACAATCCCAGTGTTGTACAGCTTGCTTCTTCACCTTCCCGAAGCTGCCGCTCTCGCCGGCTGCCGGAGCCCAAGAAGCGGCTTCTTCGCGCAAAGACGATTGTGCCGCTCACAGTGCTCTCCTTAGCGCAGCTTCTGCCGAAAGACGCCCGGCAGCGGCTCTTACCTCCTGAAAGTGGCAGCTTCGGGAAGGTGAAGAAGCAAGCTGTACAACACTGGGATTGTGTGCGCACCTTGCCAACTGATAGAAAACAGTACCTTTGCACTCTCCTGACTTTTCCAATCACAGGAACATTCGATTGGAAGCTGTTTTGGACAACTTTTCTTTTCTTCCTGCCAAACACTTGGCAGACATCCGTGCAACTTCTAGAACACGATGGGAGATGTTTTCTGTGCTGGCACAGTTTTTCCTAGCCAGACATAGTGGAGAAGCTTTTTGCCGAGGTGTAGATGAGAAGAGGAGCTAAAGACGAAGGTAGGATGCTCTCCGGAGGTAAGAGCCGCTGCCGGGCGTCTTTCGGCAGAAGCCGCGCTAAGGAGAGCCCTGTGAGCGGCACAATCGTCTTTGCGCGAAGAAGCCGCTTCTTGGGCTCCGGCAGCCGGCGAGAGCGGCAGCTTCGGGAAGGTGAAGAAGCAAGCTGTACAACACTGGGATTGTGTGCGCACCTTGCCAACTGATAGAAAACAGTACCTTTGCACTCTCCTGACTTTTCCAATCACAGGAACATTCGATTGGAAGCTGTTTTGGACAACTTTTCTTTTCTTCCTGCCAAACACTTGGCAGACATCCGTGCAACTTCTAGAACACGATGGGAGATGTTTTCTGTGCTGGCACAGTTTTTCCTAGCCAGACATAGTGGAGAAGCTTTTTGCCGAGGTGTAGATGAGAAGAGGAGCTAAAGACGAAGGTAGGATGCTCTCCGGAGGTAAGAGCCGCTGCCGGGCGTCTTTCGGCAGAAGCCGCGCTAAGGAGAGCCCTGTGAGCGGCACAATCGTCTTTGCGCGAAGAAGCCGCTTCTTGGGCTCCGGCAGCCGGCGAGAGCGGCAGCTTCGGGAAGGTGAAGAAGCAAGCTGTACAACACTGGGATTGTGTGCGCACCTTGCCAACTGATAGAAAACAGTACCTTTGCACTCTCCTGACTTTTCCAATCACAGGAACATTCGATTGGAAGCTGTTTTGGACAACTTTTCTTTTCTTCCTGCCAAACACTTGGCAGACATCCGTGCAACTTCTAGAACACGATGGGAGATGTTTTCTGTGCTGGCACAGTTTTTCCTAGCCAGACATAGTGGAAAAGCGTTTTGCTAAGATGTAGACGACAAGAGAGGCTAAAGAGTGGATGTTAGCAAATGACACCCATCTTCAAAAAAGGCAATTAAGAGGACTCGCCATAGTACAAACCAGCCAGCCTCTTTTTTATCCCCAGGAAGTTGATGAAGCAGCTCTTCCTGGAAATCCTTGCCAGGCACATGACAGATGACCAAATAATGTAGTTAGCATGATTTTTCAGGGGAATTTCATGCTGAACATCACTTTAAACTCCTCTGATGAATCAACTTGACTGGTAGATGAAGGGAATATTATCTGCCTGGGCTTCAGGGAGGTTTTTGACATACCTCTACATGGCATCACACATACATATGGAAGCAATAGTGCAAAGGGGAGGGAATCAGTGTCTTTTCAGTGATGCTGAGGGAAAAGACAAGAGGCAGTGGGCACACACTGAAATACAGGAGATTGCCTTTGAACATCAGTAAATGTTTCTTTACTGTCAGGGTGACTGAACCACGGCACAGACTGCCCAGAAAGATTGTGGAGCCTGGATCTTTGAAGACATTAAAAGTACACCCAGATAGAATCCTGGGCAAGAGGCTCTAGGTATCCTGGTTTAGGCAGGGGGGTTGGGCCTGGTTAGCCCCACCAACCCCTTCCACTCTCTTTCATTCTGTGCTAGTGAATTCTCTTCAAGATGCATTTCAAAGCACTGGCATGACAAAGTTCTGTGCAGACAGAGATCCAAATGGACATGGCATCTAAGTTCCTTAAGCAGTGTTCAAGAAGAATGTAAAACTCTGGCACAAGTGTCTCTTCCCTAACTGAATCCCTTTCATGGGAAAATTCCCAGCTCTAGAAAGATCTTCTGATACGCATGCTTAAGACTGACACTGGCTGAGCAAATTTCTCCCTATGTATATCTAAGACCAGTTAGGATCTTCACCCAAAGTGCTGTCAACATAGTCACAGAATGCCTATTGTTAAGAAGTGACAGCTTCCATCAGAATGGCAGCTATTGGTCCACAAAATGGATTAATGGATGGGAATTATCTACGTGGGTTAAAAACAAAAATAAAGAGTTGGTCTTTATTTATCAATTTCATGGCAATATTGATAAGGGAAGAAAAAGATCTAAGTCCTTGACTTTCTGGACTCGAGGAAAGATTTTAAAAATTCCTTGTAAAAATGTATGATCACAATCAGACTATTGAAACCATTTTAGTTGGGAACAAAGTTCCAAAATTGTCTAGATAGTGGCAAAGAAGCCAAGAAAATAGGAAAGAAACAAAAAGAGAGCAAAAGAGTCAGCTTCAGTGTACAAGCTCGTTCTAGAAGTAGTCTGCTGGGAAAAGGAACCCCCAGCTAAATTTCCAATGTATTCCTGCGCTTGATTCAGTAACTGGTCAATGTAAAAACCAATCCTTTTGTACAACTTCTTCCAGCAACAAAAACTCCAACAGGTTGACACTACCATCATGCCTGTTCCAGACATATTTAAAAGAGAAATGATGATTTTCTTGAAAACCTACTTACATAAAAGTTGCAAGATGGTGGAGGGATTCCCACATCCTCCTTCCTCCATCTGGCTTGAAAGTATATTTGATAAAATATGCAACAAAGCACATGATTTATAAGGGAGAGTCAAATGGATGATTTGGGAATCGATCTCTTGTTGATAGTAAACTTCATATCCACTCGGTGTGACCTTTTTAAAACAAAATGTGGAGCTGAGGCATGAATCTGCCACAACAATTGTAAAGCAAACATACACACTCCCCTTCATATGCCCCCCCCTCCACACACACCTAGGCACACACAGAGATCAGCATAGCAGATCATGAACACCTTGGAAAAGACTGAAATGCTAAATGCCTCTCTTGATGGGCAAAAGAGCTGGTGCAGTAATTCAAATGCCTGGTACAAAAATTCTGTTTAATATTTAGCTCCTATTTAAAACACAGCTTTTCATTTCATTCTATTTACAGAATATTTTCATTTCATTTGTTTCTTTAAAATTACTTAGTTCTCACCTGTTGTATGTCTAGGAATATTTTCTTCCAAAAATAGAAAAAAATAGATGATATCTTTTCAGCAGAAAACATTGGTTGATACAATTTTAAACCATCATGATATGGAAGAATTCTTCTGTCCCTCTCGAAGGTGGAAGAAGCATTTGGATCACAGATCATCTACAATGAAATACTTGACATGTTTAAGATGCTTTCAATCAATTTTGATCGTCAATTGCTTATTTGTTGTAAACAGTAATTTTTCAGTGAAGGGAAAGTGTGTGTGGTATATCTACATGATATGTTCAAAGGCAGTTCCTACTAATGGCCAGGCTGAATTCCAGTAAATAATGTCCCGAATGATATTTTGCCGCCTTCTTTGGCACTTCATGAAATCTTACCCTGATGAAGTGCTGAAACACAGAGATTTTCTCTTAGAGAGTGTCTCATGTTGTAACCTATCCCATGGATTTTATGCTGTAATTCTTATCTCTTTTAAAATTTACTATCTTCTGTACAGTTTTCATGAAACTTTCTGTTACAGTAGTGAATAGCACAGATAAATGTCATTTTGTACAACTTTGAATTTACCCCAAGAGCTGAGAGAAAACTTGATCCTATACTTCAATCCGAGTTTCTTCTATAGTCCAACTTTGTTTCTCTACCATCAAGCTTCTCCTTTGTTGCTGCTCCAAGCCCTGTCCAAGGTGACCTTGAATACTTTCAGGGATGGGACACCCACAACTTCTCTGGGCAACCTGTTCCAGTGTTCCAGCACTCCCACAGTAAAAAAGGCCTTCCTTTCATCTAATATGTGTAGGAAATCATAAATCTAGGCATAGAAGCTTGGAGTGCAAATTTGAAATTCTTTGGATTTGAAGCACATTTTATATGAATACTGACTTACAGATGACTAAAAGATGTTGATGGGCATTTGAGCTGACAAGTTTTGAAAAAGTGCACGGAAATTAAAATTGAAACCACTAAAATTAAAAACTCCTTGCCATTTTCTTTTTCCTCTCCTATTCAAAATTGCATATGTCAGATATCAGTGCTTCATGCAAACCTCTCAGATGCTCTCAGAGAAAAAGCTTTTCTTTCAGACTAAGTTGCGGTTGACGTAGAACACTAGCAGGAGTGAAAGATTTTCTGGGCATCGGGGCAGCCCGTTCTCCTTGGATTTGTGTGCAGAATGCATTTTATCCAAACTGGAAAATAGATCCCAGCTCTGTTCTATTCATCATCCTTACTTCATCAGGCCAGAAGATTCTGTGAAAAGTAGCCTGTGGACCTTGAAGACAGCGCATGTGAACCAGATGAGAGGTGATAGAGAAGTTGAGGGAGAGAAGAAAGAGCATGAGGCTGAAACCAGAAAGTATTTCTCCACGTGATCATGGAAGATTGCAGGAGCCACTTGGTACTATCAAACCAGCCCAACTTGGCACTGGTGCCACCTTGGGTCTGGGAGCCATGTTGCATATCGTGCATTTTAAGGAGCCAGCTGGCCACACCCAGCCATATGCCCCCAAACACAAACCAAGGCCCTTTTCTCTGGCAAACAAAACTCAGCTGCCCTGCTTCTGGATGGCAGATTGCAGGAACCACTTGGTACTATCAAACCAGCCGAACTTGGCACTGGTGCCACCATGGGTCTGGTCACCATCCTGCCTATTGTAGCTTTTCAGGAGCCAGCCGGTCACTCTCAGCCATAGGCCCCCAAACACAAACCTCGGCCCGTTTCCCTGGCAAACAAAAGTAAGCTGCCCCGCTTCTGCATGGCAGATTGCAGGAGCTACTTAGTACTATCAAATCAGCCCGACTTGGCACAGGTGCCACCTTGGATCTGGGAACCATCCTGTGTATCGTGGATTTTCAGGGGCCAGCCGGCCACTCTCAGCCATATGCCCCCAAAAACAAACCACGGACCTTTTCTCTGGCAAACAAAAATCAGCTGCCCCACTTCTGGATGGCAGATTGCAGGAGCCACTTGGGACTATCACACCAGCACAACATGGCACTGCTGCCACCTTGGATCTGGGAACAATCCTGCGTATCGTACATATTCAGGAACCAGCCGAACACTCCCAGCCACAGGCCCCCAAACACAAACAACGGCCCATTTCCCTGGCAAACAAAAGTAAGCTGCCCCGCTTCTGGATGGCAGTTTGCAGGAGCCACTTGGGACTATCAAACCAGCCCGACTTGGTAATGGTACCACCTTGGATCTGGGAACCATCCGGCGTATCGTGGATTTTCAGGGGCCAGCCGGTCATTCCCAGCCATATGCCCCCAAACACAAACCTCGGCCCTTTTCTCTGGCAAACAAAACTCAACTGCCCCTCTTCTGGATGGCAAATTGCAGGACGCACTTGGTACTACAAAAAGAGCCCGACTTGGCAGTGGTGCCACCTTGGCTCTGGGAACCATCCTGCGTATCGAGCATTTTAAGGAGCCAGCCGGCAATTCCCAGCCGTATGCCCCAAAAAGAAACCATGGACATTTTCTCTGGCAAAAAAAACTCAGCTGTCCCGCTTCTGGATGGCAGATTGCAGGAGTCACTTTGAACCATACAACCAGCCTTACTTGGCACTGGTGCCACCTTGGATCTGGGAACCATCCTGCCTATCGTTGATTTTCAGGGGCCAGCCGGCCACTCTCAGCCATAGGCCCCCAAACACAAACCACAGCCCTTTTCTCTAGCAAACAAAATTCAACTGCCCCGCTTCTGGATGGCAAATTGCAGGAGCCACTGGGTACTACAAAAACAGCCTGACTTGGCACTGGTGCCACCTTGCGTCTGGTTACCATGCGGCGTATCGTGCATTTTAAGGAGCCAGGTGGCCACTCCCAGCCATATGCCCCCAAACACAACCCACGGCCCTTTTCTCTGGCAAACAAAACTCAGCTGCCCCGCTTCTGGATGGCAGATTGCAGGAGACACTTGGTACTATCAAACCAGCCCGACTTGGCACTGGTGCCACCTTGGGTCTGGGAACCATCCTGCGTATTGTGGATTGTCCGGAGACAGCCGACCACTCTCGGCCACAGAGCCCAATCAAAAACAAAGGTCCGTTTCCCTGGCAAAAAAAACTCAGCTGCCCCGCTTCTGGATGGGAGATTGCAGGACGCACTTGACACTGTCAAACGAGCCCCACTTGGCACTGGTGCCACCTTGGGTCTGGGAACCATGCTGCGTATCGTGGATTTTCAGGAGCCAGCCGGCCACTGCCAGCCACAGGCCCCCAAACACAAACCACAGCCTTTTCCTCTGGCAAACAAAACTCAGCTGCCCCGCTTCTGGATGGCAGATTGCAGGAGCCACTTGGTACTATCAAACCAGCCCGACTTGGCACTGGTGCCACCTCTGGTCTGGGAACCATCCTGCCTATCGTGGATTTTAAGGAGCCAGCCGGCTACTCCCAGCCACAGGCCCCCAACAAAAACCACGGCCCTTTTTTCTCGCAAACAAAACTTAGCTGCCTCACTTCTGGATGGCAGATTGCAGGAGCCACTTGGTGTAATCAAACCAGCCCGACTTGGCACTGGTGCCACCTTGGGTCTGGGAACCATCCTGCGTATCGTGGATTCTAAGGAGCCAGCCGGCCACTCCCAGCCACAGGCCCCCAAACAAAATCAACGGCGCTGTTCCCTGGAAAACAAAACACGCCTGCCAACTTTTTGATGGAGTCTGCAGGAGCCACTTGGTACTATCAAACCAGCCCGACTTGGCACTGGTGCCACCTTGGGTCTGGGAAACATCCTGCGTATCCTGGATTCTTAGGAGCCTGCCGGCCACTCCTAGCCACAGGCCCCCAAACAAAAACCTAGGCCTATTTCTCTGGCAAACAAAAGTAAGCTGCCCTGCTTCTGGATGGCAGATTGCAGGAGACACTTGGTACTATCAAACCAGCCCGACTTGGCACTGGTGCCACCTTGGATCTGGGAACCATGCTGTGTATCGTGGATATTCAGGGGCCAGCTGGCCACTCTCAGCCATATGTCCCCAAACAGAAACCTCGGCCCGTTTCTCTGGCAAACAAAACTCAACTGCCCCTCTTCTGGATGGCAAATTGCAGGATGAACTTGATACTAAAACCGCAGGCCGACTTGGTAGTGGTGACACCTTGGGCCTGGGAACCATCATGCGTATCGAGCATTTTAAGGAGCCAGCCGGCCACTCCCAGCAATATGCCCCCAAAAACAATCCACGGAATTTTTCTCTGGCAAACAAAAATCAGCTGCCCCGCTTCTGGATGGCAGATTGCAGGAGCCACTTTGCACCATCAAACCAGCCCGACTTGGCACTGGTGCCACCTTGCATCTGGGAACCATGCTGCCTAGCGTGGATTTTCAGGAGCCAGCCGGCCACTCTCAGCTATATGCCCCCAAACAAAACCCACGGCCCGTTTCCCTGGCAAACAAAATTAAGCTGCCCCGCTTCTGGATGGCAGATTGCAGGACGCACTTGGTAGTATCAAACCAGCCCGACTTGGCACTGGTGCCACCTTGGGTCTGGGAACCATCCTGCGTATCGTGGGTTCAAAGGAGCCAGCCGGCCACTCCCAGCCACAGGCCCCCAAATACAAACAATGGCGCTTTTCCCTGGAAAACAAAACTCGCCTGCCAACTTTTTGATGGCAGATTACAGGAGCCACTTGGTACTATCAAACCAGCCCAACTTGGCACTGGTGCCACCATGGGTCTGGTAACCATCCTGCCTATTGTAGCTTTTCAGGAGCCAGCCGGTCACTCCCAGCCATAGGCCCCCAGACACAAACCTCGGCCCGTTTCCCTGGCAAACTAAAGTAAGCTGCCCCGCTTCTGGATGGCAGATTGCAGGAGCCACTTGGTACTATCAAACCAGCCCAACTTGGCACTGGTGCCACCTTGGGTCTGGGAACCATGCTGCGTAACACAGATTCTAAGGAGGCAGTCGGCCACTCCCAGCCACAAGCCCCCAAACACAAACAACGGCGCTATTCTCTGGCAAACAAAACTCAACTGCCCCTCTTCTGGATGGCAAATTGCAGGACGCACTTGGTACTATAAAAACAGCCCGACTTGGCACTGGTGCCACCTTGGGTCTGGGAACCATCCTGCGTATTGTGGGTTGTCAGGAGCCAGCCGAACACTCTCGGCCACAGACCCCAATTAAAAACAACGGCCCGTTTCACAGGCAAACAAAACTCAGCTGCCCCGCTTCTGGATGGGAGATTGCAGGAGGCACTTGACACTGTGAAACCAGCCCCACTTGGCACTGGTGCCACCTTGGGTCTGGGAACCATGCTGCGTATCATGGATTTTCAGGAGCCAGCCGGTCACTCACAGCCATAGGCCCCCAAACACAAACCTCGTCCCGTTTCCCTGGCAAACAAAAGTAAGCTGCCCCGCTTCTGCATGGCAGATTGCAGGAGCTACTTAGTACTATCAAATCAGCCCGACTTGGCACAGGTGCCACCTTGGATCTGGTCACCATCCTTCCTATCGTAGCTTTTCAGGAGCCAGCCGGCCACTCCCTGCCACAGGCCCCCAAACACAAACAACGGCGCTTTTCCCTGGAAAGCAAAATTCGCCTGCCAACATTTTGATGGCAGATTGCAGGAGCCACTTGGTACTATCTAACAAGCCGAACTTGGCACTTGTGCCACCATGGGTCTGGTCAACATCCTGCCTATCGTAGCTTTTCAGGAGCCAGCCAGTCACTCCCAGCCATAGGCCCCGAGACAAAAACCTCGGCCCGTTTCCCGGGCAAACAAAAGTAAGCTACCCCGCTTCTGGATGGCAGATTGCAGGACGCACTTGGTACTATCAAACCAGCCCGACTTGGCACTGGTGCCACCTCTGGTCTGGGAACCATCCTGCGTATCGTAGATTCTAAGGAGCCAGCCGGCCACTCCCAGCCATTGGCCCCCCAAAAAAAACAACGGCGCTTTTCCCTGGAAAACAAAACTTGCCTGCCAACTTTTTGATGGCAGATTGCCGGAGCCACTTGGTACTATCAAACCAGCCCTACTTGGCACTGGTGCCACCATGGGTCTGGTCACCATCCTGCCTATCGTAGCTTTTCAGGAGCCAGCCGGTCACTCCCAGCCATACGCCCCCAGACACAAAGCTCGACCCGTTTCCCTGGCAAACAAAAGTAAGCTGCCCCGCTTCTGGATGGCAGATTGCAGGACGCACTTGGTACTATCAAACCAGCCCAACTTGGCACTGGTGCCACCTTGGGTCTGGGAACCATCCTGCGTATCGTGGATTCTAAGGAGCCAGCCGGTAACTCCCTGCCACAGGCCCCCAGACACAAACAACGGCGCTTTTCCCTGGAAAACAAAACTCGCCTGCCGACTTTTTGATGGCAGATTGCAGGAGCCACTTGCTACTATCAAATCAGCCCAACTTGGCACTGGTGCCACCATGGGTCTGGTCACCATCCTGCCTATCGTAGCTTTTCAGGAGCCAGCCGGTCACTCCCAGCCATAGGCCCCCAGACACAAACCTCGGCCCGTTTCCCTGGAAAACAAAAGTAAGCTGCCCCGCTTCTGGATGGCAGATTGCAGGAGCCACTTTGCACCATCCAACTAGCCCGACTTGGCACTGGTGCCACCTCAGGTCTGGGAACCATCCTGCGTATCGTGGATTCTAATTAGCCATCCGGCCACTCCCACCCACAGGCCCCCAAACACAAACAACGGCGCTTTTCCCTGGAAAACAAAACTCGCCTGCCAATTTTTGATGGCAGATTGCAGGAGCCACTTGGTACTATCAAACCAGCCCAACTTGGCACTGGTGCCACCTTGGATCTGGGAACCATGCTGTGTATCGTGGATATTCAGGGGCCAGCTGGCCACTCTCAGCCATATGTCCCCAAACAGAAACCTCGGCCCGTTTCTCTGGCAAACAAAACTCAACTGCCCCTCTTCTGGATGGCAAATTGCAGGATGAACTTGATACTAAAACCGCAGGCCGACTTGGTAGTGGTGACACCTTGGGCCTGGGAACCATCATGCGTATCGAGCATTTTAAGGAGCCAGCCGGCCACTCCCAGCAATATGCCCCCAAAAACAATCCACGGAATTTTTCTCTGGCAAACAAAAATCAGCTGCCCCGCTTCTGGATGGCAGATTGCAGGAGCCACTTTGCACCATCAAACCAGCCCGACTTGGCACTGGTGCCACCTTGCATCTGGGAACCATGCTGCCTAGCGTGGATTTTCAGGAGCCAGCCGGCCACTCTCAGCTATATGCCCCCAAACAAAACCCACGGCCCGTTTCCCTGGCAAACAAAATTAAGCTGCCCCGCTTCTGGATGGCAGATTGCAGGACGCACTTGGTAGTATCAAACCAGCCCGACTTGGCACTGGTGCCACCTTGGGTCTGGGAACCATCCTGCGTATCGTGGGTTCAAAGGAGCCAGCCGGCCACTCCCAGCCACAGGCCCCCAAATACAAACAATGGCGCTTTTCCCTGGAAAACAAAACTCGCCTGCCAACTTTTTGATGGCAGATTACAGGAGCCACTTGGTACTATCAAACCAGCCCAACTTGGCACTGGTGCCACCATGGGTCTGGTAACCATCCTGCCTATTGTAACTTTTCAGGAGCCAGCCGGTCACTCCCAGCCATAGGTCCCCAGTCACAAACCTCGGCCCGTTTCCCTGGCAAACTAAAGTAAGCTGCCCCGCTTCTGGATGGCAGATTGCAGGAGCCACTTGGTACTATCAAACCAGCCCAACTTGGCACTGGTGCCACCTTGGGTCTGGGAACCATGCTGCGTAACACAGATTCTAAGGAGGCAGTCGGCCACTCCCAGCCACAAGCCCCCAAACACAAACAACGGTGCTATTCTCTGGCAAACAAAACTCAACTGCCCCTCTTCTGGATGGCAAATTGCAGGACGCACTTGGTACTATAAAAACAGCCCGACTTGGCACTGGTGCCACCTTGGGTCTGGGAACCATCCTGCGTATTGTGGGTTGTCAGGAGCCAGCCGAACACTCTCGGCCACAGACCCCAATTAAAAACAACGGCCCGTTTCACAGGCAAACAAAACTCAGCTGCCCCGCTTCTGGATGGGAGATTGCAGGAGGCACTTGACACTGTGAAACCAGCCCCACTTGGCACTGGTGCCACCTTGGGTCTGGGAACCATGCTGCGTATCATGGATTTTCAGGAGCCAGCCGGTCACTCTCAGCCATAGGCCCCCAAACACAAACCTCGTCCCGTTTCCCTGGCAAACAAAAGTAAGCTGCCCCGCTTCTGCATGGCAGATTGCAGGAGCTACTTAGTACTATCAAATCAGCCCGACTTGGCACAGGTGCCACCTTGGATCTGGTCACCATCCTGCCTATCGTAGCTTTTCAGGAGCCAGCCGGCCACTCCCTGCCACAGGCCCCCAAACACAAACAACGGCGCTTTTCCCTGGAAAGCAAAATTCGCCTGCCAACATTTTGATGGCAGATTGCAGGAGCCACTTGGTACTATCAAACAAGCCGAACTTGGCACTTGTGCCACCATGGGTCTGGTCAACATCCTGCCTATCGTAGCTTTTCAGGAGCCAGCCGGTCACTCCCAGCCATAGGCCCCGAGACAAAAACCTCGGCCCGTTTCCCGGGCAAACAAAAGTAAGCTACCCCGCTTCTGGATGGCAGATTGCAGGACGCACTTGGTACTATCAAACCAGCCCGACTTGGCACTGGTGCCACCTCTGGTCTGGGAACCATCCTGCGTATCGTAGATTCGAAGGAGCCAGCCGGCCACTCCCAGCCATTGGCCCCCCAAAAAAAACAACGGCGCTTTTCCCTGGAAAACAAAACTTGCCTGCCAACTTTTTGATGGCAGATTGCCGGAGCCACTTGGTACTATCAAACCAGCCCAACTTGGCACTGGTGCCACCATGGGTCTGGTCACCATCCTGCCTATCGTAGCTTTTCAGGAGCCAGCCGGTCACTCCCAGCCATAGGCCCCCAGACACAAAGCTCGACCCGTTTCCCTGGCAAACAAAAGTAAGCTGCCCCGCTTCTGGATGGCAGATTGCAGGACGCACTTGGTACTATCAAACCAGCCCAACTTGGCACTGGTGCCACCTTGGGTCTGGGAACCATCCTGCGTATCGTGGATTCTAAGGAGCCAGCCGGTCACTCCCTGCCACAGGCCCCCAGACACAAACAACGGCGCTTTTCCCTGGAAAACAAAACTCGCCTGCCGACTTTTTGATGGCAGATTGCAGGAGCCACTTGCTACTATCAAATCAGCCCAACTTGGCACTGGTGCCACCATGGGTCTGGTCACCATCCTGCCTGTCGTAGCTTTTCAGGAGCCAGCCGGTCACTCCCAGCCATAGGCCCCCAGACACAAACCTCGGCCCGTTTCCCTGGAAAACAAAAGTAAGCTGCCCCGCTTCTGCATGGCAGATTGCAGGAGCCACTTTGCACCATCCAACTAGCCCGACTTGGCACTGGTGCCACCTCAGGTCTGGGAACCATCCTGCGTATCGTGGATTCTAATTAGCCATCCGGCCACTCCCACCCACAGGCCCCCAAACACAAACAACGGCGCTTTTCCCTGGAAAGCAAAACTCGCCTGCCAACTTTTTGATGGCAGATTGCAGGAGCCACTTGGTACTATCAAACCAGCCCAACTTGGCACTGGTGCCACCATGGGTCTGGTCACCATCCTGCCTATCGTAGCTTTTCAGGAGCCAGCCGGTCACTCCCAGCCATAGGCCCCCAGACACAAAGCTCGGCCCGTTTCCCTGGCAAGCAAAAGTAAGCTGTCCCGCTTCTGGATGGCAGATTGCAGGACGCACTTGGTAGTATCAAACCAGGCGACTTGGCACTGGCGCCACCTCACGTCTGGGAACCATCCTGCATATCGTGGATTCTAAGCAGCCAGCCGGCCACTCCCAGCCACAGGCCCCCAAACACAAACAACGGCGCTTTTCCCTGGAAAACAAAACTCGCCTGCCAAGTTTTTGATGGCAGATTGCAGGAGCCACTTGGTACTATCAAACCAGCCCAACTTGGCACTGGTGCCACCATGGGTCTGGTCACCATCCTGCCTATCGTAGCTTTTCAGGAGCCAGCCGGTCACTCCCAGCCATAGGCCCCCAGACACAAACCTCGGCCCGTTTCCCTGGCAAACAAAAGCAAGCTGCCCCGCTTCTGGATGGCAGATTGCAGGAGCCACTTTGCACCATCAAACTAGCCCGACTTGGCACTGGTGCCACCTCTGGTCTGGGAACCATCCTGCGTATGGTAGATTCTAAGCAGCCAGCCGGCCACTCCCAGCCACAGGCCCCCAAACACAAACAACGGCGCTTTTCCCTGGAAAACAAAACTCGTCTGCCAACTTTTTGATGGCAGATTGCCGGAGCCACTTGGTACTATCAAACCAGCCCAACTTGGCACTGGTGCCACCATGGGTCTGGTCACCATCCTGCCTATCGTAGCTTTTCAGGAGCCAGCCGGCCACTCCCTGCCACAGGCCCCCAAACACAAACAACGGCGCTTTTCTCTGGAAAAAAAAATTCGCCTGCCAACTTTTTGATGGCAGATTGCAGGAGCCACTTGGTACTATCAAATCAGCCCAACTTGGCACTGGTGCCACCATGGGTCTGGTCACCATCCTGCCTATCGTAGCTTTTCAGGAGCCAGCCGGTCACTCCCAGCCATAGGCCCCCAGACATAAACCTCGGCCCGTTTCCCTGGCAAACAAAAGTAAGCTGCCCCGCTTCTGGATGGCAGATTGCAGCAACCACTTGGTACTATCAAACCAGCCCAACTTGGCACTGGTGCCACCTCTGGTCTGGGAACCATGCTGAGTATCGTGGATTCTAAGGAGCCAGCCGGCCACTCCCAGCCACAGGCCCCCAAACACAAACAACGGCGCTTTTCCCTGGAAAACAAAACTCGCCTGCCAAGTTTTGATGGCAGATTGCAGGAGCCACTTGGTACTATCAAACCAGCCCAACTTGGCACTGGTGCCGTCATGGGTCTGGTCACCATCCTGCCTATCGTAGCTTTTCACGAGCCAGCCGGTCACTTCCAGGCTTAGGCCCCCAGACACAATCCTCGGACCGTTTCCCTGGCAAACAAAAGTAAGCTGCCCCGCTTCTGGATGGCAGATTGCAGGAACCACTTGGTACTATCAAACCAGCCCAACTTGGCACTGGTGTCACCATGGGTCTGGGAACCATCCTGTGTATCGTGGATTCTAATTAGCCATCCGTCCACTCCAGGCCATAGGGCCCCAGGCACAAACAACGGCGCTTTTCCCTGGATAACAAACTCGCCTGCCAACTTTTTGATGGCAGATTGCAGGAGCCACTTGGTACTATCAAACCAGCCCAACTTGGCACTGCTGCCACCATGGGTCTGGTCACCATCCTGCCTATCGTAGCTTTTCAGGAGCCAGCCGGTCACTCCCAGCCATATGCCCCGAGACACAAACCTCGGCCCGTTTCCCTGGCAAACAAAAGTAAGCTACCCCACTTCTGGATGGCAGATTGCAGGACGCACTTGGTACTATCAAACCAGCCCAACTTGGCACTGGTGCCACGTCAAGTCTAGGAACCATCCTGCGTATCGTGGATTCTAAGGAGCCAGCCGGTCACTCCCAGCCATAGGCCCCCAAACAAAAACAACGGCGCTTTTCCCTGGTAAAGAAAACTTGCCTGCCAACTTTTTGATGGCAGATTGCAGGAGCCACTTGGTACTATCAAACCAGCCCAACTTGGCACTGGTGCCACCATGGGTCTGGTCACCATCCTGCCTATCGTAGCTTTTCAGGAGCCAGCCGGTCACTCCCAGCCATAGGCCCCCAGACACAAAGCTCGGCCCGTTTCCCTGGCAAACAAAAGTAAGCTGCCCCGCTTCTGGATGGCAGATTGCAGGAGCCACTTGGTACTATCAAACCAGCCCGACTTGGCACTGGTGCCACGACAAGTCTGGGAACCATCCTGCGTATCGTGGATTCTAAGGAGCCAGCCGGCCACTCCCAGCCACAGGCCCCCAAACACAAACAACGGCGCTTTTCCCTGGAAAACAAAACTCGCCTGCCAACTTTTTGATGGCAGATTGCAGGAGCCCCTTGGTACTATCAAACCAGCCCAACTTGGCACTGGTGCCGCCATGGGTCTGGTCACCATCCTGCCTATCGTAGCTTTTCAGGAGCCAGCCGGTCACTCCCAGCCATAGGCCCCCAGACAAAAACCTCGGCCCGTTTCCCTGGAAAACAAAAGTAAGCTGCCCCGCTTCTGGATGGCAGATTGCAGGACGCACTTGTTACTATCAAACCAGCCCGACTTGGCACTGGTGCCACCACTGGTCTGGGAACCATCCTGCGTATCGTGGATTCTAAAGAGCCAGCCGGCCACTCCCAGCCACAGGCTCCCAAACACAAACAACGGCGCTTTTCCCTGGAAAACAAAACTCGCCTGCCAACTTTTTGATGGCAGATTGCAGGAGCCACTTGGTACTATCAAACCAGCCCAACTTGGCACTGCTGCCACCATGGGTCTGGTCACCATCCTGCCTATCGTAGCTTTTCAGGAGCCAGCCGGTCACTCCCAGCCATAGGCCCCCAGACAAATCCTCGGCCCGTTTCCCTGGCAAACAAAAGTAAGCTGCCCCGCTTCTGGATGGCAGATTGCAGGATCCACTTGGTACTATCAAACCAGCCCGACTTGGCACTGGTGCCACGACAAGTCTGGGAACCATCCTGCGTATCGTGGATTCTAATGAGCCAGCCGGCCACTCCCAGCCACAGGCCCCCAAACACAAACAACGGAGCTTTTCCCTGGAAAACAAAACTCGCCTGCCAACTTTTTGATGGCAGATTGCAGGAGCCTCTTGGTACTATCAAACAAGCCCAACTTGGCACTGGTGCCACCTTGGGTCTGGTCACCATCCTGCCTATCGTAGCTTTTCAGGAGCCAGCCGGTCACTCCCAGCCATAGGCCCCGAGACACAAAGCTCGGCCCTTTTCCCTGGCAAACAAAAGTAAGCTGCCCCGCTTCTGGATGGCAGATTGCAGGAGCCACTTTGCACTATCAAACTATCCCGACTAGGCACTGGTGCCACCTTGGGTCTGGGAACCATCCTGCGTATGGTGGATTCTAAGGAGCCAGCCGGCCACTCCCAGCCACAGGCCCCTAAACACAACAACGGCGCTTTTCCCTGGAAAACAAAACTCGCCTGCCAATTTTTGATGGCAGATTGCAGGAGCCACTTGGTACTATCAAACCAGCCCAACTTGGCACTGGTGCCACCATGGGTCTGGTCACCATCCTGCCTATCGTAGCTTTTCAGGAGCCAGCCGGTCACTCCCAGCCATAGGCCCCCAGACACAAAGCTCGGCCCGTTTCCCTGGCAAGCAAAAGTAAGCTGTCCCGCTTCTGGATGGCAGATTGCAGGACGCACTTGGTAGTATCAAACCAGCCCGACTTGGCACTGGCGCCACCTCACGTCTGGGAACCATCCTGCGTATCGTGGATTCTAAGCAGCCAGCCGGCCACTCCCAGCCACAGGCCCCCAAACACAAACAACGGTGCTTTTCCCTGGAAAACAAAACTCGCCTGCCAACTTTTTGATGGCAGATTGCAGGAGCCACTTGGTACTATCAAACCAGCCCAACTTGGCACTGGTGCCACCATGGGTCTGGTCACCATCCTGCCTATCGTAGCTTTTCAGGAGCCAGCCGGTCACTCCCAGCCATAGGCCCCCAGACACAAACCTCGGCCCGTTTCCCTGGCAAACAAAAGCAAGCTGCCCCGCTACTGGATGGCAGATTGCAGGAGCCACTTTGCACCATCAAACTAGCCCGACTTGGCACTGGTGCCACCTCAGGTCTGGGAACCATGCTGCGTATCGTGGATTCTAATTAGCCATCCGGCCACTCCCACCCACAGGCCCCCAAACACAAACAACGGCGCTTTTCCCTGGAAAACAAAACTCGCCTGCCAAATTTTGATGGCAGATTGCCGGAGCCACTTGGTACTATCAAACCAGCCCACCTTGACACTGGTGCCACCATGGGTCTGGTCACCATCCTGCCTATCGTAGCTTTTCAGGAGCCAGCCGGTCACTCCCAGCCATAGGCCCCCAGACACAAAGCTCGGCCCGTTTCCCTGGCAAACAAAAGTAAGTTATCCCGCTTCTGGATGGCAGATTGCAGGAGCCACTTTTCACCATCAAACCAGCCCGACTTGGCACTGGTGCCACCTCTGGTCTGGGAACCATCCTGCGTATCGTGGATTCTAAGGAGCCAGCCGGCCACTCCCAGCCATAGGCCCCCAAACAAAAACAACGGCGCTTTTCCCTGGAAAACAAAACGTGCCTGCCAACTTTTTGATGGCAGATTGCAGGAGCCACTTGGTACTATCAAACCAGCCCAACTTGGCACTGGTGCCACCATGGGTCTGGTCACCATCCTGCCTATCGTAGCTTTTCAGGAGCCAGCCAGTCACTCCCAGCCGTAGGCCCAGAGACACAAAGCTCGGCCCGTTTCCCTGACAAACAAAAGTAAGCTGTCCCGCTTCTGGATGGCAGATTGCAGGACGCACTTGGTAGTATCAAACCAGCCCGACTTGGCACTGGTGCCACCTCTGGTCTGGGAACTATCCTGCGTATGGTAGATTCTAAGCAGCCAGCCGGCCACTCCCAGCCACAGGCCCCCAAACACAAACAACGGCGCTTTTCCCTGGAAAACAAAACTCGTCTGCCAACTTTTTGATGGCAGATTGCCGGAGACACTTGCTACTATCAAACCAGCCCAACTTGGCACTGGTGCCACCATGGGTCTGGTCACCATCCTGCCTATCGTAGCTTTTCAGGAGCCAGACGGCCACTCCCTGCCACAGGCCCCCAAACACAAACAACGGAGCTTTTCCCTGGAAAAAAAAATTCGCCTGCCAACATTTTGATGGCAGATTGCAGGAGCCACTTGGTACTATCAAATCAGCCCAACTTGGCACTGGTGCCACCATGGGTCTGGTCACCATCCTGCCTATCGTAGCTTTTCAGGAGCCAGCCGGTCACTCCCAGCCATAGGCCCCCAGACACAAACCTCGGCCCGTTTCCCTGGCAAACAAAAGTAAGCAGCCCCGCTTCTGGATGGCAGATTGCAGCAACCACTTGGTACTATCAAACCAGCCCAACTTGGCACTGGTGCCACCTCTGGTCTGGGAACCATGCTGAGTATCATGGATTCTAAGGAGCCAGCCGGCCACTCCCTGCCACAGGCCCCCAAACACAAACAACGGCGCTTTTCCCTGGAAAACAAAACTCGCCTGCCAAGTTTTTGATGGCAGATTGCAGGAGCCACTTGGTACTATCAAACCAGCCCAACTTGGCACTGGTGCCGTCATGGGTCTGGTCACCATCCTGCCTATCGTAGCTTTTCACGAGCCAGCCGGTCACTTCCAGGCTTAGGCCCCCAGACACAATCCTCGGACCGTTTCCCTGGCAAACAAAAGTAAGCTGCCCCGCTTCTGGATGGCAGATTGCAGGATCCACTTGGTACTATCAAACCAGCCCAACTTGGCACTGGTGTCACCATGGGTCTGGGAACCATCCTGTGTATCGTGGGTTCTAATTAGCCATCCGTCCACTCCAGGCCATAGGGCCCCAGGCACAAACAATGGCGCTTTTCCCTGGATAACAAACTCGCCTGCCAACTTTTTGATGGCAGATTGCAGGAGCCACTTGGTACTATCAAACCAGCCCAACTTGGCACTGCTGCCACCATGGGTCTGGTCACCATCCTGCCTATCGTAGCTTTTCAGGAGCCAGCCGGTCACTCCCAGCCATATGCCCCGAGACACAAACCTCGGCCCGTTTCCCTGGCAAACAAAAGTAAGCTACCCCACTTCTGGATGGCATATTGCAGGACGCACTTGGTACTATCAAACCAGCCCAACTTGGCACTGGTGCCACGTCAAGTCTAGGAACCATCCTGCGTATCGTGGATTCTAAGGAGCAAGCCGGCCACTCCCAGCCATAGGCCCCCAAACAAAAACAACGGCGCTTTTCCCTGGTAAAGAAAACTTGCCTGCCAACTTTTTGATGGCAGATTGCAGGAGACACTTGGTACTATCAAACCAGCCCAACTTGGCACTGGTGCCACCATGGGTCTGGTCACCATCCTGCCTATCGTAGCTTTTCAGGAGCCAGCCGGTCACTCCCAGCCATAGGCCCCCAGACACAAAGCTCGGCCCGTTTCCCTGGCAAACAAAAGTAAGCTGCCCCGCTTCTGGATGGCAGATTGCAGGAGCCACTTGGTACTATCAAACCAGCCCGACTTGGCACTGGTGCCACCTCTGGTCTGGGAACCATCCTGCGTATCGTGGATTCTAAGGAGCCAGCCGGCCAATCCCAGCCACAGGCCCCCAAACACAAACAACGGCGCTTTTCCCTGGAAAACAAAACTCGCCTGCCAACTTTTTGATGGCAGATTGCAGGAGCCACTTGGTACTATCAAACCAGCCCAACTTGGCACTGGTGCCGCCATGGGTCTGGTCACCATCCTGCCTATCGTAGCTTTTCACGAGCCAGCCGGTCACTCCCAGCCATAGGCCCCCAGACAAAAACCTCGGCCCGTTTCCCTGGAAAACAAAAGTAAGCTGCCCCGCTTCTGGATGGCAGATTGGAGGACGCACTTGTTACTATCAAACCAGCCCGACTTGGCACTGGTGCCACCACTGGTCTGGGAACCATCCTGCGTATCGTGGATTCTAAAGAGCCAGCCGGCCACTCCCAGCCACAGGCTCCCAAACACAAACAACGGCGCTTTTCCCTGGAAAACAAAACTCGCCTGCCAACTTTTTGATGGCAGATTGCAGGAGCCACTTGGTACTATCAAACCAGCCCAACTTGGCACTGGTGCCACCTTGGGTCTGGTCACCATCCTGATTATCGTAGCTTTTCAGGAGCCAGCCGGTCACTCCCAGCCATAGGCCCCGAGACACAAAGCTCGGCCCTTTTCCCTGGCAAACAAAAGTAAGCTGCCCCGCTTCTGGATGGCAGATTGCAGGAGCCACTTTGCACCATCAAACTATCCCGACTAGGCACTGGTGCCACCTTGGGTCTGGGAACCATCCTGCGTATGGTGGATTCTAAGGAGCCAGCCGGCCACTCCCAGCCACAGGCCCCTAAACACAACAACGGCGCTTTTCCCTGGAAAAAAAAACTCGCCTGCCAAATTTTGATGGCAGATTGCAGGAGCCACTTGGTACTATCAAACCAGCCCAACTTGGGACTGGTGCCACCATGGGTCTGGTCACCATCCTGCCTATCGTAGCTTTTCAGGAGCCAGCCGGTCACTCGCAGCCATAGGCCCCCAGACAAAAACCTCGGCCCGTTTCCCTGGCAAACAAAAGTAAGCTGCCCTGCTTCTGGATGGCAGATTGCAGGAACCACTTGGTACTATCAAAACAGCCCAACTTGGCACTGGTGCCACCTCTGGTCTGGGAACCATCCTGCGTATCGTGGATTCTAAGGAGCCAGTCGGCCACTCCCAGCCACAGGCCCCCAAACACAAACAACGGCCCGTTTCCGTGGCAAACAAAAGTAAGCTGCCCCGCTTCTGGATGGCAGATTGCAGGAGCCACTTGGTACTATCAAACCAGCCCGACTTGGCACTGGTGCCACCTCTGGTCTGGGAACCATCCTGCGTATCGTGGTGTCTAAGGAGCCAGCCGGCCACTCCCAACCACAGGCCCCCAAACACAAACAACGGCGCTTTTCCCTGGAAAACAAAACTCGCCTGCCAACTTTTTGATGTCAGATTGCAGGAGCCACTTGGTACTATCAAACCAGCCCAACTTGGCACTGGTGCCACCATGGGTCTGGTCACCATCCTGCCTATCGTAGCTTTCAGGAGCCCGCCGGTCACTCCCTGCCATAGGCCCCGAGACACAAACCTCGGCCCGTTTCCCTGGCAAACAAAAGTAAGCTGCCCCGCTTCTGGATGGCAGATTGCAGGACGCACTTGGTACTATCAAACCAGCCCGACTTGGCACTGGCGCCACCTCACGTCTGGAAACCATCCTGCGTATCGTGGATTCTAAGCAGCCAGCCGGCCACTCCCAGCCACAGGCCCCCAAACACAAACAACGGCGCTTTTCCCTGGCAAACAAAAGTAAGCTGCCCCGCTTCTGGATGGCAGATTGCAGGAACCACTTGGTAGTATCAAACCAGCCCAACTTGGCACTGGTGGCACCTCTTGTCTGGGAACCATGCTGCGTATCGTGGTTTCTAAGGAGCCAGCCGGCCACTCCCAACCATAGACCCCCAGACACAAACCTCGGCCCGTTTCCCTGGAAAACAAAAGTAAGCTACCCCGATTCTGGATGGCAGATTGCAGGAGGCACTTGGTACTATCAAATCAGCCCAACTTGGCACTGGTGCCACAATGGGTCTGGTAAACATCCTGCCTATCGTAGCTTTTCAGGAGCCAGCCGGCCACTCTCAGCCATATGCCCCCAAAAACAAACCACGGCCCTTTTCTCTGGCAAACAAAACTCAACTGCCCCTCTTCTGGATGGCAAATTTTAGGACGCACTTTGTACTACGAAAACCGCCCGACGTGGCACTGGTGCCACCTTGGCTCTGGGAACCATCCTGCGTATCGAGCATTTTAAGGAGCCAGCCGGCAATTCCCAGCCGTATGCCCCAAAAAGAAACCATGGACATTTTCTCTGGCAAAAAAAACTCAGCTGTCCCGCTTCTGGATGGCAGATTGCAGGAGTCACTTTGAACCATACAACCAGCCTTACTTGGCACTGGTGCCACCTTGGATCTGGGAACCATCCTGCCTATCGTTGATTTTCAGGGGCCAGCCGGCCACTCTCAGCCATAGGCCCCCAAACACAAACCACAGCCCTTTTCTCTAGCAAACAAAATTCAACTGCCCCGCTTCTGGATGGCAAATTGCAGGAGCCACTGGGTACTACAAAAACAGCCTGACTTGGCACTGGTGCCACCTTGCGTCTGGTTACCATGCGGCGTATCGTGCATTTTAAGGAGCCAGGTGGCCACTCCCAGCCATATGCCCCCAAACACAACCCACGGCCCTTTTCTCTGGCAAACAAAACTCAGCTGCCCCGCTTCAGGATGGCAGATTGCAGGAGACACTTGGTACTATCAAACCAGCCCGACTTGGCACTGGTGCCACCTTGGGTCTGGGAACCATCCTGCGTATTGTGGATTGTCCGGAGACAGCCGACCACTCTCGGCCACAGAGCCCAATCAAAAACAAAGGTCCGTTTCCCTGGCAAAAAAAACTCAGCTGCCCCGCTTCTGGATGGGAGATTGCAGGAGGCACTTGACACTGTCAAACGAGCCCCACTTGGCACTGGTGCCACCTTGGGTCTGGGAACCATGCTGCGTATCGTGGATTTTCAGGAGCCAGCCGGCCACTGCCAGCCACAGGCCCCCAAACACAAACCACAGCCTTTTCCTCTGGCAAACAAAACTCAGCTGCCCCGCTTCTGGATGGCAGATTGCAGGAGCCACTTGGTACTATCAAACCAGCCCGACTTGGCACTGGTGCCACCTTGGGTCTGGGAACCATCCTGCCTATCGTGGATTTTAAGGAGCCAGCCGGCTACTCCCAGCCACAGGCCCCCAACAAAAACCACGGCCCTTTTTTCTCGCAAACAAAACTTAGCTGCCTCACTTCTGGATGGCAGATTGCAGGAGCCACTTGGTGTAATCAAACCAGCCCGACTTGGCACTGGTGCCACCTTGGGTCTGGGAACCATCCTGCGTATCGTGGATTCTAAGGAGCCAGCCGGCCACTCCCAGCCACAGGCCCCCAAACAAAATCAACGGCGCTGTTCCCTGGAAAACAAAACACGCCTGCCAACTTTTTGATGGAGTTTGCAGGAGCCACTTGGTACTATCAAACCAGCCCGACTTGGCACTGGTGCCACCTTGGGTCTGGGAAACATCCTGCGTATCGTGGATTCTTAGGAGCCAGCCGGCCACTCCTAGCCACAGACCCCCAAACAAAAACCTAGGCCTATTTCTCTGGCAAACAAAAGTAAGCTGCCCTGCTTCTGGATGGCAGATTGCAGGAGACACTTGGTACTATCAAACCAGCCCGACTTGGCACTGGTGCCACCTTGGATCTGGGAACCATGCTGTGTATCGTGGATATTCAGGGGCCAGCTGGCCACTCTCAGCCATATGTCCCCAAACAGAAACCTCGGCCCGTTTCTCTGGCAAACAAAACTCAACTGCCCCTCTTCTGGATGGCAAATTGCAGGATGAACTTGATACTAAAACCGCAGGCCGACTTGGTAGTGGTGACACCTTGGGCCTGGGAACCATCATGCGTATCGAGCATTTTAAGGAGCCAGCCGGCCACTCCCAGCAATATGCCCCCAAAAACAATCCACGGAATTTTTCTCTGGCAAACAAAAATCAGCTGCCCCGCTTCTGGATGGCAGATTGCAGGAGCCACTTTGCACCATCAAACCAGCCTGACTTGGCACTGGTGCCACCTTGCATCTGGGAACCATGCTGCCTAGCGTGGATTTTCAGGAGCCAGCCGGCCACTCTCAGCTATATGCCCCCAAACAAAACCCACGGCCCGTTTCCCTGGCAAACAAAATTAAGCTGCCCCGCTTCTGGATGGCAGATTGCAGGACGCACTTGGTAGTATCAAACCAGCCCAACTTGGCACTGGTGCCACCTTGGGTCTGGGAACCATCCTGCGTATCGTGGGTTCAAAGGAGCCAGCCGGCCACTCCCAGCCACAGGCCCCCAAATACAAACAATGGCGCTTTTCCCTGGAAAACAAAACTCGCCTGCCAACTTTTTGATGGCAGATTGCAGGAGCCACTTGGTACTATCAAATCAGCCCAACTTGGCACTGCTGCCACCATGGGTCTGGTAACCATCCTGCCTATTGTAGCTTTTCAGGAGCCAGCCGGTCACTCCCAGCCATAGGTCCCCAGTCACAAACCTCGGCCCGTTTCCCTGGCAAACAAAAGTAAGCTGCCCCGCTTCTGGATGGCAGATTGCAGGAGCCACTTGGTACTATCAAACCAGCCCAACTTGGCACTGGTGCCACCTTGGGTCTGGGAACCATGCTGCGTAACACAGATTCTAAGGAGCCAGTCGGCCACTCCCAGCCACAAGCCCCCAAACACAAACAACGGCGCTATTCTCTGGCAAACAAAACTCAACTTCCCCTCTTCTGGATGGCAAATTGCAGGACGCACTTGGTACTATAAAAACAGCCCGACTTGGCACTGGTGCCACCTTGGGTCTGGGAACCATCCTGCGTATTGTGGGTTGTCAGGAGCCAGCCGAACACTCTCGGCCACAGACCCCAATTAAAAACAACGGCCCGTTTCACAGGCAAACAAAACTCAGCTGCCCCGCTTCTGGATGGGAGATTGCAGGAGGCACTTGACACTGTGAAACCAGCCCCACTTGGCACTGGTGCCACCTTGGGTCTGGGAACCATGCTGCGTATCATGGATTTTCAGGAGCCAGCCGGTCACTCTCAGCCATAGGCCCCCAAACACAAACCTCGGCCCGTTTCCCTGGCAAACAAAAGTAAGCTGCCCCGCTTCTGCATGGCAGATTGCAGGAGCTACTTAGTACTATCAAATCAGCCCGACTTGGCACAGGTGCCACCTTGGATCTGGGAACCATCCTGTGTATCGTGGATTTTCAGGGGCCAGCCGGCCACTCTCAGCCATATGCCCCCAAAAACAAACCACGGACCTTTTCTCTGGCAAACAAAAATCAGCTGCCCCACTTCTGGATGGCAGATTGCAGGAGCCACTTGGGACTATCACACCAGCACAACATGGCACTGCTGCCACCTTGGATCTGGGAACAATCCTGCGTATCGTACATATTCAGGAACCAGCCGAACACTCCCAGCCACAGGCACCCAAACACAAACAACGGCCCATTTCCCTGGCAAACAAAACTCAGCTGCCCCGCTTCTGGATGGCAGTTTGCAGGAGCCACTTGGGACTATCAAACCAGCCCGACTTGGTAATGGTACCACCTTGGATCTGGGAACCATCCGGCGTATCGTGGATTTTCAGGGGCCAGCCGGTCATTCCCAGCCATATGCCCCCAAACACAAACCTCGGCCCTTTTCTCTGGCAAACAAAACTCAACTGCCCCTCTTCTGGATGGCAAATTGCAGGACGCACTTGGTACTACAAAAAGAGCCCGACTTGGCAGTGGTGCCACCTTGGCTCTGGGAACCATCCTGCGTATCGAGCATTTTAAGGAGCCAGCCGGCAATTCCATGCCGTATGCCCCAAAAAGAAACCATGGACCTTTTCTCTGGCAAAAAAAACTCAGCTGTCCCGCTTCTGGATGGCAGATTGCAGGAGTCACTTTGAACCATACAACCAGCCTTACTTGGCACTGGTGCCACCTTGGATCTGGGAACCATCCTGCCTATCGTTGATTTTCAGGGGCCAGCCGGCCACTCTCAGCCATAGGCCCCCAAACACAAACCACAGCCCTTTTCTCTAGCAAACAAAATTCAACTGCCCCGCTTCTGGATGGCAAATTGCAGGAGCCACTGGGTACTACAAAAACAGCCTGACTTGGCACTGGTGCCACCTTGCGTCTGGTTACCATGCGGCGTATCGTGCATTTTAAGGAGCCAGGTGGCCACTCCCAGCCATATGCCCCCAAACACAACCCACGGCCCTTTTCTCTGGCAAACAAAACTCAGCTGCCCCGCTTCTGGATGGCAGATTGCAGGAGACACTTGGTACTATCAAACCAGCCCGACTTGGCACTGGTGCCACCTTGGGTCTGGGAACCATCCTGCGTATTGTGGATTGTCAGGAGACAGCCGACCACTCTCAGCCACAGAGCCCAATCAAAAACAAAGGTCCGTTTCCCTGGCAAAAAAAACTCAGCCGCCCCGCTTCTGGATGGGAGATTGCAGGAGGCACTTGACACTGTCAAACGAGACCCACTTGGCACTGGTGCCACCTTGGGTCTGGGAACCATGCTGCGTATCGTGGATTTTCAGGAGCCAGCCGGCCACTGCCAGCCACAGGCCCCCAAACACAAACCACAGCCTTTTTCTCTGGCAAACAAAACTCAGCTGCCCCGCTTCTGGATGGCAGATTGCAGGAGCCACTTGGTACTATCAAACCAGCCCGACTTGGCACTGGTGCCACCTTGGGTCTGGGAACCATCCTGCCTATCGTGGATTTTAAGGAGCCAGCCGGCTACTCCCAGCCACAGGCCCCCAACAAAAACCACGGCCCTTTTTTCTCGCAAACAAAACTTAGCTGCCTCACTTCTGGATGGCAGATTGCAGGAGCCACTTGGTGTAATCAAACCAGCCCGACTTGGCACTGGTGCCACCTTGGGTCTGGGAACCATCCTGCGTATCGTGGATTCTAAGGAGCCAGCCGGCCACTCCCAGCCACAGGCCCCCAAACAAAATCAACGGCGCTGTTCCCTGGAAAACAAAACACGCCTGCCAACTTTTTGATGGAGTTTGCAGGAGCCACTTGGTACTATCAAACCAGCCCGACTTGGCACTGGTGCCACCTTGGGTCTGGGAAACATCCTGCGTATCGTGGATTCTTAGGAGCCAGCCTGCCACTCCTAGCCACAGGCCCCCAAACAAAAACCTAGGCCTATTTCTCTGGCAAACAAAAGTAAGCTGCCCTGCTTCTGGATGGCAGATTGCAGGAGACACTTGGTACTATCAAACCAGCCCGACTTGGCACTGGTGCCACCTTGGATCTGGGAACCATGCTGTGTATCGTGGATATTCAGGGGCCAGCCGGCCACTCTCAGCCATATGTCCCCAAACAGAAACCTCGGCCCGTTTCTCTGGCAAACAAAACTCAACTGCCCCTCTTCTGGATGGCAAATTGCAGGATGAACTTGATACTAAAACCGCAGGCCGACTTGGTAGTGGTGACACCTTGGGCCTGGGAACCATCATGCGTATCGAGCATTTTAAGGAGCCAGCCGGCCACTCCCAGCAATATGCCCCCAAAAACAATCCACGGAATTTTTCTCTGGCAAACAAAAATCAGCTGCCCCGCTTCTGGATGGCAGATTGCAGGAGACACTTTGCACCATCAAACCAGCCTGACTTGGCACTGGTGCCACCTTGCATCTGGGAACCATGCTGCCTAGCGTGGATTTTCAGGAGCCAGCCGGCCACTCTCAGCTATATGCCCCCAATCAAAACCCACGGCCCGTTTCCCTGGCAAACAAAAGTAAGCTGCCCCGCTTCTGGATGGCAGATTGTAGGACGCACTTGGTAGTATCAAACCAGCCCGACTTGGCACTGGTGCCACCTTGGGTCTGGGAACCATCCTGCGTATCGTGGGTTCAAAGGAGCCAGCCGGCCACTCCCAGCCACAGGCCCCCAAATACAAACAATGGCGCTTTTCCCTGGAAAACAAAACTCGCCTGCCAACTTTTTGATGGCAGATTGCCGGAGCCACTTGGTACTATCAAACCAGCCCAACTTGGCACTGGTGCCACCATGGGTCTGGTAACCATCCTGCCTATTGTAGATTTTCAGGAGCCAGCCGGTCACTCCCAGCCATAGGTCCCCAGTCACAAACCTCGGCCCGTTTCCCTGGCAAACAAAAGTAAGCTGCCCCGCTTCTGGATGGCAGATTGCAGGAGCCACTTGGTACTATCAAACCAGCCCAACTTGGCACTGGTGCCACCTTGGGTCTGGGAACCATGCTGCGTAACACAGATTCTAAGGAGCCAGTCGGCCACTACCAGCCACAAGCCCCCAAACACAAACAACGGCGCTATTCTCTGGCAAACAAAACTCAACTGCCCCTCTTCTGGATGGCAAATTGCAGGACGCACTTGGTACTATAAAAACAGCCCGACTTGGCACTGGTGCCACCTTGGGTCTGGGAACCATCCTGCGTATTGTGGGTTGTCAGGAGCCAGCCGAACACTCCCAGCCACAGGCCCCCAAATACAAACCAAAGCCTTTTTCTCTGGCAAACAAAACTCAGCTGCCCCGCTTCTGGATGGCAGATTGCAGGAGCCACTTGGGACTATCACACCAGAACAACATGGCACTGCTGCCACCTTGGATCTGGGAACCATCCTTCCTATCGTGGATTTTCAGGGGCCAGCCGGTCACTCTCAGCCATAGGCCCCAAACACAAACCACGGCCCTTTTCTCTGGAAAACAAAACTCAACTGCCCCTCTTCTGGATGGCAGATTGCAGGAGCCACTGGGTACTATGAAACCAGCCCTACTTGGCACTGATGCCACCTTGGGTCTGGGAACCATCCTGCGTATCATGGATTTTCAGGAGCCAGCCGGCCACTGCCAGCCACAGGCCCCGAAACACAAACAACAGCCTTTTTCTCTGGCAAACAAAATTCAGCTGCCCCGCTTCTGGATGGCAGATTGCAGGAACCACTTGGTACTAACAAACAAGCCCGACTTGGCACTGGTGCCACCTTGGGTCTGGGAACCATCCTGCGTATCGTGGATTCTAAGGAGCCAGCTGGCCACTCCCAGCCACAGGCCCCAAAACACGCACAACGGTGCTTTTCCCTGGAAAACAAAACTCGCCTGCCAAACTTTTGATGGCAGATTGCAGGAGCCACTTGGTACTATCAAACCAGCCCAACTTGGCACTGGTGCCACCATGGGTCTGGTCACCATCCTGCCTATCGTAGCTTTTCAGGAGCCAGCCAGCCACCCCAATCCAGAGGCCCCCAGACAAATATTTCGGCCCGTTTCCCTGGCAAACAAAAGTAAGCTGCCCCGCTTCTGCATGGCAGATTGCAGGAGCCACTTTGCACCATCAAACCAGCCCAACTTGGCACTGGTGCCACCTCAGGTCTGGGAACCATCCTGCGTATCGTGGGTTCTAAGGAGCCAGCCGGCCACTCCCAGCCACAGGCCCCCAAACACAAACAACGGCGCTTTTCCCTGGAAAACACAACTCGCCTGCCAACTTTTTGATGGCAGATTGCAGGAGCCACTTGGTACTATCAAACCAGCCCAACTTGGCACTGGTGCCACCATGGGTCTGGTCACCATCCTGCCTATCGTAGCTTTTCAGGAGCCAGCCAGCCACCCCCAGCCAGAGGCCCCTAGACACAATCCTCGGCCCGTTTCCCTGGCAAACAAAAGTAAGCTGCCCCGCTTCTGCATGGCAGATTGCAGGAGCTGCTTAGTACTATCAAACCAGCCCGACTTGGCACTGGTGCCACCTCAGGTCTGGGAACCATCCTGCCTATCGTGGATTTTCAGGGGCCAGCCGGCCACTCTCAGCCATATGCCCCCAAAAACAAACCACGGCCCTTTTCTCTGGCAAACAAAACTCAACTGCCCCTCTTCTGGATGGCAAATTTTAGGACGCCCTTAGTACTACGAACACCGCCCGACGTGGCCCTGGTGCCACCTTGTGTCAGGGAACCATCCTGCATATCGAGCTTTTTAAGGAGCCAGACGGCCACGCCCAGCCATAAACCCCCAAAAACAAACCACGGACTATTTCTCTTGGAAACAAAAATCCGCTGCCCCGCGTCTGGATGGCAGATTGCAGGAGCCACTTTGCACCATCAAACCAGCCCGACTTGGCACTGGTGCCACCTTGGGTCGGGGAACAATCCTGCATATCGTGGATTCTAAGGAGCCAGCCGGCCACTCCCAGCCACAGGCCCCCAAACACAAACAACGGCGCTTTTCCCTGGAAAACAAAATTCGCCTGCCAACTTTTTGATGGCAGATTGCAGGAGCCACTTGGTACTATCAAACCAGCCCAACTTGGCACTGGTGCCACCTCTGGTCTGGGAACCATCCTGCCTATCGTAGCTTTTCAGGAGCCAGCCGGTCACTCCCAGCCATAGACCCCCAGACACAAACCTCGGCCCGTTTCCCTGGAAAACAAAAGTAAGCTACCCCAATTCTGGATGGCAGATTGCAGGAGCCACTTGGTACTATCAAATCAGCCCAACTTGGCACTGGTGCCACCATGGGTCTGGTAAACATCCTGCCTATCGTAGCTTTTCAGGAGCCAGCCGGTCACTCCCTGCCATAGGCCCCTGGACACAAACCTCGGCCCGTTTCCCTGGCAAACAAAAGTAAGCTGCCCCGCTTTTGGATGGCAGATTGCAGGATGCACTTGGTACTTACAAACCAGCCCGACTTGGCCCTGGTGCCACCTTGGCTCTGGGAACCATGCTGCGTAACGTAGATTCTACGAGGACAGGCGGCCACTCCCAGCCACAGGCCTCTAAACAAAAACAACGGCGCTTTTCCCTGGAAAACAAAACTCGCCTGCAAACTTCTTGATGGCAGATTGCAGGAGCCACTTGGTACTATCAAACCAGCCCAACTTGGCACTGGTGCCACCATGGGTCTGGTCACCATCCTGCCTATCGTAGCTTTTTAGGAGCCAGCAGCTCACTCCCAGCCATAGGCCTCCAGACAAATACCTCGGCACGTTTCCCTGGCAAACAAAAGTAGGCTGCCCCGCTTCTGGATGGCAAATTGCAGGACGCACTTGGTACTACGAAAACAGCCCGACTTGGCACTGATGCCACCTTGGGTCAGGGAACAATCCTGCGTATAGAGCTTTTTAAGGAGCCAGCCGGCCACGTCCAGTCATATACCCCCAAAAAAAACCACGGAACATTTCTCCAGCAAACAAAAATCCGCTGCCCCGCGTCTGGATGGCAGATTGCAGGAGCTATTTAGTATTATCAAACCAGCCCGACTTGGCACTGGTGGCACCATGAGTCTGGTAACCATCCTGCCTATCGTAGCTTTTCAGTAGCCAGCCGGTCACTCCCAGCCATAGGCCCCCAGACAAATACCTCGGCCCGTTTCCCTGGGAAACAAAAGTAAGCTGTCCCGCTTCTGGATGGAAGATTGCAGGAGCCACTTGGTACTCTCAAACCAGCCCAACTTGTTCCCAGACCCAAGGTGGCACCAGTGCCAAGTCGGGCTGGTTTGATGGTGCAACGTGGCTCCTGCAATCTGCCATCCAAAAGCGGGGCAGCTTACTTTTGTTTGCCAGGGAAACGGGCCGAGGTTTGTGTCTGGGGGCCTATGGCAGGGAGTGACCGGCTGGCTCCTCAAAAGCTACGATAGGCAGGATGTTTACCAGACCCATGGTGGCACCAGTGCCAAGTTGAGCTGATTTGATAGTACCAAGTGGCTCCTGCAATCTGCGATCCAGAATCGGGGTAGCTTACTTTTGTTTTCCAGGGAAACGGGCCGAGGTTTGTGTCTGGGGGTCTATGGCTGGGAGTGACCGGCTGGCTCCCGAAAAGCTACGATAGGCAGGATGGTTCCCAGACCAGAGGTGGCACCAGTGCCAAGTTGGGCTGGTTTGATAGTACCAAGTGGCTCCTGCAATCTGCCATCAAAAAGTTGGCAGGCGAATTTTGTTTTCCAGGGAAAAGCGCCGTTGTTTTTGTTTGGGGGCCTGTGGCTGGGAGTGGCCGGCTGGCTCCTTAGAATCCACGATATGCAGGATTGTTCCCAGACCCAAGGTGGCACCAGTGCCAAGTCGGGCTGGTTTGATGGTGCAAAGTGGCTCCTGCAATCTGCCATCCAGACGCGGGGCAGCGGATTTTTGTTTCCAAGAGAAATGGTCCGTGGTTTGTTTTTGGGGGTTTATGGCTGGGCGTGGCCGGCTGGCTCCTTAAAAAGCTCGATATGCAGGATGGTTCCCTGACACAAGGTGGCACCAGTGCCACGTCGGGCGGTTTTCGTAGTACAAAGTGCGTCCTAAAATTTGCCATCCAGAAGAGGGGCAGTTGAGTTTTGTTTGCCAGAGAAAAGGGCCGTGGTTTGTTTTTGGGGGCATATGGCTGAGAGTGGCCGGCTGGCTCCTGAAAAGCTACGATAGGCAGGATGTTTACCAGACCCATGGTGGCACCAGTGCCAAGTTGGGCTGATTTGATAGTACCAAGTGGCTCCTGCAATCTGCCATCCAGAATCGGGGTAGCTTACTTTTGTTTTCCAGGGAAACGGGCCGAGCTTTGTGTCTGGGGTTCTATGGTTGGGAGTGGCCGGCTGGCTCCTTAGAAACCACGATACGCAGCATGGTTCCCAGACAAGAGGTGCCACCAGTGCCAAGTTGGGCTGGTTTGATACTACCAAGTGGTTCCTGCAATCTGCCATCCAGAAGCGGGGCAGCTTACTTTTGTTTGCCAGGGAAACGGACCGTTGTTTGTGTTTGGGGGCCTATGGCTGGGACAACCGGCTGGCTCCTTAAAATCTACGATACGCAGGATGGTTCCCAGACCAGAGGTGGCACCAGTGCCAAGTTGGGCTGGTTTGATAGTACCAAGTGGCTTCTGCAATCTGCCATCCAGAAGCGGGGTAGCTTACTTTTGTTTGCCAGGGAAACGGGCCGAGCTTTGTGTCTCGGGGCCTATGGCTGTGAGTGACCGGCTGGCTCCTTAAAAGCTTCGATAGGCAGGATGGTGACCAGACCCATGGTGGCACCAGTGCCAAGTTGGGCTGGTTTGATAGTACCAAGTGGCTCCTGCAATCTGCCATCAAAATGTTGTCAGGCGAGTTTTGTTTTCCAGGGAAAAGCGTCGTTGTTTGTGTTTGGGGGCCTGTGGTTGGGAGTGGCCGGCTGGCTCCTTAGAAACCACGATACGCAGCATGGTTCCCAGACAAGAGGTGCCACCAGTGCCAAGTTGGGCTGGTTTGATAGTACCAAGTGGTTCCTGCAATCTGCCATCCAGAAGCGGGGCAGCTTACTTTTGTTTGCCACGGAAACGGGCCGTTGTTTGTGTTTGGGGGCCTGTGGCTGGGAGTGGCCGGCTGGCTCCTTAGAATCCACGATACGCAGGATGGTTCCCAGACCAGAGGTGGCACCAGTGCCAAGTTGGGCTGGTTTGATAATACCAAGTGGCTCCTGCAATCTGCCATCCAGAAGCGGGGCAGCTTAATTTTGTTTGCCAGGGAAACGGGCCAAGGTTTGTGTCTGGGGGCCTATGGCTGTGAGTGACCGGCTAGGTCCTGAAAAGCTACGAGAGGCATGATGGTGACCAGACCCATGGTGGCACCAGTGCCAAGTTGGGCTGGTTTGATAGTACCAAGTGGCTCCTGCAATCTGCCATCAAAAATCGGCAAGCGAGTGTTGATTTCCAGGGAAAAGCGTCGTTGTTTGTGTTTGGGGGCCTGTGGCTGGGAGTGGCCGGCTGGCTCCTTAGAATCCACGATACGCAGCATGGTTCCCAGACCCAAGGTGGCACCAGTGCCAAGTCGGGCTGGCTTGATAATACCAAGTGGTTCCTGCAATCGGCCATCAAAATGTTCGCAGGCGAGTTTTGTTTTCCAGGGAAAAGCGCCGTTGTTTGTGCCTGGGGCCCTATGGCCTGGAGTGGACGGATGGCTAATTAGAATCCACGATACACAGGATGGTTCCCAGACCCATGGTGGCACCAGTGCCAAGTTGGGCTGGTTTGATAGTAACAAGTGGTTCCTGCAATCTGCCATCCAGAAGCGGGGCAGCTTACTTTTGTTTGCCAGGGAAACGGTCCGAGGTTTGTGTCTGGGGGCCTATGGCTGGGAGTGACCGGCTGGCTCCTGAAAAGCTACGATAGGCAGGATGGTGACCAGACCCATGGTGGCACCAGTGCCAAGTTGGGCTGGCTTGATAATACCAAGTGGTTCCTGCAATCGGCCATCAAAAAGTTGGCAGGCGAGTTTTGTTTTCCAGGGAAAAGCGCCGTTGTTTGTGCCTGGGGCCCTATGGCCTGGAGTGGACGGATGCCTAATTAGAACCCACGATACGCAGGATGGTTCCCAGACCTGAGGTGGCACCAGTGCCAAGTTGGGCTGGTTTGACGGTGCAAAGTGGCTCCTGCAATCTGCCATGCAGAAGCGGGGCAGCTTACTTTTGTTTGCCAGGGAAACGGGCCGAAATATTTGTCTGGGGGCCTCTGGCTGGGGGTGGCTGGCTGGCTCCTGAAAAGCTACGATAGGCAGGATGGTGACCAGACCCATGGTGGCACCAGTGCCAAGTTGGGCTGGTTTGATAGTACCAAGTGGCTCCTGCAATCTGCCATCAAAAACTTGGCAGGCGAGTTTTGTTTTCCAGGGAAAAGCGCCGTTGTTTGTGTTTGGGGGCCTGTGGCTGGGAGTGGCCGGCTGGCTCCTTAGAATCCACGATACGCAGCATGGTTCCCAGACCCAAGGTGGCACCAGTGCCAAGTCGGGCTGGCTTGATAATACCAAGTGGTTCCTGCAATCGGCCATCAAAATGTTCGCAGGCGAGTTTTGTTTTCCAGGGAAAAGCGCCTTTGTTTGTGCCTGGGGCCCTATGGCCTGGAGTGGACGGATGGCTAATTAGAATCCACGATACACAGGATGGTTCCCAGACCCATGGTGGCACCAGTGCCAAGTTGGGCTGGTTTGATAGTAACAAGTGGTTCCTGCAATCTGCCATCCAGAAGCGGGGCAGCTTACTTTTGTTTGCCAGGGAAACGGTCCGAGGTTTGTGTCTGGGGGCCTATGGCTGGGAGTGACCGGCTGGCTCGTGAAAAGCTACGATAGGCAGGATGGTGACCAGACCCATGGTGGCACCAGTGCCAAGTTGGGCTGGCTAGATAATACCAAGTGGTTCCTGCAATCGGCCATCAAAATGTTGGCAGGCGAGTTTTGTTTTCCAGGGAAAAGCGCCGTTGTTTGTGCCTGGGGCCCTAAGGCCTGGAGTGGACGGATGGCTAATTAGAATCCACGATACACAGGATGGTTCCCAGACCCATGGTGGCACCAGTGCCAAGTTGGGCTGGTTTGATAGTACCAAGTGGTTCCTGCAATCTGCCATCCAGAAGCGGGGCAGCTTACTTTTGTTTTCCAGGGAAACGGGCCGAGGTTTTTGTCTGGGGGCCTATGGCTGGGAGTGACCGGCTGGCTCCTGAAAAGCTACGATAGGCAGGATGGTGACCAGACCCATGACGGCACCAGTGCCAAGTTGGGCTGGTTTGATAGTACCAAGTGGCTCCTGCAATCTGCCATCAAAAAGTTGGCAGGCGAGTTTTGTTTTCCAGGGAAAAGCGCCGTTGTTTGTGTTTGGGGGCCTGTGGCTGGGAGTGGCCGGCTGGCTCCTTAGAATCCACGATACTCAGCATGGTTCCCAGATCAGAGGTGGCACCAGTGCCAAGTTGGGCTGGTTTGATAGTACCTAGTGCGTCCGGGAATCTGCCATCCAGAAGCGGGGCAGCTTACTTTTGTTTGCCAGGGAAACGGGCCGAGGTATTTGTCTGGGGGCCTATGGCTGGGAGTGACCCGCTGGCTCCTGAAAAGTTACGATAGGCAGGATGGTGACCAGACCCATGGTGGCACCAGTGCCAAGTTGGGCTGGTTTGATAGTACCAAGTGGCTCCTGCAATCTGCCATCAAAAAGTTGTCAGGCGAGTTTTGTTTTCCAGGGAAAAGCGCCGTTGTTTGTGTTTGGGGGCCTGTGGCAGGGAGTGGCCGGCTGGCTCCTTAGAATCCACGATACGCAGGATGGTTCCCAGACCAGTGGTGGCACCAGTGCCAAGTCGGGCTGGTTTGATAGTAACAAGTGCGTCCTCCTATCTGCCATCCAGAAGCGGGGCAGCTTACTTTTGTTTGCCAGGGAAACGGGCCGAGCTTTGTGTCTGGGGGCCTATGGCTGGGAGTGACCGGCTGGCTCCTGAAAAGCTACGATAGGCAGGATGGTGACCAGACCCATGGTGGCACCAGTGCCAAGTTGGGCTGGTTTGATAGTACCAAGTGGCTCCTGCAATCTGCCATCAAAAAGTTGTCAGGCGAGTTTTGTTTTCCAGGGAAAAGCGCCGTTGTTTGTGTTTGGGGGCCTGTGGCTGGGAGTGGCCGGCTGGCTAATTAGAATCCACGATACGCAGGATGGTTCCCAGACCAGAGGTGGCAACAGTGACAAGTCGGGCCAGTTTGATGGTGCAAAGTGGCTCCTGCAATCTGCCATCCAGAAGCAGGGCTGCTTACTTTTGTTTGCCAGGGAAAGGAGCCGAGGTTTGTGTCTGGGGGCCTATGGCTGGGAGTGACCAGCTGGCTCCTGAAAAGGTACGATAGGCAGGATGGTTCCCAGACCCATGGTGGCACCAGTGCCAAGTTCGGCTGATTTGATAGTACCAAGTGGCTCCTGCAATCTGCCATCAAAATGTTGGTAGGCGAGTTTTGTTTTCCAGAGAAAAGCGCCGTTGTTTGTGTTTGGGGGCCTGTGGGTGGGAGTGGCCGGATGGCTAATTAGAATCCACGATACGCAGGATGGTTCCCAGTCCTAAAGTGGCACCAGTGACAAGTCGGGCCAGTTTGATGGTGCAAAGTTGCTACTGAAATCTGCCATCCAGAAACGGGGCAGCTTACTTTTGTTTGCCAGGGAAACGGGCCAAGGTTTGTGTCTGGGGGCCTATGGCTGTGCGTGACCGGCTAGGTCCTGAAAAGCTACGAGAGGCATAATGGTGACCAGACCCATGGTGGCACCAGTGCCAAGTTGGGCTGGTTTGATAGTACCAAGTGGCTCCTGCAATCTGCCATCAAAAATTCGGGAAGCGAGTGTTGATTTCCAGGGAAAAGCGCCGTTGTTTTTGTTTGGGGGCCTATGGGTGGGAGTGGCCGGCTTGCTCCTTAGAATCCACGAGACGCAGGATGGTTCCCAGACCTGAGGTGGCACCAGTGCCAAGTTGGGCTGGTTTGATAGTACCAAGTGCGTCCTGCAATCTGCCATCCAGAAGCGGGGTAGCTTACTTTTGTTTGCCAGGGAAACGGTCCGAGGTTTGTGTCTCGGGGCCTATGGCTGGGAGTGACCGGCTGGCTCCTGAAAAGCTACGATAGGCAGGATGGTGACCAGACCCATGGTGGCACCAGTGCCAAGTTGGGCTGGTTTGATAGTACCAAGTGGCTCCTGCAATCTGCCATCAAAAATTTGGCAGGCGAGTTTGTTATCCAGGGAAAAGCGCCGTTGTTTGTGCCTGGGGCCCTATGGCCTGGAGTGGACGGATGGCTAATTAGAATCCACGATACACAGGATGGTTCCCAGACCCATGGTGGCACCAGTGCCAAGTTGGGCTGGTTTGATAGTACCAAGTGGTTCCTGCAATCTGCCATCCAGAAGCGGGGCAGCTTACTTTTGTTTGCCAGGGAAACGGTCCGAGGATTGTGTCTGGGGGCCTAAGCCTGGAAGTGACCGGCTGGCTCGTGAAAAGCTACGATAGGCAGGATGGTGACCAGACCCATGACGGCACCAGTGCCAAGTTGGGCTGGTTTGATAGTACCAAGTGGCTCCTGCAATCTGCCATCCAAAAGTTGTCAGGCGAGTTTTGTTTTCCAGGGAAAAGCGCCGTTGTTTGTGTTTGGGGGCCTGTGGCTGGGAGTGGCCGGCTGGCTCCTTAGAATCCACGATACTCAGCATGGTTCCCAGACCAGAGGTGGCACCAGTGCCAAGTTGGGCTGGTTTGATTGTAACAAGTGCGTCCGGGAATCTGCCATCCAGAAGCGGGGCAGCTTACTTTTGTTTGCCAGGGAAACGGGCCGAGGTTTGTGTCTGGGGGCCTATGGCTGGGAGTGGCCGGCTGGCTCATGAAAAGCTACGATAGGCAGGATGGTGACCAGACCCATGGTGGCACCAGTGCCAAGTTGGGCTGGTTTGATAGTACCAAGTGGCTCCTGCAATCTGCCATCAAAAACTTGGCAGGCGAGTTTTGTTTTCCAGGGAAAAGCGCCGTTGTTTGTGTTTGGGGGCCTGTGGCTGGGAGTGGCCGGCTGGCTCCTTAGAATCCACGATACGCAGCATGGTTCCCAGACCCAAGGTGGCACCAGTGCCAAGTCGGGCTGGCTTGATAATACCAAGTGGTTCCTGCAATCGGCCATCAAAATGTTCGCAGGCGAGTTTTGTTTTCCAGGGAAAAGCGCCGTTGTTTGTGCCTGGGGCCCTATGGCCTGGAGTGGACGGATGGCTAATTAGAATCCACGATACACAGGATGGTTCCCAGACCCATGGTGGCACCAGTGCCAAGTTGGGCTGGTTTGATAGTACCAAGTGGTTCCTGCAATCTGCCATCCAGAAGCGGGGCAGCTTACTTTTGTTTGCCAGGGAAACGGTCCGAGGTTTGTGTCTGGGGGCCTATGGCTGGGAGTGACCGGCTGGCTCCTGAAAAGCTACGATAGGCAGGATGGTGACCAGACCCATGGTGGCACCAGTGCCAAGTTGGGCTGGCTTGATAATACCAAGTGGTTCCTGATATCGGCCATCAAAAAGTTGGCAGGCGAGTTTTGTTTTCCAGGGAAAAGCGCCGTTGTTTGTGCCTGGGGCCCTATGGCCTGGAGTGGACGGATGGCTAATTAGAACCCACGAGACGCAGGATGGTTCCCAGACCTGAGGTGGCACCAGTGCCAAGTTGGGCTGGTTTGACGGTGCAAAGTGGCTCCTGCAATCTGCCATGCAGAAGCGGGGCAGCTTACTTTTGTTTGCCAGGGAAACGGGCCGAAATATTTGTCTGGGGGCCTCTGGCTGGGGGTGGCTGGCTGGCTCCTGAAAAGCTACGATAGGCAGGATGGTGACCAGACCCATGGTGGCACCAGTGCCAAGTTGGGCTGGTTTGATAGTACCAAGTGGCTCCTGCAATCTGCCATCAAAAACTTGGCAGGCGAGTTTTGTTTTCCAGGGAAAAGCGCCGTTGTTTGTGTTTGGGGGCCTGTGGCAGGGAGTGGCCGGCTGGCTCCTTAGAATCCATGATACGCAGCATGGTTCCCAGACCCAAGGTGGCACCAGTGCCAAGTCGGGCTGGCTTGATAATACCAAGTGGTTCCTGCAATCGGCCGTCAAAAAGTTGGCAGGCGAGTTTTGTTTTCCAGGGAAAAGCGCCGTTGTTTGTGCCTGGGGCCCTATGGCCTGGAGTGGACGGATGGCTAATTAGAATCCACGATACACAGGATGGTTCCCAGACCCATGGTGGCACCAGTGCCAAGTTGGGCTGGTTTGATAGTACCAAGTGGTTCCTGCAATCTGCCATCCAGAAGCGGGGCAGCTTACTTTTGTTTGCCAGGGAAACGGTCCGAGGTTTGTGTCTGGGGGCCTATGGCTGGGAGTGACCGGCTGGCTCCTGAAAAGCTACGATAGGCAGGATGGTGACCAGACCCATGGTGGCACCAGTGCCAAGTTGGGCTGGCTTGATAATACCAAGTGGTTCCTGCAATCGGCCATCAAAATGTTGGCAGGCGAGTTTTGTTTTCCAGGGAAAAGCGCCGTTGTTTGTGCCTGGGGCCCTATGGCCTGGAGTGGACGGATGGCTAATTAGAACCCACGAGACGCAGGATGGTTCCCAGACCTGAGGTGGCACCAGTGCCAAGTTGGGCTGGTTTGACGGTGCAAAGTGGCTCCTGCAATCTGCCATGCAGAAGCGGGGCAGCTTACTTTTGTTTGCCAGGGAAACGGGCCGAAATATTTGTCTGGGGGCCTCTGGCTGGGGGTGGCTGGCTGGCTCCTGAAAAGCTACGATAGGCAGGATGGTGACCAGACCCATGGTGGCACCAGTGCCAAGTTGGGCTGGTTTGATAGTACCAAGTGGCTCCTGCAATCTGCCATCAAAAACTTGGCAGGCGAGTTTTGTTTTCCAGGGAAAAGCGCCGTTGTTTGTGTTTGGGGGCCTGTGGCAGGGAGTGGCCGGCTGGCTCCTTAGAATCCACGATACGCAGCATGGTTCCCAGACCCAAGGTGGCACCAGTGCCAAGTCGGGCTGGCTTGATAATACCAAGTGGTTCCTGCAATCGGCCATCAAAATGTTCGCAGGCGAGTTTTGTTTTCCAGGGAAAAGCGCCGTTGTTTGTGCCTGGGGCCCTATGGCCTGGAGTGGACGGATGGCTAATTAGAATCCACGATACACAGGATGGTTCCCAGACCCATGGTGGCACCAGTGCCAAGTTGGGCTGGTTTGATAGTACCAAGTGGTTCCTGCAATCTGCCATCCAGAAGCGGGGCAGCTTACTTTTGTTTGCCAGGGAAACGGTCCGAGGTTTGTGTCTGGGGGCCTATGGCTGGGAGTGACCGGCTGGCTCCTGAAAAGCTACGATAGGCAGGATGGTGACCAGACCCATGGTGGCACCAGTGCCAAGTTGGGCTGGCTTGATAATACCAAGTGGTTCCTGATATCGGCCATCAAAAAGTTGGCAGGCGAGTTTTGTTTTCCAGGGAAAAGCGCCGTTGTTTGTGCCTGGGGCCCTATGGCCTGGAGTGGACGGATGGCTAATTAGAACCCACGAGACGCAGGATGGTTCCCAGACCTGAGGTGGCACCAGTGCCAAGTTGGGCTGGTTTGACGGTGCAAAGTGGCTCCTGCAATCTGCCATGCAGAAGCGGGGCAGCTTACTTTTGTTTGCCAGGGAAACGGGCCGAAATATTTGTCTGGGGGCCTCTGGCTGGGGGTGGCTGGCTGGCTCCTGAAAAGCTACGATAGGCAGGATGGTGACCAGACCCATGGTGGCACCAGTGCCAACTTGGGCTGGTTTGATAGTACCAAGTGGCTCCTGCAATCTGCCATCAAAAACTTGGCAGGCGAGTTTTGTTTTCCAGGGAAAAGCGCCGTTGTTTGTGTTTGGGGGCCTGTGGCAGGGAGTGGCCGGCTGGCTCCTTAGAATCCATGATACGCAGCATGGTTCCCAGACCCAAGGTGGCACCAGTGCCAAGTCGGGCTGGCTTGATAATACCAAGTGGTTCCTGCAATCGGCCATCAAAAAGTTGGCAGGCGAGTTTTGTTTTCCAGGGAAAAGCGCCGTTGTTTGTGCCTGGGGCCCTATGGCCTGGAGTGGACGGATGGCTAATTAGAATCCACGATACACAGGATGGTTCCCAGACCCATGGTGGCACCAGTGCCAAGTTGGGCTGGTTTGATAGTAACAAGTGGTTCCTGCAATCTGCCATCCAGAAGCGGGGCAGCTTACTTTTGTTTGCCAGGGAAACGGTCCGAGGTTTGTGTCTGGGGGCCTATGGCTGGGAGTGACCGGCTGGCTCCTGAAAAGCTACGATAGGCAGGATGGTGACCAGACCCATGGTGGCACCAGTGCCAAGTTGGGCTGGCTAGATAATACCAAGTGGTTCCTGCAATCGGCCATCAAAAAGTTGGCAGGCGAGTTTTGTTTTCCAGGGAAAAGCGCTGTTGTTTGTGCCTGGGGCCCTATGGCCTGGAGTGGACGGATGGCTAATTAGAATCCACGATACACAGGATGGTTCCCAGACCCATGGTGGCACCAGTGCCAAGTTGGGCTGGTTTGATAGTACCAAGTGGTTCCTGCAATCTGCCATCCAGAAGCGGGGCAGCTTACTTTTGTTTGCCAGGGAAACGGTCCGAGGTTTGTGTCTGGGGGCCTATGGCTGGGAGTGACCGGCTGGCTCCTGAAAAGCTACGATAGGCAGGATGGTGACCAGACCCATGGTGGCACCAGTGCCAAGTTGGGCTGGCTTGATAATACCAAGTGGTTCCTGCAATCGGCCATCAAAATGTTGGCAGGCGAGTTTTGTTTTCCAGGGAAAAGCGCCGTTGTTTGTGCCTGGGGCCCTATGGCCTGGAGTGGACGGATGGCTAATTAGAACCCACGAGACGCAGGATGGTTCCCAGACCTGAGGTGGCACCAGTGCCAAGTTGGGCTGGTTTGACGGTGCAAAGTGGCTCCTGCAATCTGCCATGCAGAAGCGGGGCAGCTTACTTTTGTTTGCCAGGGAAACGGGCCGAAATATTTGTCTGGGGGCCTCTGGCTGGGGGTGGCTGGCTGGCTCCTGAAAAGCTACGATAGGCAGGATGGTGACCAGACCCATGGTGGCACCAGTGCCAAGTTGGGCTGGTTTGATAGTACCAAGTGGCTCCTGCAATCTGCCATCAAAAACTTGGCAGGCGAGTTTTGTTTTCCAGGGAAAAGCGCCGTTGTTTGTGTTTGGGGGCCTGTGGCAGGGAGTGGCCGGCTGGCTCCTTAGAATCCACGATACGCAGCATGGTTCCCAGACCCAAGGTGGCACCAGTGCCAAGTCGGGCTGGCTTGATAATACCAAGTGGTTCCTGCAATCGGCCATCAAAATGTTCGCAGGCGAGTTTTGTTTTCCAGGGAAAAGCGCCGTTGTTTGTGCCTGGGGCCCTATGGCCTGGAGTGGACGGATGGCTAATTAGAATCCACGATACACAGGATGGTTCCCAGACCCATGGTGGCACCAGTGCCAAGTTGGGCTGGTTTGATAGTACCAAGTGGTTCCTGCAATCTGCCATCCAGAAGCGGGGCAGCTTACTTTTGTTTGCCAGGGAAACGGTCCGAGGTTTGTGTCTGGGGGCCTATGGCTGGGAGTGACCGGCTGGCTCCTGAAAAGCTACGATAGGCAGGATGGTGACCAGACCCATGGTGGCACCAGTGCCAAGTTGGGCTGGCTTGATAATACCAAGTGGTTCCTGATATCGGCCATCAAAAAGTTGGCAGGCGAGTTTTGATTTCCAGGGAAAAGCGCCGTTGTTTGTGCCTGGGGCCCTATGGCCTGGAGTGGACGGATGGCTAATTAGAACCCACGAGACGCAGGATGGTTCCCAGACCTGAGGTGGCACCAGTGCCAAGTTGGGCTGGTTTGACGGTGCAAAGTGGCTCCTGCAATCTGCCATGCAGAAGCGGGGCAGCTTACTTTTGTTTGCCAGGGAAACGGGCCGAAATATTTGTCTGGGGGCCTCTGGCTGGGGGTGGCTGGCTGGCTCCTGAAAAGCTACGATAGGCAGGATGGTGACCAGACCCATGGTGGCACCAGTGCCAACTTGGGCTGGTTTGATAGTACCAAGTGGCTCCTGCAATCTGCCATCAAAAACTTGGCAGGCGAGTTTTGTTTTCCAGGGAAAAGCGCCGTTGATTGTGTTTGGGGGCCTGTGGCTGGGAGTGGCCGGCTGGCTCCTTAGAATCCATGATACGCAGCATGGTTCCCAGACCCAAGGTGGCACCAGTGCCAAGTCGGGCTGGCTTGATAATACCAAGTGGTTCCTGCAATCGGCCATCAAAAAGTTGGCAGGCGAGTTTTGTTTTCCAGGGAAAAGCGCCGTTGTTTGTGCCTGGGGCCCTATGGCCTGGAGTGGACGGATGGCTAATTAGAATCCACGATACACAGGATGGTTCCCAGACCCATGGTGGCACCAGTGCCAAGTTGGGCTGGTTTGATAGTAACAAGTGGTTCCTGCAATCTGCCATCCAGAAGCGGGGCAGCTTACTTTTGTTTGCCAGGGAAACGGTCCGAGGTTTGTGTCTGGGGGCCTATGGCTGGGAGTGACCGGCTGGCTCCTGAAAAGCTACGATAGGCAGGATGGTGACCAGACCCATGGTGGCACCAGTGCCAAGTTGGGCTGGCTAGATAATACCAAGTGGTTCCTGCAATCGGCCATCAAAAAGTTGGCAGGCGAGTTTTGTTTTCCAGGGAAAAGCGCTGTTGTTTGTGCCTGGGGCCCTATGGCCTGGAGTGGACGGATGGCTAATTAGAATCCACGATACACAGGATGGTTCCCAGACCCATGGTGGCACCAGTGCCAAGTTGGGCTGGTTTGATAGTACCAAGTGGTTCCTGCAATCTGCCATCCAGAAGCGGGGCAGCTTACTTTTGTTTTCCAGGGAAACGGGCCGAGGTTTTTGTCTGGGGGCCTATGGCTGGGAGTGACCGGCTGGCTCGTGAAAAGCTACGATAGGCAGGATGGTGACCAGACCCATGACGGCACCAGTGCCAAGTTGGGCTGGTTTGATAGTACCAAGTGGCTCCTGCAATCTGCCATCACAAACTTGGCGGGCGAGTTTTGTTTTCCAGGGAAAAGCGCCGTTGTTTGTGTTTGGGGGCCTGTGGGTGGGAGTGGCCGGCTGGCTCCTTAGAATCCACGATACTCAGCATGGTTCCCAGATCAGAGGTGGAACCAGTGCCAAGTTGGGCTGGTTTGATAGTACCAAGTGCGTCCGGGAATCTGCCATCCAGAAGCGGGGCAGCTTACTTTTGTTTGCCAGGGAAACGGGCCGTGGGTTTTGTTTGGGGGCCTATGGCTGAGAGTGACCGGCTGGCTCCTGAAAAGTTACGATAGGCAGGATGGTGACCAGACCCATGGTGGCACCAGTGCCAAGTTGGGCTGGTTTGATAGTACCAAGTTGCTCCTGCAATCTGCCATCAAAAAGTTGGCAGGCGAGTTTTGTTTTCCAGGGAAAAGCGCCGTTGTTTGTGTTTGGGGGCCTGTGGCAGGGAGTGGCCGGCTGGCTCCTTAGAATCCACGATACGCAGGATGGTTCCCAGACTTGACGTGGCACCAGTGCCAAGTCGGGCTGGTTTGATAGTACCAAGTGCGTCCTGCAATCTGCCATCCAGAAGCGGGGCAGCTTACTTTTGTTTTCCAGGGAAACGGGCCGAGGTATTTGTCTGGGGGCCTATGGCTGGGAGTGACCGGCTGGCTCCTGAAAAGCTACGATAGGCAGGATGGTGACCAGACCCATGGTGGCACCAGTGCCAAGTTGGGCTGGTTTGATAGTACCAAGTGGCTCCTGCAATCTGCCATCAAAAAGTTGTCAGGCGAGTTTTGTTTTCCAGGGAAAAGCGCCGTCGTTTGTGTTTGGGTGCCTGTGGCTGGGAGTGGCCAGCTGGCTAATTAGAATCCACGATACGCAGGATGGTTCCCAGACCAGTGGTGGCACCAGTGCCAAGTCGGGCTGGTTTGATAGTACCAAGTGGCTCCTGCAATCTGCCATCCAGAAGCGGGGCAGATTACTTTTGTTTGCCAGGGAAACGGGCCGAGGTTTGTGTCTCGGGGCCTATGGCTGGGAGTGACCGGCTGGCTCCTGAAAAGCTACGATAGGCAGGATGGTGACCAGACCCATGGTGGCACCAGTGCCAAGTTGGGCTGGTTTGATAGTACCAAGTGGCTCCTGCAATCTGCCATCAAAAATTTGGCAGGCGAGTTTGTTATCCAGGGAAAAGCGCCGTTGTTTGTGCCTGGGGCCCTATGGCCTGGAGTGGACGGATGGCTAATTAGAATCCACGATACACAGGATGGTTCCCAGACCCATGGTGGCACCAGTGCCAACTTGGGCTGGTTTGATAGTACCAAGTGGTTCCTGCAATCTGCCATCCAGAAGCGGGGCAGCTTACTTTTGTTTGCCAGGGAAACGGTCCGAGGATTGTGTCTGGGGGCCTAAGCCTGGAAGTGACCGGCTGGCTCGTGAAAAGCTACGATAGGCAGGATGGTGACCAGACCCATGACGGCACCAGTGCCAAGTTGGGCTGGTTTGATAGTACCAAGTGGCTCCTGCAATCTGCCATCAAAAACTTGGCAGGCGAGTTTTGTTTTCCAGGGAAAAGCGCCGTTGTTTGTGTTTGGGGGCCTGTGGCTGGGAGTGGCCGGCTGGCTCCTTAGAATCCACGATACGCAGGATGGTTCCCAGACCAGAGGTGGCACCAGTGCCAAGTTGGGCTGGTTTGATTGTAACAAGTGCGTCCGGGAATCTGCCATCCAGAAGCGGGGCAGCTTACTTTTGTTTGCCAGGGAAACGGGCCGAGGTTTGTGTCTGGGGGCCTATGGCTGGGAGTGGCCGGCTGGCTCATGAACAGCTACGATAGGCAGGATGTTTACCAGACCCATGGTGGCACCAGTGCCAAGTTGGGCTGGTTTGATAGTACCAAGTGGCTCCTGCAATCTGCCATCAAAAAGTCGGCAAGCGAGTGTTGATTTCCAGGGAAAAGCGTCGTTGTTTGTGTTTGGGGGCCTGTGGCTGGGAGTGGCCGGCTGGCTCCTTAGAATCCACGATACGCAGCATGGTTCCCAGACCCAAGGTGGCACCAGTGCCAAGTCGGGCTGGCTTGATAATACCAAGTGGTTCCTGCAATCGGCCATCAAAATGTTCGCAGGCGAGTTTTGTTTTCCAGGGAAAAGCGCCGTTGTTTGTGCCTGGGGCCCTATGGCCTGGAGTGGACGGATGGCTAATTAGAATCCACGATACACAGGATGGTTCCCAGACCCATGGTGGCACCAGTGCCAAGTTGGGCTGGTTTGATAGTACCAAGTGGTTCCTGCAATCTGCCATCCAGAAGCGGGGCAGCTTACTTTTGTTTGCCAGGGAAACGGTCCGAGGTTTGTGTCTGGGGGCCTATGGCTGGGAGTGACCGGCTGGCTCCTGAAAAGCTACGATAGGCAGGATGGTGACCAGACCCATGGTGGCACCAGTGCCAAGTTGGGCTGGCTTGATAATACCAAGTGGTTCCTGCAATCGGCCATCAAAATGTTGGCAGGCGAGTTTTGTTTTCCAGGGAAAAGCGCCGTTGTTTGTGCCTGGGGCCCTATGGCCTGGAGTGGACGGATGGCTAATTAGAACCCACGAGACGCAGGATGGTTCCCAGACCTGAGGTGGCACCAGTGCCAAGTTGGGCTGGTTTGACGGTGCAAAGTGGCTCCTGCAATCTGCCATGCAGAAGCGGGGCAGCTTACTTTTGTTTGCCAGGGAAACGGGCCGAAATATTTGTCTGGGGGCCTCTGGCTGGGGGTGGCTGGCTGGCTCCTGAAAAGCTACGATAGGCAGGATGGTGACCAGACCCATGGTGGCACCAGTGCCAAGTTGGGCTGGTTTGATAGTACCAAGTGGCTCCTGCAATCTGCCATCAAAAACTTGGCAGGCGAGTTTTGTTTTCCAGGGAAAAGCGCCGTTGTTTGTGTTTGGGGGCCTGTGGCAGGGAGTGGCCGGCGGGCTCCTTAGAATCCACGATACGCAGCATGGTTCCCAGACCCAAGGTGGCACCAGTGCCAAGTCGGGCTGGCTTGATAATACCAAGTGGTTCCTGCAATCGGCCATCAAAAAGTTGGCAGGCGAGTTTTGTTTTCCAGGGAAAAGCGCCGTTGTTTGTGCCTGGGGCCCTATGGCCTGGAGTGGACGGATGGCTAATTAGAATCCACGATACAAAGGATGGTTCCCAGACCCATGATGGCACCAGTGCCATGTTGGGCTGGTTTGATAGTACCAAGTGGTTCCTGCAATCTGCCATCCAGAAGCAAGGCAGCTTACTTTTGTTTGCCAGGGAAACGGGCCGAGGTTTTTGTCTGGGGGCCTATGGCTGGGAGTGACCGGCTGGCTCCTGAAAAGCTACGATAGGCAGGATGGTGACCAGACCCATGACGGCACCAGTGCCAAGTTGGGCTGGTTTGATAGTACCAAGTGGCTCCTGCAATCTGCCATCACAAACTTGGCGGGCGAGTTTTGTTTTCCAGGGAAAAGCGCCGTTGTTTGTGTTTGGGGGCCTGTGGGTGGGAGTGGCCGGCTGGCTCCTTAGAATCCACGATACTCAGCATGGTTCCCAGATCAGAGGTGGAACCAGTGCCAAGTTGGGCTGGTTTGATAGTACCAAGTGCGTCCGGGAATCTGCCATCCAGAAGCGGGGCAGCTTACTTTTGTTTGCCAGGGAAACGGGCCGTGGGTTTTGTTTGGGGGCCTATGGCTGAGAGTGACCGGCTGGCTCCTGAAAAGTTACGATAGGCAGGATGGTGACCAGACCCATGGTGGCACCAGTGCCAAGTTGGGCTGGTTTGATAGTACCAAGTTGCTCCTGCAATCTGCCATCAAAAAGTTGGCAGGCGAGTTTTGTTTTCCAGGGAAAAGCGCCGTTGTTTGTGTTTGGGGGCCTGTGGCAGGGAGTGGCCGGCTGGCTCCTTAGAATCCACGATACGCAGGATGGTTCCCAGACTTGACGTGGCACCAGTGCCAAGTCGGGCTGGTTTGATAGTACCAAGTGCGTCCTGCAATCTGCCATCCAGAAGCGGGGCAGCTTACTTTTGTTTTCCAGGGAAACGGGCCGAGGTATTTGTCTGGGGGCCTATGGCTGGGAGTGACCGGCTGGCTCCTGAAAAGCTACGATAGGCAGGATGGTGACCAGACCCATGGTGGCACCAGTGCCAAGTTGGGCTGGTTTGATAGTACCAAGTGGCTCCTGCAATCTGCCATCAAAAAGTTGTCAGGCGAGTTTTGTTTTCCAGGGAAAAGCGCCGTCGTTTGTGTTTGGGTGCCTGTGGCTGGGAGTGGCCAGCTGGCTAATTAGAATCCACGATACGCAGGATGGTTCCCAGACCAGTGGTGGCACCAGTGCCAAGTCGGGCTGGTTTGATAGTACCAAGTGGCTCCTGCAATCTGCCATCCAGAAGCGGGGCAGATTACTTTTGTTTGCCAGGGAAACGGGCCGAGGTTTGTGTCTCGGGGCCTATGGCTGGGAGTGACCGGCTGGCTCCTGAAAAGCTACGATAGGCAGGATGGTGACCAGACCCATGGTGGCACCAGTGCCAAGTTGGGCTGGTTTGATAGTACCAAGTGGCTCCTGCAATCTGCCATCAAAAATTTGGCAGGCGAGTTTGTTATCCAGGGAAAAGCGCCGTTGTTTGTGCCTGGGGCCCTATGGCCTGGAGTGGACGGATGGCTAATTAGAATCCACGATACACAGGATGGTTCCCAGACCCATGGTGGCACCAGTGCCAACTTGGGCTGGTTTGATAGTACCAAGTGGTTCCTGCAATCTGCCATCCAGAAGCGGGGCAGCTTACTTTTGTTTGCCAGGGAAACGGTCCGAGGATTGTGTCTGGGGGCCTAAGCCTGGAAGTGACCGGCTGGCTCGTGAAAAGCTACGATAGGCAGGATGGTGACCAGACCCATGACGGCACCAGTGCCAAGTTGGGCTGGTTTGATAGTACCAAGTGGCTCCTGCAATCTGCCATCAAAAACTTGGCAGGCGAGTTTTGTTTTCCAGGGAAAAGCGCCGTTGTTTGTGTTTGGGGGCCTGTGGCTGGGAGTGGCCGGCTGGCTCCTTAGAATCCACGATACGCAGGATGGTTCCCAGACCAGAGGTGGCACCAGTGCCAAGTTGGGCTGGTTTGATTGTAACAAGTGCGTCCGGGAATCTGCCATCCAGAAGCGGGGCAGCTTACTTTTGTTTGCCAGGGAAACGGGCCGAGGTTTGTGTCTGGGGGCCTATGGCTGGGAGTGGCCGGCTGGCTCATGAACAGCTACGATAGGCAGGATGTTTACCAGACCCATGGTGGCACCAGTGCCAAGTTGGGCTGGTTTGATAGTACCAAGTGGCTCCTGCAATCTGCCATCAAAAAGTCGGCAAGCGAGTGTTGATTTCCAGGGAAAAGCGTCGTTGTTTGTGTTTGGGGGCCTGTGGCTGGGAGTGGCCGGCTGGCTCCTTAGAATCCACGATACGCAGCATGGTTCCCAGACCCAAGGTGGCACCAGTGCCAAGTCGGGCTGGCTTGATAATACCAAGTGGTTCCTGCAATCGGCCATCAAAATGTTCGCAGGCGAGTTTTGTTTTCCAGGGAAAAGCGCCGTTGTTTGTGCCTGGGGCCCTATGGCCTGGAGTGGACGGATGGCTAATTAGAATCCACGATACACAGGATGGTTCCCAGACCCATGGTGGCACCAGTGCCAAGTTGGGCTGGTTTGATAGTACCAAGTGGTTCCTGCAATCTGCCATCCAGAAGCGGGGCAGCTTACTTTTGTTTGCCAGGGAAACGGTCCGAGGTTTGTGTCTGGGGGCCTATGGCTGGGAGTGACCGGCTGGCTCCTGAAAAGCTACGATAGGCAGGATGGTGACCAGACCCATGGTGGCACCAGTGCCAAGTTGGGCTGGCTTGATAATACCAAGTGGTTCCTGCAATCGGCCATCAAAATGTTGGCAGGCGAGTTTTGTTTTCCAGGGAAAAGCGCCGTTGTTTGTGCCTGGGGCCCTATGGCCTGGAGTGGACGGATGGCTAATTAGAACCCACGAGACGCAGGATGGTTCCCAGACCTGAGGTGGCACCAGTGCCAAGTTGGGCTGGTTTGACGGTGCAAAGTGGCTCCTGCAATCTGCCATGCAGAAGCGGGGCAGCTTACTTTTGTTTGCCAGGGAAACGGGCCGAAATATTTGTCTGGGGGCCTCTGGCTGGGGGTGGCTGGCTGGCTCCTGAAAAGCTACGATAGGCAGGATGGTGACCAGACCCATGGTGGCACCAGTGCCAAGTTGGGCTGGTTTGATAGTACCAAGTGGCTCCTGCAATCTGCCATCAAAAACTTGGCAGGCGAGTTTTGTTTTCCAGGGAAAAGCGCCGTTGTTTGTGTTTGGGGGCCTGTGGCAGGGAGTGGCCGGCTGGCTCCTTAGAATCCACGATACGCAGCATGGTTCCCAGACCCAAGGTGGCACCAGTGCCAAGTCGGGCTGGCTTGATAATACCAAGTGGTTCCTGCAATCGGCCATCAAAAAGTTGGCAGGCGAGTTTTGTTTTCCAGGGAAAAGCGCCGTTGTTTGTGCCTGGGGCCCTATGGCCTGGAGTGGACGGATGGCTAATTAGAATCCACGATACAAAGGATGGTTCCCAGACCCATGATGGCACCAGTGCCATGTTGGGCTGGTTTGATAGTACCAAGTGGTTCCTGCAATCTGCCATCCAGAAGCAAGGCAGCTTACTTTTGTTTGCCAGGGAAACGGGCCGAGGTTTTTGTCTGGGGGCCTATGGCTGGGAGTGACCGGCTGGCTCGTGAAAAGCTACGATAGGCAGGATGGTGACCAGACCCATGACGGCACCAGTGCCAAGTTGGGCTGGTTTGATAGTACCAAGTGGCTCCTGCAATCTGCCATCACAAACTTGGCGGGCGAGTTTTGTTTTCCAGGGAAAAGCGCCGTTGTTTGTGTTTGGGGGCCTGTGGGTGGGAGTGGCCGGCTGGCTCCTTAGAATCCACGATACTCAGCATGGTTCCCAGATCAGAGGTGGAACCAGTGCCAAGTTGGGCTGGTTTGATAGTACCAAGTGCGTCCGGGAATCTGCCATCCAGAAGCGGGGCAGCTTACTTTTGTTTGCCAGGGAAACGGGCCGTGGGTTTTGTTTGGGGGCCTATGGCTGAGAGTGACCGGCTGGCTCCTGAAAAGTTACGATAGGCAGGATGGTGACCAGACCCATGGTGGCACCAGTGCCAAGTTGGGCTGGTTTGATAGTACCAAGTTGCTCCTGCAATCTGCCATCAAAAAGTTGGCAGGCGAGTTTTGTTTTCCAGGGAAAAGCGCCGTTGTTTGTGTTTGGGGGCCTGTGGCAGGGAGTGGCCGGCTGGCTCCTTAGAATCCACGATACGCAGGATGGTTCCCAGACTTGACGTGGCACCAGTGCCAAGTCGGGCTGGTTTGATAGTACCAAGTGCGTCCTGCAATCTGCCATCCAGAAGCGGGGCAGCTTACTTTTGTTTTCCAGGGAAACGGGCCGAGGTATTTGTCTGGGGGCCTATGGCTGGGAGTGACCGGCTGGCTCCTGAAAAGCTACGATAGGCAGGATGGTGACCAGACCCATGGTGGCACCAGTGCCAAGTTGGGCTGGTTTGATAGTACCAAGTGGCTCCTGCAATCTGCCATCAAAAAGTTGTCAGGCGAGTTTTGTTTTCCAGGGAAAAGCGCCGTCGTTTGTGTTTGGGTGCCTGTGGCTGGGAGTGGCCAGCTGGCTAATTAGAATCCACGATACGCAGGATGGTTCCCAGACCAGTGGTGGCACCAGTGCCAAGTCGGGCTGGTTTGATAGTACCAAGTGGCTCCTGCAATCTGCCATCCAGAAGCGGGGCAGATTACTTTTGTTTGCCAGGGAAACGGGCCGAGGTTTGTGTCTCGGGGCCTATGGCTGGGAGTGACCGGCTGGCTCCTGAAAAGCTACGATAGGCAGGATGGTGACCAGACCCATGGTGGCACCAGTGCCAAGTTGGGCTGGTTTGATAGTACCAAGTGGCTCCTGCAATCTGCCATCAAAAATTTGGCAGGCGAGTTTGTTATCCAGGGAAAAGCGCCGTTGTTTGTGCCTGGGGCCCTATGGCCTGGAGTGGACGGATGGCTAATTAGAATCCACGATACACAGGATGGTTCCCAGACCCATGGTGGCACCAGTGCCAACTTGGGCTGGTTTGATAGTACCAAGTGGTTCCTGCAATCTGCCATCCAGAAGCGGGGCAGCTTACTTTTGTTTGCCAGGGAAACGGTCCGAGGATTGTGTCTGGGGGCCTAAGCCTGGAAGTGACCGGCTGGCTCGTGAAAAGCTACGATAGGCAGGATGGTGACCAGACCCATGACGGCACCAGTGCCAAGTTGGGCTGGTTTGATAGTACCAAGTGGCTCCTGCAATCTGCCATCAAAAACTTGGCAGGCGAGTTTTGTTTTCCAGGGAAAAGCGCCGTTGTTTGTGTTTGGGGGCCTGTGGCTGGGAGTGGCCGGCTGGCTCCTTAGAATCCACGATACGCAGGATGGTTCCCAGACCAGAGGTGGCACCAGTGCCAAGTTGGGCTGGTTTGATTGTAACAAGTGCGTCCGGGAATCTGCCATCCAGAAGCGGGGCAGCTTACTTTTGTTTGCCAGGGAAACGGGCCGAGGTTTGTGTCTGGGGGCCTATGGCTGGGAGTGGCCGGCTGGCTCATGAACAGCTACGATAGGCAGGATGTTTACCAGACCCATGGTGGCACCAGTGCCAAGTTGGGCTGGTTTGATAGTACCAAGTGGCTCCTGCAATCTGCCATCAAAAAGTCGGCAAGCGAGTGTTGATTTCCAGGGAAAAGCGTCGTTGTTTGTGTTTGGGGGCCTGTGGCTGGGAGTGGCCGGCTGGCTCCTTAGAATCCACGATACGCAGCATGGTTCCCAGACCCAAGGTGGCACCAGTGCCAAGTCGGGCTGGCTTGATAATACCAAGTGGTTCCTGCAATCGGCCATCAAAATGTTCGCAGGCGAGTTTTGTTTTCCAGGGAAAAGCGCCGTTGTTTGTGCCTGGGGCCCTATGGCCTGGAGTGGACGGATGGCTAATTAGAATCCACGATACACAGGATGGTTCCCAGACCCATGGTGGCACCAGTGCCAAGTTGGGCTGGTTTGATAGTACCAAGTGGTTCCTGCAATCTGCCATCCAGAAGCGGGGCAGCTTACTTTTGTTTGCCAGGGAAACGGTCCGAGGTTTGTGTCTGGGGGCCTATGGCTGGGAGTGACCGGCTGGCTCCTGAAAAGCTACGATAGGCAGGATGGTGACCAGACCCATGGTGGCACCAGTGCCAAGTTGGGCTGGCTTGATAATACCAAGTGGTTCCTGCAATCGGCCATCAAAATGTTGGCAGGCGAGTTTTGTTTTCCAGGGAAAAGCGCCGTTGTTTGTGCCTGGGGCCCTATGGCCTGGAGTGGACGGATGGCTAATTAGAACCCACGAGACGCAGGATGGTTCCCAGACCTGAGGTGGCACCAGTGCCAAGTTGGGCTGGTTTGACGGTGCAAAGTGGCTCCTGCAATCTGCCATGCAGAAGCGGGGCAGCTTACTTTTGTTTGCCAGGGAAACGGGCCGAAATATTTGTCTGGGGGCCTCTGGCTGGGGGTGGCTGGCTGGCTCCTGAAAAGCTACGATAGGCAGGATGGTGACCAGACCCATGGTGGCACCAGTGCCAAGTTGGGCTGGTTTGATAGTACCAAGTGGCTCCTGCAATCTGCCATCAAAAACTTGGCAGGCGAGTTTTGTTTTCCAGGGAAAAGCGCCGTTGTTTGTGTTTGGGGGCCTGTGGCAGGGAGTGGCCGGCTGGCTCCTTAGAATCCACGATACGCAGCATGGTTCCCAGACCCAAGGTGGCACCAGTGCCAAGTCGGGCTGGCTTGATAATACCAAGTGGTTCCTGCAATCGGCCATCAAAAAGTTGGCAGGCGAGTTTTGTTTTCCAGGGAAAAGCGCCGTTGTTTGTGCCTGGGGCCCTATGGCCTGGAGTGGACGGATGGCTAATTAGAATCCACGATACAAAGGATGGTTCCCAGACCCATGATGGCACCAGTGCCATGTTGGGCTGGTTTGATAGTACCAAGTGGTTCCTGCAATCTGCCATCCAGAAGCGGGGCAGCTTACTTTTGTTTGCCAGGGAAACGGGCCGAGGTTTTTGTCTGGGGGCCTATGGCTGGGAGTGACCGGCTGGCTCGTGAAAAGCTACGATAGGCAGGATGGTGACCAGACCCATGACGGCACCAGTGCCAAGTTGGGCTGGTTTGATAGTACCAAGTGGCTCCTGCAATCTGCCATCACAAACTTGGCGGGCGAGATTTGTTTTCCAGGGAAAACCGCCGTTGTTTGTGTTTGGGGCCTGTGGCTGGGAGTGGCCGGCTGGCTCCTTAGAATCCACGATACTCAGCATGGTTCCCAGATCAGAGGTGGAACCTGTGCCAAGTTGGGCTGGTTTGATAGTACCAAGTGCGTCCGGGAATCTGCCATCCAGAAGCGGGGCAGCTTACTTTTGTTTGCCAGGGAAACGGGCCGTGGGTTTTGTTTGGGGGCCTATGGCTGAGAGTGACCGGCTGGCTCCTGAAAAGTTACGATAGGCAGGATGGTGACCAGACCCATGGTGGCACCAGTGCCAAGTTGGGCTGGTTTGATAGTACCAAGTTGCTCCTGCAATCTGCCATCAAAAAGTTGGCAGGCGAGTTTTGTTTTCCAGGGAAAAGCGCCGTTGTTTGTGTTTGGGGGCCTGTGGCTGGGAGTGGCCGGCTGGCTCCTTAGAATCCACGATACGCAGGATGGTTCCCAGACTTGACGTGGCACCAGTGCCAAGTCGGGCTGGTTTGATAGTACCAAGTGCGTCCTGCAATCTGCCATCCAGAAGCGGGGCAGCTTACTTTTGTTTGCCAGGGAAACGGGCAGAGCTTTGTGTCTGGGGGCATATGGCTGAGAGTGGCCGTCTGGCCCCTGAAAATCCACGATAGGCAGGATGGTTCCCAGACCAGAGGTGGCACCAGTGCCAAGTCGGGCTGGTTTGATAGTACCAAGTGGCTCCTGCAATCTGCCATCAAAAAGTTGTCAGGCGAGTTTTGTTTTCCAGGGAAAAGCGCCGTCGTTTGTGTTTGGGTGCCTGTGGCTGGGAGTGGCCGGCTGGCTAATTAGAATCCACGATACGCAGGATGGTTCCCAGACCAGTGGTGGCACCAGTGCCAAGTCGGGCTGGTTTGATAGTACCAAGTGGCTCCTGCAATCAGCCATCCAGAAGCGGGGCAGCTTACTTTTGTTTGCCAGGGAAACGGGCCGAGCTTTGTGTCTGGGGGCCTATGGCTGGGAGTGACCGGCTGGCTCCTGAAAAGCTACGATAGGCAGGATGGTGACCAGACCCATGGTGGCACCAGTGCCAAGTTGGGCTGGTTTGATAGTACCAAGTGGCTCCTGCAATCTGCCATCAAAAAGTTGTCAGGCGAGTTTTGTTTTCCAGGGAAAAGCGCCGTTGTTTGTGTTTGGGGGCCTGTGGCTGGGAGTGGCCGGCTGGCTAATTAGAACCCACGATACGCAGGATGGTTCCCAGACCAGAGGTGGCAACAGTGACAAGTCGGGCCAGTTTGATGGTGCAAAGTGGCTCCTGCAATCTGCCATCCAGAAGCAGGGCTGCTTACTTTTGTTTGCCAGGGAAAGGAGCCGAGGTTTTTGTCTGGGGGCCTATGGCTGGGAGTGACCAGCTGGCTCCTGAAAAGGTACGATAGGCAGGATGGTTACCAGACCCATGGTGGCACCAGTGCCAAGTTGGGCTGATTTGATAGTACCAAGTGGCTCCTGCAATCTGCCATCAAAATGTTGGTAGGCGAGTTTTGTTTTCCAGGGAAAAGCGCCGTTGTTTGTGTTTGGGGGCCTGTGGGTGGGAGTGGCCGGATGGCTAATTAGAATCCACGATACGCAGGATGGTTCCCAGACCTAAAGTGGCACCAGTGAAGAGTCGGGCCAGTTTGATGGTGCAAAGTTGCTACTGAAATCTGCCATCCAGAAACGGGGCAGCTTACTTTTGTTTGCCAGGGAAACGGGCCAAGGTTTGTGTCTGGGGGCCTATGGCTGTGAGTGACCCGCTAGGTCCTTAAAAGCTACGAGAGGCATGATGGTGACCAGACCCATGGTGGCACCAGTGCCAAGTTGGGCTGGTTTGATAGTACCAAGTGGCTCCTGCAATCTGCCATCAAAAAGTCGGCAAGCGAGTGTTGATTTCCAGGGAAAAGCGCCGTTGTTTGTGTTTGGGGGCCTGTGGCAGGGAGTGGCCGGCTGGCTCCTTAGAATCCACGATACGCAGCATGGTTCCCAGACCCAAGGTGGCACCAGTGCCAAGTCGGGCTGGCTTGATAATACCAAGTGGTTCCTGCAATCGGCCATCAACAAGTTGGCAGGCGAGTTTTGTTTTCCAGGGAAAAGCGCCGTTGTTTTTGTTTGGGGGCCTATGGGTGGGAGTGGCCGGCTGGCTCCTTAGAATCCACGAGACGCAGGATGGTTCCCAGACCTGAGGTGGCACCAGTGCCAAGTTGGGCTGGTTTGATAGTACCAAGTGCGTCCTGCAATCTGCCATCCAGAAGCGGGGTAGCTTACTTTTGTTTGCCAGGGAAACGGGCCGAGGTTTGTGTCTGGGGGCCTATGGCTGGGAGTGACCGGCTGGCTCCTGAAAAGCTACGATAGGCAGGATGGTGACCAGACCCATGGTGGCACCAGTGCCAAGTTGGGCTGGTTTGATAGTACCAAGTGGCTCCTGCAATCTGCCATCACAAACTTGGCGGGCGAGTTTTGTTTTCCAGGGTAAAGCGCCGTTGTTTGTGTTTGGGGGCCTGTGGCTGGGAGTGGCCGGCTGGCTCCTTAGAATCCACGATACTCAGCATGGTTCCCAGATCAGATGTGGAACCTGTGCCAAGTTGGGCTGGTTTGATAGTACCAAGTGCGTCCGGGAATCTGCCATCCAGAAGCGGGGCAGCTTACTTTTGTTTGCCAGGGAAACGGGCCGTGGGTTTTGTTTGGGGGCCTATGGCTGAGAGTGACCGGCTGGCTCCTGAAAAGTTACGATAGGCAGGATGGTGACCAGACCCATGGTGGCACCAGTGCCAAGTTGGGCTGGTTTGATAGTACCAAGTTGCTCCTGCAATCTGCCATCAAAAAGTTGGCAGGCGAGTTTTGTTTTCCAGGGAAAAGCGCCGTTGTTTGTGTTTGGGGGCCTGTGGCTGGGAGTGGCCGGCTGGCTCCTTAGAATCCACGATACGCAGGATGGTTCCCAGACTTGACGTGGCACCAGTGCCAAGTCGGGCTGGTTTGATAGTACCAAGTGCGTCCTGCAATCTGCCATCCAGAAGCGGGGCAGCTTACTTTTGTTTGCCAGGGAAACGGGCAGAGCTTTGTGTCTGGGGGCATATGGCTGAGAGTGGCCGTCTGGCCCCTGAAAATCCACGATAGGCAGGATGGTTCCCAGAGTAGAGGTGGCACCAGTGCCAAGTTGGGCTGGTTTGATAGTACCAAGTGGCTCCTGCAATCTGCCATCAAAAAGTTGTCAGGCGAGTTTTGTTTTCCAGGGAAAAGCGCCGTCGTTTGTGTTTGGGTGCCTGTGGCTGGGAGTGGCCGGCTGGCTAATTAGAATCCACGATACGCAGGATGGTTCCCAGACCAGTGGTGGCACCAGTGCCAAGTCGGGCTGGTTTGATAGTACCAAGTGGCTCCTGCAATCAGCCATCCAGAAGCGGGGCAGCTTACTTTTGTTTGCCAGGGAAACGGGCCGAGCTTTGTGTCTGGGGGCCTATGGCTGGGAGTGACCGGCTGGCTCCTGAAAAGCTACGATAGGCAGGATGGTGACCAGACCCATGGTGGCACCAGTGCCAAGTTGGGCTGGTTTGATAGTACCAAGTGGCTCCTGCAATCTGCCATCAAAAAGTTGTCAGGCGAGTTTTGTTTTCCAGGGAAAAGCGCCGTTGTTTGTGTTTGGGGGCCTGTGGGTGGGAGTGGCCGGATGGCTAATTAGAATCCACGATACGCAGGATGGTTCCCAGACCTAAAGTGGCACCAGTGACAAGTCGGGCCAGTTTGATGGTGCAAAGTTGCTACTGAAATCTGCCATCCAGAAACGGGGCAGCTTACTTTTGTTTGCCAGGGAAACGGGCCAAGGTTTGTGTCTGGGGGCCTATGGCTGTGAGTGACCCGCTAGGTCCTTAAAAGCTACGAGAGGCATGATGGTGACCAGACCCATGGTGGCACCAGTGCCAAGTTGGGCTGGTTTGATAGTACCAAGTGGCTCCTGCAATCTGCCATCAAAAAGTCGGCAAGCGAGTGTTGATTTCCAGGGAAAAGCGCCGTTGTTTGTGTTTGGGGGCCTGTGGCAGGGAGTGGCCGGCTGGCTCCTTAGAATCCACGATACGCAGCATGGTTCCCAGACCCAAGGTGGCACCAGTGCCAAGTCGGGCTGGCTTGATAATACCAAGTGGTTCCTGCAATCGGCCATCAAAAAGTTGGCAGGCGAGTTTTGTTTTCCAGGGAAAAGCGCCGTTGTTTTTGTTTGGGGGCCTATGGGTGGGAGTGGCCGGCTGGCTCCTTAGAATCCACGAGACGCAGGATGGTTCCCAGACCTGAGGTGGCACCAGTGCCAAGTTGGGCTGGTTTGATAGTACCAAGTGCGTCCTGCAATCTGCCATCCAGAAGCGGGGTAGCTTACTTTTGTTTGCCAGGGAAACGGGCCGAGGTTTGTGTCTGGGGGCCTATGGCTGGGAGTGACCGGCTGGCTCCTGAAAAGCTACGATAGGCAGGATGGTGACCAGACCCATGGTGGCACCAGTGCCAAGTTGGGCTGGTTTGATAGTACCAAGTGGCTCCTGCAATCTGCCATCAAAAAGTTGGCAGGTGAGTTTTGTTTTCCAGGGAAAAGCGCCGTTGTTTGTGTTTGGGGGCCTGTGGTTGGGAGTGGCCAGCTGGCTCCTTAGAATCCACGATACGCAGGATGGTTCCCAGACCAGAGGTCGCAGCAGTGCCAAGTCGGGCTGGTTTGATGGTGCAAAGTGGCTCCTGCAATCTGCCATCCAGAAGCGGGGTAGCTTACTTTTGTTTGCCAGGGAAACGGGCCGAGGTTTGTGACTGGGGGCCTATGGCTGGGAGTGACCGGCTGGCGCCTGAAAAGCTACGATAGGCAGGATGGTGACCAGACCCATGGTGGCACCAGTGCCAAGTTGGGCTGGTTTGATAGTACCAAGTGGCTCCTGCAATCTGCCATCAAAAAGTTGGCAGGCCAGTTTTGTTTTCCAGGGAAAAGCGCCGTTGTTTCTGTTTGGGGGCCTGTGGCTGGGAGTGGCCGGCTGCCTCCTTTGAACCCAGGATACGCAGGATGGTTCCCAGAGCCAAGGTGGCACCAGTGCCAAGTTGGGCTGGTTTGATAGTACCAAGTGGATCCTGCAAACTGCCATCCAGAAGCGGGACAGCTTAATTTTGTTTCCCAGGGAAACGGGCCGAGGTATTTGCCTGGGGGCCTATGGCTGGGCGTGACTGGCTGGCTACTGAAAAGCTACGATAGGCAGGATGGTTACCAGGCTCATGGTGGCCCCACTGCCAAGTCGGGCTGGTTTGATAATACTAAATAACTCCTGAAATCTGCCATCCAGACGCGGGGCAGCGGATTTCTGTTTGCTGGAGAAAAGTTCCGTGGTTTTTTTTTGGGGGTATATGGCTGGACGTGGCCGGCTGGCTCCTTAAAAATCTCGATACGCAGGATTGTTCCCTGACCCAAGGTGGCATGAGTGCCAAGTCGGGCTGTTTTCGTAGTACCAAGTGCGTCCTGCAATTTGCCATCCAGAAGAGGGGCAGTTGAGTTTTGTTTGCCAGAGAAAAGGACCGTGGTATATGTTTGGGGGCATATGGCTGAGAGTGGCCGGCTGGCCCCTGAAAATCCACGATAGGCAGGATGGTTCCCAGAACCAAGGTGGCACCAGTGCCATGTTGGCCTGGTTTGATAGTACCATGTGGCTCCTGCAATCTGCCATCCAGAAGCGGGGCTGCTTACTTTTGCTTGCCAGGGAAACGGGCCGAGATATTTGTCTGGGGGCCTATGGCTGGGAGTGACCGGCTGGCTCCTGAAAAGCTACGATAGGCAGGATGGTGACCAGACCCATGGTGGCACCAGTGCCAAGTTGGGCTGGTTTGATAGTACCAAGTGGCTCCTGCAATCTGCCATCAAAAACTTGGCAGGCCAGTTTTGTTTTCCAGGGAAAAGCGCCGTTGTTTCTGTTTGGGGGCCTGTGGCTGGGAGTGGCCGGCTGCCTCCTTTGAACCCAGGATACGCAGGATGGTTCCCAGAGCCAAGGTTACGCCAGTGCCAAGTTCGGCTGGTTTGATAGTACCAAGTGGATCCTGCAAACTGCCATCCAGAAGCGGGACAGCTTAATTTTGTTTCCCAGGGAAACGGGCCGAGGTATTTGTCTGGGGGCCTATGGCTGGGCGTGACTGGCTGGCTACTGAAAAGCTACGATAGGCAGGATGGTTACCAGGCTCATGGTGGCCCCACTGCCAAGTCGGGCTGGTTTGATAATACTAAATAACTCCTGAAATCTGCCATCCAGACGCGGGGCAGCGGATTTCTCTTTGCTGGAGAAAAGTTCCGTGGTTTTTTTTTGGGGGTATATGGCTGGACGTGGCCGGCTGGCTCCTTAAAAATCTCGATACGCAGGATTGTTCCCTGACCCAAGGTGGCATGAGTGCCAAGTCGGGCTGTTTTCGTAGTACCAAGTGCGTCCTGCAATTTGCCATCCAGAAGAGGGGCAGTTGAGTTTTGTTTGCCAGAGAAAAGGACCGTGGTATATGTTTGGGGGCATATGGCTGAGAGTGGCCGGCTGGCCCCTGAAAATCCACGATAGGCAGGATGGTTCCCAGAACCAAGGTGGCACCAGTGCCATGTTGGCCTGGTTTGATAGTACCATGTGGCTCCTGCAATCTGCCATCCAGAAGCGGGGCTGCTTACTTTTGCTTGCCAGGGAAACGGGCCGAGATATTTGTCTGGGGGCCTATGGCTGGGAGTGACCGGCTGGCTCCTGAAAAGCTACGATAGGCAGGATGGTGACCAGACCCATGGTGGCACCAGTGCCAAGTTGGGCTGGTTTGATAGTACCAAGTGGCTCCTGCAATCTGCCATCAAAAAGTTGTCAGGCGAGTTTTGTTTTCCAGGGAAAAGCGCCGTTGTTCTTGTTTAGAGGCCTGTGGCTGGGAGTGGCCGGCTGCCTCCTTTGAACCCAGGATACGCAGGATGGTTCCCAGAGCCAAGGTGGCACCAGTGCCAAGTTGGGCTGGTTTGATAGTACCAAGTGGCTCCTGCAATCTGCCATCCAGAAGCGGGACAGCTTACTTTTGTTTCCCAGGGAAACGGGCCGAGGTATTTGTCTGGGGGCCTATGGCTGGGAGTGACCGGCTGGCTACTGAAAAGCTACGATAGGCAGGATGGTTACCAGACTCATGGTGGCACCAGTGCCAAGTCGGGCTGGTTTGATAATACTAAATAGCTCCTGAAATCTGCCATTCAGACGCGGGGCAGCGGATTTTTGTTTGCTGGAGAAAAGTTCCGTGGTTTTTTTTTGGGGGTATATGGCTGGACGTGGCCGGCTGGCTCCATAAAAAGATCGATACGCAGGATTGTTCCCTGACCCAAGGTGGCATCAGTGCCAAGTCGGGCTGTTTTCGTAGTACCAAGTGCGTCCTGCAATTTGCCATCCAGAAGAGGGGCAGTTGAGTTTTGTTTGTCAGAGAAAAGGGCCGTGGTATGTGTTTGGATCCATATGGCTGAGATTGGCCGGCTGGCCCCTGAAAATCCACGATAGGCAGGATGGTTCCCAGAGCCAAGGTGGCACCAGTGCCATGTTTGCCTGGTCTGATAGTACCATGTGCCTCCTGCAATCTGCCATCAAAATGTTGGCAGGCGAGTTTTGCTTTCCAGGGAAAAGCGCCGTATTTTGTGTTTGGGCGCCTGTGGCTCAGAGTGGCCGGGTGGCTGCTTAGAATCCACGATACGCAGGATGGTTCCCAGACCCAAGGTGGCACCAGTGCCAAGTCGGGCTGGTTTGACACTAACAAGTGGCTCCTGCAATCTGCCATCCAGAATCGGGGCAGCTTAATTTTGTTTGCCAGGGAAACGGTCCGAGGTTTGTGTCTGGGGGCCTATGGCTGGGAGTGACCGGCTGGCTCCTGAAATGCTACAATAGGCAGGATGGTTCCCAGACCCATAGTGGCACCAGTACCAAGTTGGGATGATTTGATAGTACCAAGTGGCTCCTGCAATCTGCCATCAAAAAGCTGGCAGGCGAGTTTTGTTTTCCAGGGAAAAGCGCCGTTGTTTGTGTTTGGGGGCCTGTGGCTGGGTGTGGCCGGCTGGCTCCTTAGAATCCACGATATGCAGGATTGTTCCCAGACCCAAGGTGGCACCAGTGCCAAGTCGGGCTGGTTTGATGGTGCAAAGTGGCTCCTGCAATCTGCCATCCAGACGCGGGGCAGCGGATTTTTGTTTCCATGAGAAAGGGTCCGTGGTTTGTTTTTGGGGGTATATGGCTCAGCGTGGCCGGCTGGCTCCTTAAAAAGCTCGATATGCAGGATGGTTCCCTGACACAAGGTGGCACCAGTGCCACGTCGGGCGGTTTTCGTAGTACAAAGTGCGTCCTAAAATTTGCCATCCAGAAGAGGGGCAGTTGAGTTTTGTTTGCCTGTGAAACGGGCCGTTGTTTTTGATTGGGGTCTGTGGCCGAGAGTGTTCGGCTGGCTCCTGACAACCCACAATACGCAGGATGGTTCCGAGACCCAAGGTGGCACCAGTGCCAAGTCGGGCTGGTTTGATAGTACCAAGTGGCTCCTGCAATCTGCCATCCAGAAGCGGTGCAGTTGAGTTTTGTTTGCCAGAGAAAAGGGCCGTGGGTTGTGTTTGGGGGCATATGGCTTGGAGTGGCCGGCTGTCTCATTAAAAAGATCGATACGCAGGATGGTTCCGAGACCCAAGGTGGCACCAGTGCCAAGTCGGGCTGTTTTTATAGTACCAAGTGCGTCCTGCAATTTGCCATCCAGAAGAGGGGCAGTGGAGTTTTGTTTGCCAGAGAATAGCGCCGTTGTTTGTGTTTGGGGGCTTGTGGCTGGGAGTGGCCGACTGGCGCCTTAGAATCTGTGTTACGCAGCATGGTTCCCAGACCAGAGGTGGCACCAGTTCCAAGTCGGGCTGGTTTGATAGTACCAAGGGGCTCCTGCAATCTGCCATCCAGAAGCGGGGCAGCTTACTTTTGTTTGCCAGGGAAACGGGCCGAGGTTTGTGACTGGGGACCTATGGCTGGGAGTGACCGGCTGGCTCCTGAAAAGCTACGATAGGCAGGATGGTGACCAGACCCATGGTGGCACCAGTGCCAAGTTGGGCTGGTTTGATAGTACCAAGTGGCTCCTGCAATCTGCCATCAAAAAGTTGGCAGGCGAGTTTTGTTTTCCAGGGAAAAGCGCCGTTGTTTGTGTTTGAGGGCCTGTGGCTGGGAGTGGCCGGCTGGCTCCTTAGAATCCACGATACGCAGGATGGTTCCCAGACCAGAGGTGGCACCTTTGCCAAGTTGGGCTGGTTTGATAGTACCAAGTGCGTCCTGCAATCTGCCATCCAGAAGCGGGGCAGCTTACTTTTGTTTGCCAGGGAAACGGGCCGAGCTTTGTGTCTGGGGGCCTATGGCTGGGAGTGACCTGCTAGGTCCTGAAAAGCTGCGATAGGCAGGATGGTGACCAGACCCATGGTGGCACCAGTGCCAAGTTGGGCTGGTTTGATAGTACCAAGTGGCTCCTGCAATCTGCCATCCAGAAGCGGGGTAGCTTACTTTTGTTTGCCAGGGAAACGGGCAGAGCTTTGTGTCTGGGGGCATATGGCTGAGAGTGGCCGTCTGGCCCCTGAAAATCCACGATAGGCAGGATGGTGACCAGACCCATGGTGGCACCAGTGCCAAGTTGGGCTGGTTTGATAGTACCAAGTGGCTCCTGCAATCTGCCATCAAAAACTTGGCAGGCCAGTTTTGTTTTCCAAGGAAAAGCACCGTTGTTTGTGTTTGGGGGACTGTGGCTGGGAGTGGCCGGCTGGCTCCTTAGAACACACGATACGCAGGATGGTTCCCAGACCCAAGGTGGCACCAGTGCCACGTCGGGCTGGTTTGATGGTGAAAAGTGGCTCCTGCAATCTGCCATCCTGAAGCGGGGTAGCTTACTTTTGTTTGCCAGGGAAACGGGCCGAGGTTTATGACTGGGGGCCTAGGGCTAGGAGTGACAGGCTGGCTCCTGAAAAGCTACAATAGGCAGGATGGTTCCCAGACCCAAGGTGGCACCAGTGCCAAGTTGGGCTGGTTTGATGGTACCAAGTGGCTCCTGCAATCTGCCATCAAAAAGTTGGCAGGCCAGTTTTGTTTTCCAGGGAAAAGCGCCGTTGTTTGTGTTTGGGGGACTGTGGCTGGGAGTGGCCGGCTGGCTCCTTAGAACACAAGATACGCAGGATGGTTCCCAGACCAGAGGTGGCACCAGTGCCAAGTTGGGCTGGTTTGATAGTCCCAAGTGTCTCCTGCAATCTGCCATCCAGAAGCGGGGCAGCTTACTTTTGTTTGCCAGAGAAATAGGCCTAGGTTTTTGTTTGGGGGCCTGTGGCTAGGAGTGGCCGGCTGGCTCCTAAGAATCCACGATACGCAGGATGTTTACCAGACCCATGGTGGCACCAGTGCCAAGTTGGGCTGGTTTGATAGTACCATTGGCTCCTGCAAACTCCATCAAAAAGTTGGCAGGCGTGTTTTGTTTTCCAGGGGACAGCGCCGTTGATTTTGTTTGGGGGCCTGTGGCTGGGAGTGGCCGGCTGGCTCCTTAGAGACCACGATACGCAGGATGGTTCCCAGACCCAAGGTGGCACCAGTGCCAAGTCGGGCTGGTTTGATAGTACCAAGTGGCTCCTGCAATCTGCCATCCAGAAGTGAGGAAGCTAAGTTTTGTTTGCCAGAAAAAAGGGCCGTGGTTTTTGTTGGGGACCTGTGGCTGGGAGTAGCCGGCTGGCTCCTTAGAATCCACGATAGGCAGGATGGTTCCCAGACCCAAGGTGGCCCCAGTGCCAAGTTGGGCTGGTTTGATAGTACCAAGTGCGTCCTGCAATCTGCCATCCACAAGCGGCGCCGCTTAGTTTTGTTTGCCACGGAAACGGGCCGAGGTTTGTGTCTGGGGGCCTATGGCTGGGAGTGACCGGCTAGGTCCTGAAAATCTACGATAGGCAGGATGGTGACCAGACCCATGGTGGCACCAGTGCCAAGTTGGGCTGGTTTGATAGTACCAAGTGGCTCCGGCAATCTGCCATCAAAATTTGGCAGGCGAGTTTTGTTTTCCAGGGAAAAGCGCTGTTGTTTGTGTTTGAGGGCCTGTGGCTGGGAGTGGCCGGCTGGCTCCTTAGAATCCACGATACGCAGGATGGTTCCCAGACCTGAGGTGGCACCAGTGCCAAGTCGGGCTAGTTTGATGGTGCAAAGTGGCTCCTGCAATCTGCCATCCAGAAGCGGGGCAGCTTACTTTTGTTTTCCAGGGAAACGGGCCGAGCTTTTTGTCTGGGGTCTATGGCTGGGAGTGACCGGCTGGCTCCTGAAAAGCTACGATAGGCAGGATGGTGACCAGACCCATGGTGGCACCAGAGCCATGTTCGGCTGATTTCAAAGTACAAAGTTGCTCCTGCAATCTTCCATCAAAAAGTCAGCAGGCGAGTTTTGTTTTCCAGGGAAAAGCGCCGTTGTTTGTGTCTGCGGGCCAGTGGCTGGAGTGGCCGGCTGGCTCCTTTCAACACACGATACGCCGGATGGTTCCCAGACCTGAGGTGGCACCAGTGCCAAGTTGGGCTGGTTTGATAGTACCAAGTGGTTCCTGCAATCTGCCATCAAAATGTTGGCAGGCGAGTTTTGTTTTCCAGGGAAAAGCGCTGTTGTTTTTTTTTGGGGGCCTGTGGCTGGGAGTGGCCGGCTGGCTCCTTAGAATCCACGATACGCAGGATGGTTCCCAGACCAGAGGTGGCACCAGTACCAAGTCGGGCTGGTTTGATAATAACAAGTGGATCCTGCAATCTGCCATCCAGAAGCGGGGCAGCTTACTTTTGTTTGCCAGGGAAACGGGCCGAGCTTTGTGTCTGGGGGCCTATGGCTGGGAGTGACCGGCTGGCTCCTGAAAAGCTACGATAGGCAGGATGGTGACCAGACCCATGGTGGCACCAGTGCCAAGTTGGGCTGGTTTGATAGTACCAAGTGGCTCCTGCAATCTGCCATCAAAAAGTTGGCAGGCGAGTTTTGTTTTCCAGGGAAAAGCGTCGTTGTTTGTGTTTGGGGGCCTGTGGCTGGGAGTGGCCGTCTTGCTAATTGGAATCCACGATACGCATGATGGTTCCCAGACCTGAGGTGGCACCAGTGACAAGTCGGGCCAGTTTGATGGTGCAAAGTGGCTCCTGCAATCTGCCATCCAGAAGCGGGGCAGCTTACTTTTGTTTTCCAGGGAAACGGGCCGAGGTTTGTGTCTGGGGGCCTATGGCTGGGAGTGACCGGCTGGCTCCTGAAAAGCTACGATAATCAGGATGGTGACCAGACCCATGGTGGCACCAGTGCCAAGTTGGGCTGATTTGATAGTACCAAGTGGCTCCTGCGATCTGCCATCAAAAAGTTGGCAGGCGAGTTTTGTTTTCCAGGGAAAAGCGCTGTTGTTTGTATTTGGGGGCCTGTGGCTGGGAGTGACCGGCTGGCTCCTTAGAATCCACGATACGCAGGATGGTTCCCAGACCCAAGGTGGCACCAGTGCCAAGTTGGGCTGGTTTGATTATACCAAGTGGTTCCTGCAATCTGCCATCCAGAAGCGGGGCAGCTTACTTTTGTTTGCCAGGGAAACGGGCCGAGCTTTGTGTCTGGGGGCCTATGGCTGGGAGTGACCTGCTAGGTCCTGAAAAGCTACGATAGGCAGGATGGTGACCAGACCCATGGTGGCAACAGTGCCAAGTTGGGCTGGTTTGATAGTACCAAGTGGCTCCTGCAATCTGCCATCAAAAAGTTGGCAGGCGAGTTTTGTTTTCCAGGAAAAAGCGCCGTTGTTTGTGTTTGGGGGCCTGTGGCTGGGAGTGGCCGGCTGGCTCCTTAGAATCCACGATACGCAGCATTGTTCCCAGACCAGAGGTGGCACCAGTGCCAAGTCGGGCTAGTTTGATGGTGCAAAGTGGCTCCTGCAATCTGCCATCCAGTAGCGGGGTAGCTTACTTTTTTTTGCCAGGGAAACGGGCCGAGGTTTTTGTCTGGAGGCCTATGGCTGGGAGTGACCGGCTAGGTCCTGAAAAGCTACGATAGGCAGGATGGTGACCAGACCCATGGTGGCACCAGTGCCAAGTTGGGCTGGTTTGATAGTACCAAGTGGCTCCTGCAATCTGCCATCAAAACGTTGTCAGGCGAGTTTTGTTTTCCAGGGAAAAGCGCCGTTGTTTGTGTTTGCGGGCCTGTGGCTGGGAGTGGCCGGCTGACTCCTTAGAATCCACGATACGCAGGATGGTTCCCAGACCCAAGATGGCACCAGTGCCAAGTCGGGCTGGTTTGATAGTACCAAGTGGTTCCTGCAATCTGCCATCCAGAAGCGGGGTAGCTTACTTTTGTTTGCCAGGGAAACGGGCCGAGCTTTGTTTTTGGGGGCCTGTGGCTGGCAGTGGCCAGCTGGCTCCTGAAAATCCATGATACGCAGCATGGTTCCCAGACCCAAGATGGCACCAGTGCCAAGTGGGGCTGGTTTGACAGTGTCAAGTGCCTCATGCAATCTCCCATCCAGAAACGGGGCAGCTGAGTTCTTTTGCCTGTGAACCGGCCGTTGTTTTTGATTGGGGTCTGTGGCCGAGAATGGTCGACTGGCTACTGACAATCCACAATACGCAGGATGGTTCCCAGACTCAAGGTGGCACCAGGGCCAAGTCGGGCTCGTTTGATAGTACCAAGTGGCTCCTGCAATCTGCCATCCTGACGCGGGGCAGCGGATCTTTGTTTGCCAGAGTAAAGTTCCGTGGTTTGTTTTTGGGGGCATATGGCTGGGAGTGGCCGGCTGGCTCCTTAAGAAGCTCGATACGCAGGATGGTTCCCAGATCCATGGTGGCACCATTGCCTAGTTTGGCTGTTTTTGTAGTACCAAGTGCGTCCTGCAATTTTCCATCCAGAAGAAGGGCAGTTGAGTTTTGTTTTCCAGGGAAAAGCGCCGTTGTTTTTGTTTGGAGGCCTGTGGCTGGGAGTGGCCGGCTGGCTCCTTTCAACACACGATACGCCGGATGGTTCCCAACCCAAGGTGGCACCAGTGCCAAGTTGGGCTGGTTTGATAGTACCAAGTGGCTCCTGCAATCTGCCATCCAGAAGCGGGGCAGCTTACTTTTGTTTGCCAGGGAAACGGGCCGAGGTTTGTGACTGGGGGCCTATGGCTGGGAGTGACCGGCTGGCTCCTGAAAAGCTACGATAATCAGGATGGTGACCAGACCCATGGTGGCACCAGTGCCAAGTTGGGCTGATTTGATAGTACCAAGTGGCTCCTGCGATCTGCCATCAAAAAGTTGGCAGGCGAGTTTTGTTTTCCAGGGAAAAGCGCTGTTGTTTGTATTTGGGGGCCTGTGGCTGGGAGTGACCGGCTGGCTCCTTAGAATCCACGATACGCAGGATGGTTCCCAGACCCAAGGTGGCACCAGTGCCAAGTTGGGCTGGTTTGATTATACCAAGTGGTTCCTGCAATCTGCCATCCAGAAGCGGGGCAGCTTACTTTTGTTTGCCAGGGAAACGGGCCGAGCTTTGTGTCTGGGGGCCTATGGCTGGGAGTGACCTGCTAGGTCCTGAAAAGCTACGATAGGCAGGATGGTGACCAGACCCATGGTGGCACCAGTGCCAAGTTGGGCTGGTTTGATAGTACCAAGTGGCTCCTGCAATCTGCCATCAAAAAGTTGGCAGGCGAGTTTTGTTTTCCAGGAAAAAGCGCCGTTGTTTGTGTTTGGGGGCCTGTGGCTGGGAGTGGCCGGCTGGCTCCTTAGAATCCACGATACGCAGCATTGTTCCCAGACCAGAGGTGGCACCAGGGCCAAGTCGGGCTAGTTTGATGGTGCAAAGTGGCTCCTGCAATCTGCCATCCAGTAGCGGGGTAGCTTACTTTTTTTTGCCAGGGAAACGGGCCGAGGTTTTTGTCTGGAGGCCTATGGCTGGGAGTGACCGGCTAGGTCCTGAAAAGCTACGATAGGCAGGATGGTGACCAGACCCATGGTGGCACCAGTGCCAAGTTGGGCTGGTTTGATAGTACCAAGTGGCTCCTGCAATCTGCCATCAAAACGTGTTCAGGCGAGTTTTGTTTTCCAGGGAAAAGCGCCGTTGTTTGTGTTTGCGGGCCTGTGGCTGGGAGTGGCCGGCTGGCTCCTTAGAATCCACGATACGCAGGATGGTTCCCAGACCCAAGATGGCACCAGTGCCAAGTCGGGCTGGTTTGATAGTACCAAGTGGTTCCTGCAATCTGCCATCCAGAAGCGGGGTAGCTTACTTTTGTTTGCCAGGGAAACGGGCCGAGCTTTGTTTTTGGGGGCCTGTGGCTGGCAGTGGCCAGCTGGCTCCTGAAAATCCATGATACGCAGCATGGTTCCCAGACCCAAGATGGCACCAGTGCCAAGTGGGGCTGGTTTGACAGTGTCAAGTGCCTCATGCAATCTCCCATCCAGAAACGGGGCAGCTGAGTTCTTTTGCCTGTGGACCGGCCGTTGTTTTTGATTGGGGTCTGTGGCCGAGAATGGTCGACTGGCTACTGACAATCCACAATACGCAGGATGGTTCCCAGACTCAAGGTGGCACCAGGGCCAAGTCGGGCTCGTTTGATAGTACCAAGTGGCTCCTGCAATCTGCCATCCTGACGCGGGGCAGCGGATCTTTGTTTGCCAGAGTAAAGTTCCGTGGTTTGTTTTTGGGGGCATATGGCTGGGAGTGGCCGGCTGGCTCCTTAAGAAGCTCGATACGCAGGATGGTTCCCAGATCCATGGTGGCACCATTGCCTAGTTTGGCTGTTTTTGTAGTACCAAGTGCGTCCTGCAATTTTCCATCCAGAAGAAGGGCAGTTGAGTTTTGTTTTCCAGGGAAAAGCGCCGTTGTTTTTGTTTGGAGGCCTGTGGCTGGGAGTGGCCGGCTGGCTCCTTTCAACACACGATACGCCGGATGGTTCCCAACCCAAGGTGGCACCAGTGCCAAGTTGGGCTGGTTTGATAGTACCAAGTGGCTCCTGCAATCTGCCATCCAGAAGCGGGGCAGCTTACTTTTGTTTGCCAGGGAAACGGGCCGAGGTTTGTGACTGGGGGCCTATGGCTGGGAGTGACCGGCTGGCTCCTGAAAAGCTACGATAGGCAGGATGGTGACCAGACACATGGTAGCACCAGTGCCAAGTTGGGCTGGTTTGATAGTACCAAGTGGCTCCTGCAATCTGCCATCAAAAACTTGGCAGGCGAGTTTTGTTTTCCAGGGAAAAGCGCCGTTGTTTGTGTTTGGGGGCCTGTGGGTGGGAGTGGCCGGCTGGCTCCTTAGAATCCACGATATGCAGGATGGTTCCCAGACCTGAGGTGGCACCAGTGCCAAGTCGGGCTGGTTTGATGGTGCAAAGTGGCTCCTGCGATCTGCCATCCAGACGCAGGGCAGCAGATTTTTGTTTCCAAGAGAAATGGTCCGTGGTTTGTTTTTGGGGGTATATGGCTGGGCGTGGCCTGCTGGCTCCTTAAAAAGCTACGATAGGCAGGATGGTTCCCTGACCCAAGGTGGCACCAGTGCCAAGTCGGGCGGTTTTCGTAGTACAAAGTGCGTCCTAAAATTTGCCATCCAGAAGAGGGGCAGTTGAGTTTTGTTTATCAGAGAAAAGGGCCGTGGTTTTTTTTTGGGGGCATATGGCTGAGAGTGGCCGTCTGGCCCCTGAAAATCCACGATAGGCAGGATGGTTCCCAGACCAGAGGTGGCACCAGTGCCAAGTCGGGCTGGTTTGATAGTACTAAATAGCACCTGCAATCTGCCATCAAAAAGTTGGCAGGCCAGTTTTCTTTTCCAGGGAAAAGCACCGTTGTTTTTGTTTGGGGGACTGTGGCTGGGAGTGGCCGGCTGGCTCCTTAGAACACACGATACGCAGGATGGTTCCCAGACCCAAGGTGGCACCAGTGCCACGTCGGGCTAGTTTGATGGTGCAAAGTGGCTCCTGCAATCTGCCATCCTGAAGCGGGGTAGCTTACTTTTGTGTGCCAGGGAAACGGGCCGAGGTTTATGACTGGGGGCCTAGGGCTAGGAGTGACAGGCTGGCTCCTGAAAAGCTACAATAGGCAGGATGGTTCCCAGACCCAAGGTGGCACCAGTGCCAAGTTGGGCTGGTTTGATGGTACCAAGTGGCTCCTGCAATCTGCCATCAAAAAGTTGGCAGGCCAGTTTTGTTTTCCAGGGAAAAGCGCCGTTGTTTGTGTTTGGGGGACTGTGGCTGGGAGTGGCCGGCTGGCTCCTTAGAACACAAGATACGCAGGATGGTTCCCAGACCAGAGGTGGCACCAGTGCCAAGTTGGGCTGGTTTGATAGTCCCAAGTGTCTCCTGCAATCTGCCATCCAGAAGCGGGGCAGCTTACTTTTGTTTGCCAGAGAAATAGGCCTAGGTTTTTGTTTGGGGGCCTGTGGCTAGGAGTGGCCGGCTGGCTCCTAAGAATCCACGATACGCAGGATGTTTACATGACCCATGGTGGCACCAGTGCCAAGTTGGGCTGGTTTGATAGTACCAAGTGGCTCCTGCAAACTCCATCAAAAAGTTGGCAGGCGTGTTTTGTTTTCCAGGGAACAGCGCCGTTGATTTTGTTTGGGGGCCTGTGGCTGGGAGTGGCCGGCTGGCTCCTTAGAATCCACGATACGCAGGATGGTTCCCAGACCCAAGGTGGCACCAGTGGCAAGTCGGGCTGGTTTGATAGTACCAAGTGGCTCCGGCAATCTGCCATCCAGAAGTGAGGCAGCTAATTTTGTTTGCCAGAAAAAAGGGCCGTGGTTTTTGTTGGGGGCCTGTGGCTGGGAGTAGCCGGCTGGCTCCTTAAAATCCACGATAGGCAGGATGGTTCCCAGACCCAAGGTGGCACCAGTGCCAAGTCGGGCTGGTTTGATAGTACCAAGTGGCTCCTGCAATCTGCCATCCAGAAGCGGGGCAGCTGAGTTTTGTTTGCCAGAGAAAAAGGCTGTGGTTTGTGTTTGGGGGCCTGTGGCTGGCAGTGGCCGGCTGGCTCCTGAAAATCCACGATACGCAGCATGGTTCCCAGACCCAAGGTGGCACCAGTGCCAAGTGGGTCTCATTTGACAGTGTAAAGTGCCTCCTGCAATCTCCCATCCAGAAGCGGGGCAGCTGAGTTTTTTTTGCCAGGGAAACGGACCTTTGTTTTTGATTGGGGTCTGTGGCCGAGAGTGGTCGGCTGTCTCCTGACAATCCACAATACGCAGGATGGTTCCCAGACCAAAGGTGGCACCAATGCCAAGTCGGGCTGGTTTGATAGTACCAAGTGTCTCCTGCAATCTGCCATCCAGAAGCGGGGCAGCTGAGTTTTGTTTGCCAGAGAAAAGGGCCGTGGGTTGTGTTTGGGGGCATATGGCTGGGAGTGGCCACCTGGCTCCTTAAAATGCACGATACGCCGCATGGTAACCAGACGCAAGGTGGCACCAGTGCCAAGTCGGGCTGTTTTTGTAGTACCCAGTGGCTTCTGCAATTTGCCATCCAGAAGCGGGGCAGCTAAATTTTGTTTGCTAGAGAAAAGGGCTGTGGTTTGTGTTTGGGGGCCTATGGCTGAGAGTGGCCGGCTGGCCCCTGAAAATCAACGATAGGCAGGATGGTTCCCAGATCCAAGGTGGCACCAGTGCCAAGTAAGGCTGGTTGTATGGTTCAAAGTGACTCCTGCAATCTGCCATCCAGAAGCGGGACAGCTGAGTTTTTTTTGCCAGAGAAAAGGTCCATGGTTTCTTTTTGGGGCATACGGCTGGGAATTGCCGGCTGGCTCCTTAAAATGCTCGATACGCAGGATGGTTCCCAGAGCCAAGGTGGCACCACTGCCAAGTCGGGCTCTTTTTGTAGTACCAAGTGCGTCCTGCAATTTGCCATCCAGAAGAGGGGCAGTTGAGTTTTGTTTGCCAGAGAAAAGGGCCGAGGTTTGTGTTTGGGGGCATATGGCTGGGAGTGTTCGGCTGGTTCCTGAATATGTACGATACGCAGGATTGTTCCCAGATCCAAGGTGGCAGCAGTGCCATGTTGTGCTGGTGTGATAGTCCCAAGTGGCTCCTGCAATCTGCCATCCAGAAGTGGGGCAGCTGATTTTTGTTTGCCAGAGAAAAGGTCCGTGGTTTGTGTTTGGGGGCATATGGCTGAGAGTGGCCGGCTGGCCCCTGAAAATCCACGATACACAGGATGGTTCCCAGATCCAAGGTGGCACCTGTGCCAAGTCGGGCTGATTTGATAGTACTAAGTAGCTCCTGCAATCTGCCATGCAGAAGCGGGGCAGCTTACTTTTGTTTGCCAGGGAAACGGGCCGAGGTTTGTGTTTGGGGGCCTATGGCTGAGAGTGACCGGCTGGCTCCTGAAAAGCTACAATAGGCAGGATGGTGACCAGACCCATGGTGGCACCAGTGCCAAGTTGGGCTGGTTTGATAGTACCAAGTGGCTCCTGCATTATGCCATCCAGAAGCAGGGCAGCTGAGTTTTGTTTGCCAGAGAAAAGGGCCTTGGTTTGTGTTTGGGGGCATATGGCTGGGTGTGGCCAGCTGGCTCCTTAAAATGCACGATATGCAACATGGCTCCCAGACCCAAGGTGGCACAAGTGCCAAGTTGGGCTGGTTTGATAGTACCAAGTGGCTCCTGCCATCTTCCATGATCACGTGGAGAAATACTTTCTGGTTTCAGCCTCATGCTCTTTCTTCTCTCCCTCAACTTCTCTATCACCTCTCATCTGGTTCACATGCGCTGTCTTCAAGGTCCACAGGCTACTTTTCACAGAATCTTCTGGCCTGATGAAGTAAGGATGATGAATAGAACAGAGCTGGGATCTATTTTCCAGTTTGGATAAAATGCATTCTGCACACAAATCCAAGGAGAACGGGCTGCCCCGATGCCCAGAAAATCTTTCACTCCTGCTAGTGTTCTACGTCAACCGCAACTTAGTCTGAAAGAAAAGCTTTTTCTCTGAGAGCATCTGAGAGGTTTGCATGAAGCACTGATATCTGACATATGCAATTTTGAATAGGAGAGGAAAAAGAAAATGGCAAGGAGTTTTTAATTTTAGTGGTTTCAATTTTAATTTCCGTGCACTTTTTCAAAACTTGTCAGCTCAAATGCCCATCAACATCTTTTAGTCATCTGTAAGTCAGTATTCATATAAAATGTGCTTCAAATCCAAAGAATTTCAAATTTGCACTCCAAGCTTCTATGCCTAGATTTATGATTTCCTACACATATTAGATGAAAGGAAGGCCTTTTTTACTGTGGGAGTGCTGGAACACTGGAACAGGTTGCCCAGAGAAGTTGTGGGTGTCCCATCCCTGAAAGTATTCAAGGTCACCTTGGACGGGGCTTGGAGCAGCAACAAAGGAGAAGCTTGATGGTAGAGAAACAAAGTTGGACTATAGAAGAAACTCGGATTGAAGTATAGGATCAAGTTTTCTCTCAGCTCTTGGGGTAAATTCAAAGTTGTACAAAATGACATTTATCTGTGCTATTCACTACTGTAACAGAAAGTTTCATGAAAACTGTACAGAAGATAGTAAATTTTAAAAGAGATAAGAATTACAGCATAAAATCCATGGGATAGGTTACAACATGAGACACTCTCTAAGAGAAAATCTCTGTGTTTCAGCACTTCATCGGGGTAAGATTTCATGAAGTGCCAAAGAAGGCGGCAAAATATCATTCGGGACATTATTTACTGGAATTCAGCCTGGCCATTAGTAGGAACTGCCTTTGAACATATCATGTAGATATACCACACACGCTTTCCCTTCACTGAAAAATTACTGTTTACAACAAATAAGCAATTGACGATCAAAATTGATTGAAAGCATCTTAAACATGTCAAGTATTTCATTGTAGATGATCTGTGATCCAAATGCTTCTTCCACCTTCGAGAGGGACAGAAGAATTCTTCCATATCATGATGGTTTAAAATTGTATCAACCAATGTTTTCTGCTGAAAAGATATCATCTATTTTTTTCTATTTTTGGAAGAAAATATTCCTAGACATACAACAGGTGAGAACTAAGTAATTTTAAAGAAACAAATGAAATGAAAATATTCTGTAAATAGAATGAAATGAAAAGCTGTGTTTTAAATAGGAGCTAAATATTAAACAGAATTTTTGTACCAGGCATTTGAATTACTGCACCAGCTCTTTTGCCCATCAAGAGAGGCATTTAGCATTTCAGTCTTTTCCAAGGTGTTCATGATCTGCTATGCTGATCTCTGTGTGTGCCTAGGTGTGTGTGGAGGGGGGGGCATATGAAGGGGAGTGTGTATGTTTGCTTTACAATTGTTGTGGCAGATTCATGCCTCAGCTCCACATTTTGTTTTAAAAAGGTCACACCGAGTGGATATGAAGTTTACTATCAACAAGAGATCGATTCCCAAATCATCCATTTGACTCTCCCTTATAAATCATGTGCTTTGTTGCATATTTTATCAAATATACTTTCAAGCCAGATGGAGGAAGGAGGATGTGGGAATCCCTCCACCATCTTGCAACTTTTATGTAAGTAGGTTTTCAAGAAAATCATCATTTCTCTTTTAAATATGTCTGGAACAGGCATGATGGTAGTGTCAACCTGTTGGAGTTTTTGTTGCTGGAAGAAGTTGTACAAAAGGATTGGTTTTTACATTGACCAGTTACTGAATCAAGCGCAGGAATACATTGGAAATTTAGCTGGGGGTTCCTTTTCCCAGCAGACTACTTCTAGAACGAGCTTGTACACTGAAGCTGACTCTTTTGCTCTCTTTTTGTTTCTTTCCTATTTTCTTGGCTTCTTTGCCACTATCTAGACAATTTTGGAACTTTGTTCCCAACTAAAATGGTTTCAATAGTCTGATTGTGATCATACATTTTTACAAGGAATTTTTAAAATCTTTCCTCGAGTCCAGAAAGTCAAGGACTTAGATCTTTTTCTTCCCTTATCAATATTGCCATGAAATTGATAAATAAAGACCAACTCTTTATTTTTGTTTTTAACCCACGTAGATAATTCCCATCCATTAATCCATTTTGTGGACCAATAGCTGCCATTCTGATGGAAGCTGTCACTTCTTAACAATAGGCATTCTGTGACTATGTTGACAGCACTTTGGGTGAAGATCCTAACTGGTCTTAGATATACATAGGGAGAAATTTGCTCAGCCAGTGTCAGTCTTAAGCATGCGTATCAGAAGATCTTTCTAGAGCTGGGAATTTTCCCATGAAAGGGATTCAGTTAGGGAAGAGACACTTGTGCCAGAGTTTTACATTCTTCTTGAACACTGCTTAAGGAACTTAGATGCCATGTCCATTTGGATCTCTGTCTGCACAGAACTTTGTCATGCCAGTGCTTTGAAATGCATCTTGAAGAGAATTCACTAGCACAGAATGAAAGAGAGTGGAAGGGGTTGGTGGGGCTAACCAGGCCCAACCCCCCTGCCTAAACCAGGATACCTAGAGCCTCTTGCCCAGGATTCTATCTGGGTGTACTTTTAATGTCTTCAAAGATCCAGGCTCCACAATCTTTCTGGGCAGTCTGTGCCGTGGTTCAGTCACCCTGACAGTAAAGAAACATTTACTGATGTTCAAAGGCAATCTCCTGTATTTCAGTGTGTGCCCACTGCCTCTTGTCTTTTCCCTCAGCATCACTGAAAAGACACTGATTCCCTCCCCTTTGCACTATTGCTTCCATATGTATGTGTGATGCCATGTAGAGGTATGTCAAAAACCTCCCTGAAGCCCAGGCAGATAATATTCCCTTCATCTACCAGTCAAGTTGATTCATCAGAGGAGTTTAAAGTGATGTTCAGCATGAAATTCCCCTGAAAAATCATGCTAACTACATTATTTGGTCATCTGTCATGTGCCTGGCAAGGATTTCCAGGAAGAGCTGCTTCATCAACTTCCTGGGGATAAAAAAGAGGCTGGCTGGTTTGTACTATGGCGAGTCCTCTTAATTGCCTTTTTTGAAGATGGGTGTCATTTGCTAACATCCACTCTTTAGCCTCTCTTGTCGTCTACATCTTAGCAAAACGCTTTTCCACTATGTCTGGCTAGGAAAAACTGTGCCAGCACAGAAAACATCTCCCATCGTGTTCTAGAAGTTGCACGGATGTCTGCCAAGTGTTTGGCAGGAAGAAAAGAAAAGTTGTCCAAAACAGCTTCCAATCGAATGTTCCTGTGATTGGAAAAGTCAGGAGAGTGCAAAGGTACTGTTTTCTATCAGTTGGCAAGGTGCGCACACAATCCCAGTGTTGTACAGCTTGCTTCTTCACCTTCCCGAAGCTGCCGCTCTCGCCGGCTGCCGGAGCCCAAGAAGCGGCTTCTTCGCGCAAAGACGATTGTGCCGCTCACAGGGCTCTCCTTAGCGCGGCTTCTGCCGAAAGACGCCCGGCAGCGGCTCTTACCTCCGGAGAGCATCCTACCTTCGTCTTTAGCTCCTCTTCTCATCTACACCTAGGCAAAAAGCTTCTCCACTATGTCTGGCTAGGAAAAACTGTGCCAGCACAGAAAACATCTCCCATCGTGTTCTAGAAGTTGCACGGATGTCTGCCAAGTGTTTGGCAGGAAGAAAAGAAAAGTTGTCCAAAACAGCTTCCAATCGAATGTTCCTGTGATTGGAAAAGTCAGGAGAGTGCAAAGGTACTGTTTTCTATCAGTTGGCAAGGTGCGCACACAATCCCAGTGTTGTACAGCTTGCTTCTTCACCTTCCCGAAGCTGCCGCTCTCGCCGGCTGCCGGAGCCCAAGAAGCGGCTTCTTCGCGCAAAGACGATTGTGCCGCTCACAGGGCTCTCCTTAGCGCGGCTTCTGCCGAAAGACGCCCGGCAGCGGCTCTTACCTCCGGAGAGCATCCTACCTTCGTCTTTCGCGTCTTTTGTAGTCTACATCTTAGCAAAACGCTTTTCCACTATGTCTGGCTAGGAAAACCCGTGCCAGCACAGAAAACATCTCCCATCGTTTTCTAGAAGTTGCACGGATGTCTGCCAAGTGTTTGGCAGGAAGAAAAGAAAAGTTGTCCAAAACAGCTTCCAATCGAATGTTCATGTGATTGGAAAAGTCAGGAGAGTGCAAAGGTACTGTTTTCTATCAGTTGGCAAGGTGCGCACACAATCCCAGTGTTGTACAGCTTGCTTCTTCACCTTCCCGAAGCTGCCGCTCTCGCCGGCTGCCGGAGCCCAAGAAGCGGCTTCTTCGCGCAAAGACGATTGTGCCGCTTACAGGGCTCTCCTTAGCGCGGCTTCTGCCGAAAGACGCCCGGCAGCGGCTCTTACCTCCGGAGAGCATCCTACCTTCGTCTTTCGCGTCTTTTGTAGTCTACATCTTAGCAAAACGCTTTTCCACTATGTCTGGCTAGGAAAAACTGTGCCAGCACAGAAAACATCTCCCATCGTGTTCTAGAAGTTGCACGGATGTCTGCCAAGTGTTTGGCAGGAAGAAAAGAAAAGTTGTCCAAAACAGCTTCCAATCGAATGTTCCTGTGATTGGAAAAGTCAGGAGAGTGCAAAGGTACTGTTTTCTATCAGTTGGCAAGGTGCGCACACAATCCCAGTGTTGTACAGCTTGCTTCTTCACCTTCCCGAAGCTGCCGCTCTCGCCGGCTGCCGGAGCCCAAGAAGCGGCTTCTTCGCGCAAAGACGATTGTGCCGCTCACAGTGCTCTCCTTAGCGCGGCTTCTGCCGAAAGACGCCCGGCAGCGGCTCTTACCTCCGGAGAGCATCCTACCTTCGTCTTTCTCGTCTTTTGTAGTCTACATCTTAGCAAAACGCTTTTCCACTATGTCTGGCTAGGAAAAACTGTGCCAGCACAGAAAACATCTCCCATCGTGTTCTAGAAGTTGCACGGATGTCTGCCAAGTGTTTGGCAGGAAGAAAAGAAAAGTTGTCCAAAACAGCTTCCAATCGAATGTTCCTGTGATTGGAAAAGTCAGGAGAGTGCAAAGGTACTGTTTTCTATCAGTTGGCAAGGTGCGCACACAATCCCAGTGTTGTACAGCTTGCTTCTTCACCTTCCCGAAGCTGCCGCTCTCGCCGGCTGCCGGAGCCCAAGAAGCGGCTTCTTCGCGCAAAGACGATTGTGCCGCTCACAGTGCTCTCCTTAGCGCGGCTTCTGCCGAAAGACGCCCGGCAGCGGCTCTTACCTCCGGAGAGCATCCTACCTTCGTCTTTCGCGTCTTTTGTAGTCTACATCTTAGCAAAACGCTTTTCCACTATGTCTGGCTAGGAAAACCCGTGCCAGCACAGAAAACATCTCCCATCGTTTTCTAGAAGTTGCACGGATGTCTGCCAAGTGTTTGGCAGGAAGAAAAGAAAAGTTGTCCAAAACAGCTTCCAATCGAATGTTCCTGTGATTGGAAAAGTCAGGAGAGTGCAAAGGTACTGTTTTCTATCAGTTGGCAAGGTGCGCACACAATCCCAGTGTTGTACAGCTTGCTTCTTCACCTTCCCGAAGCTGCCGCTCTCGCCGGCTGCCGGAGCCCAAGAAGCGGCTTCTTCGCGCAAAGACGATTGTGCCGCTTACAGGGCTCTCCTTAGCGCGGCTTCTGCCGAAAGACGCCCGGCAGCGGCTCTTACCTCCGGAGAGCATCCTACCTTCGTCTTTCGCGTCTTTTGTAGTCTACATCTTAGCAAAACGCTTTTCCACTATGTCTGGCTAGGAAAAACTGTGCCAGCACAGAAAACATCTCCCATCGTGTTCTAGAAGTTGCACGGATGTCTGCCAAGTGTTTGGCAGGAAGAAAAGAAAAGTTGTCCAAAACAGCTTCCAATCGAATGTTCCTGTGATTGGAAAAGTCAGGAGAGTGCAAAGGTACTGTTTTCTATCAGTTGGCAAGGTGCGCACACAATCCCAGTGTTGTACAGCTTGCTTCTTCACCTTCCCGAAGCTGCCGCTCTCGCCGGCTGCCGGAGCCCAAGAAGCGGCTTCTTCGCGCAAAGACGATTGTGCCGCTCACAGTGCTCTCCTTAGCGCGGCTTCTGCCGAAAGACGCCCGGCAGCGGCTCTTACCTCCGGAGAGCATCCTACCTTCGTCTTTCGCGTCTTTTGTAGTCTACATCTTAGCAAAACGCTTTTCCACTATGTCTGGCTAGGAAAAACTGTGCCAGCACAGAAAACATCTCCCATCGTGTTCTAGAAGTTGCACGGATGTCTGCCAAGTGTTTGGCAGGAAGAAAAGAAAAGTTGTCCAAAACAGCTTCCAATCGAATGTTCCTGTGATTGGAAAAGTCAGGAGAGTGCAAAGATACTGTTTTCTATCAGTTGGCAAGGTGCGCACACAATCCCAGTGTTGTACAGCTTGCTTCTTCACCTTCCCGAAGCTGCCGCTCTCGCCGGCTGCCGGAGCCGAAGAAGCGGCTTCTTCGCGCAAAGACGATTGTGCCGCTCACAGTGCTCTCCTTAGCGCGGCTTCTGCCGAAAGACGCCCGGCAGCGGCTCTTACCTCCGGAGAGCATCCTACCTTCGTCTTTCGCGTCTTTTGTAGTCTACATCTTAGCAAAACGCTTTTCCACTATGTCTGGCTAGGAAAAACTGTGCCAGCACAGAAAACATCTCCCATCGTGTTCTAGAAGTTGCACGGATGTCTGCCAAGTGTTTGGCAGGAAGAAAAGAAAAGTTGTCCAAAACAGCTTCCAATCGAATGTTCCTGTGATTGGAAAAGTCAGGAGAGTGCAAAGGTACTGTTTTCTATCAGTTGGCAAGGTGCGCACACAATCCCAGTGTTGTACAGCTTGCTTCTTCACCTTCCCGAAGCTGCCGCTCTCGCCGGCTGCCGGAGCCCAAGAAGCGGCTTCTTCGCGCAAAGACGATTGTGCCGCTTACAGGGCTCTCCTTAGCGCGGCTTCTGCCGAAAGACGCCCGGCAGCGGCTCTTACCTCCGGAGAGCATCCTACCTTCGTCTTTCGCGTCTTTTGTAGTCTACATCTTAGCAAAACGCTTTTCCACTATGTCTGGCTAGGAAAACCCGTGCCAGCACAGAAAACATCTCCCATCGTTTTCTAGAAGTTGCACGGATGTCTGCCAAGTGTTTGGCAGGAAGAAAAGAAAAGTTGTCCAAAACAGCTTCCAATCGAATGTTCATGTGATTGGAAAAGTCAGGAGAGTGCAAAGGTACTGTTTTCTATCAGTTGGCAAGGTGCGCACACAATCCCAGTGTTGTACAGCTTGCTTCTTCACCTTCCCGAAGCTGCCGCTCTCGCCGGCTGCCGGAGCCCAAGAAGCGGCTTCTTCGCGCAAAGACGATTGTGCCGCTCACAGGGCTCTCCTTAGCGCGGCTTCTGCCGAAAGACGCCCGGCAGCGGCTCTTACCTCCGGAGAGCATCCTACCTTCGTCTTTCGCGTCTTTTGTAGTCTACATCTTAGCAAAACGCTTCTCCACTATGTCTGGCTAGGAAAAACTGTGCCAGCACAGAAAACATCTCCCATCGTTTTCTAGAAGTTGCACGGATGTCTGCCAAGTGTTTGGCAGGAAGAAAAGAAAAGTTGTCCAAAACAGCTTCCAATCGAATGTTCCTGTGATTGGAAAAGTCAGGAGAGTGCAAAGGTACTGTTTTCTATCAGTTGGCAAGGTGCGCACACAATCCCAGTGTTGTACAGCTTGCTTCTTCACCTTCCCGAAGCTGCCGCTCTCGCCGGCTGCCGGAGCCCAAGAAGCGGCTTCTTCGCGCAAAGACGATTGTGCCGCTCACAGTGCTCTCCTTAGCGCGGCTTCTGCCGAAAGACGCCCGGCAGCGGCTCTTACCTCCGGAGAGCATCCTACCTTCGTCTTTAGCTCCTCTTCTCATCTACACCTCGGCAAAAAGCTTTTCCACTATGTCTGGCTAGGAAAAACTGTGCCAGCACAGAAAACATCTCCCATCGTGTTCTAGAAGTTGCACGGATGTCTGCCAAGTGTTTGGCAGGAAGAAAAGAAAAGTTGTCCAAAACAGCTTCCAATCGAATGTTCCTGTGATTGGAAAAGTCAGGAGAGTGCAAAGGTACTGTTTTCTATCAGTTGGCAAGGTGCGCACACAATCCCAGTGTTGTACAGCTTGCTTCTTCACCTTCCCGAAGCTGCCGCTCTCGCCGGCTGCCGGAGCCCAAGAAGCGGCTTCTTCGCGCAAAGACGATTGTGCCGCTTACAGGGCTCTCCTTAGCGCGGCTTCTGCCGAAAGACGCCCGGCAGCGGCTCTTACCTCCGGAGAGCATCCTACCTTCGTCTTTCGCGTCTTTTGTAGTCTACATCTTAGCAAAACGCTTTTCCACTATGTCTGGCTAGGAAAACCCGTGCCAGCACAGAAAACATCTCCCATCGTTTTCTAGAAGTTGCACGGATGTCTGCCAAGTGTTTGGCAGGAAGAAAAGAAAAGTTGTCCAAAACAGCTTCCAATCGAATGTTCATGTGATTGGAAAAGTCAGGAGAGTGCAAAGGTACTGTTTTCTATCAGTTGGCAAGGTGCGCACACAATCCCAGTGTTGTACAGCTTGCTTCTTCACCTTCCCGAAGCTGCCGCTCTCGCCGGCTGCCGGAGCCCAAGAAGCGGCTTCTTCGCGCAAAGACGATTGTGCCGCTCACAGTGCTCTCCTTAGCGCGGCTTCTGCCGAAAGACGCCCGGCAGCGGCTCTTACCTCCGGAGAGCATCCTACCTTCGTCTTTCGCGTCTTTTGTAGTCTACATCTTAGCAAAACGCTTCTCCACTATGTCTGGCTAGGAAAAACTGTGCCAGCACAGAAAACATCTCCCATCGTTTTCTAGAAGTTGCACGGATGTCTGCCAAGTGTTTGGCAGGAAGAAAAGAAAAGTTGTCCAAAACAGCTTCCAATCGAATGTTCCTGTGATTGGAAAAGTCAGGAGAGTGCAAAGGTACTGTTTTCTATCAGTTGGCAAGGTGCGCACACAATCCCAGTGTTGTACAGCTTGCTTCTTCACCTTCCCGAAGCTGCCGCTCTCGCCGGCTGCCGGAGCCCAAGAAGCGGCTTCTTCGCGCAAAGACGATTGTGCCGCTCACAGTGCTCTCCTTAGCGCGGCTTCTGCCGAAAGACGCCCGGCAGCGGCTCTTACCTCCGGAGAGCATCCTACCTTCGTCTTTCGCGTCTTTTGTAGTCTACATCTTAGCAAAACGCTTTTCCACTATGTCTGGCTAGGAAAAACTGTGCCAGCACAGAAAACATCTCCCATCGTGTTCTAGAAGTTGCACGGATGTCTGCCAAGTGTTTGGCAGGAAGAAAAGAAAAGTTGTCCAAAACAGCTTCCAATCGAATGTTCCTGTGATTGGAAAAGTCAGGAGAGTGCAAAGATACTGTTTTCTATCAGTTGGCAAGGTGCGCACACAATCCCAGTGTTGTACAGCTTGCTTCTTCACCTTCCCGAAGCTGCCGCTCTCGCCGGCTGCCGGAGCCGAAGAAGCGGCTTCTTCGCGCAAAGACGATTGTGCCGCTCACAGTGCTCTCCTTAGCGCGGCTTCTGCCGAAAGACGCCCGGCAGCGGCTCTTACCTCCGGAGAGCATCCTACCTTCGTCTTTCGCGTCTTTTGTAGTCTACATCTTAGCAAAACGCTTTTCCACTATGTCTGGCTAGGAAAAACTGTGCCAGCACAGAAAACATCTCCCATCGTGTTCTAGAAGTTGCACGGATGTCTGCCAAGTGTTTGGCAGGAAGAAAAGAAAAGTTGTCCAAAACAGCTTCCAATCGAATGTTCCTGTGATTGGAAAAGTCAGGAGAGTGCAAAGGTACTGTTTTCTATCAGTTGGCAAGGTGCGCACACAATCCCAGTGTTGTACAGCTTGCTTCTTCATCTTCCCGAAGCTGCCACTCTCCGGAGGTAAGAGCCGCTGCCGGGCGTCTTTCGGCAGAAGCTGCGCTAAGGAGAGCACTGTGAGCGGCACAATCGTCTTTGCGCGAAGAAGCCGCTTCTTGGGCTCCGGCAGCCGGCGAAAGCGGCTGCTTCGGGAAGGTGAAGAAGCAAGCTGTACAACACTGGGATTGTGTGCGCACCTTGCCAACTGATAGAAAACAGTACCTTTGCACTCTCCTGACTTTTCCAATCACAGGAACATTCGATTGGAAGCTGTTTTGGACAACTTTTCTTTTCTTCCTGCCAAACACTTGGCAGACATCCGTGCAACTTCTAGAACACGATGGGAGATGTTTTCTGTGCTGGCACAGTTTTTCCTAGCCAGACATAGTGGAAAAGCGTTTTGCTAAGATGTAGACTACAAAAGACGCGAAAGACGAAGGTAGGATGCTCTCCGGAGGTAAGAGCCGCTGCCGGGCGTCTTTCGGCAGAAGCCGCGCTAAGGAGAGCCCTGTGAGCGGCACAATCGTCTTTGCGCGAAGAAGCCGCTTCTTGGGCTCCGGCAGCCGGCGAGAGCGGCAGCTTCGGGAAGGTGAAGAAGCAAGCTGTACAACACTGGGATTGTGTGCGCACCTTGCCAACTGATAGAAAACAGTACCTTTGCACTCTCCTGACTTTTCCAATCACAGGAACATTCGATTGGAAGCTGTTTTGGACAACTTTTCTTTTCTTCCTGCCAAACACTTGGCAGACATCCGTGCAACTTCTAGAACACGATGGGAGATGTTTTCTGTGCTGGCACAGTTTTTCCTAGCCAGACATAGTGGAGAAGCTTTTTGCCTAGGTGTAGATGAGAAGAGGAGCTAAAGACGAAGGTAGGATGCTCTCCGGAGGTAAGAGCCGCTGCCGGGCGTCTTTCGGCAGAAGCCGCGCTAAGGAGAGCCCTGTGAGCGGCACAATCGTCTTTGCGCGAAGAAGCCGCTTCTTGGGCTCCGGCAGCCGGCGAGAGCGGCAGCTTCGGGAAGGTGAAGAAGCAAGCTGTACAACACTGGGATTGTGTGCGCACCTTGCCAACTGATAGAAAACAGTACCTTTGCACTCTCCTGACTTTTCCAATCACAGGAACATTCGATTGGAAGCTGTTTTGGACAACTTTTCTTTTCTTCCTGCCAAACACTTGGCAGACATCCGTGCAACTTCTAGAACACGATGGGAGATGTTTTCTGTGCTGGCACAGTTTTTCCTAGCCAGACATAGTGGAAAAGCGTTTTGCTAAGATGTAGACGACAAGAGAGGCTAAAGAGTGGATGTTAGCAAATGACACCCATCTTCAAAAAAGGCAATTAAGAGGACTCGCCATAGTACAAACCAGCCAGCCTCTTTTTTATCCCCAGGAAGTTGATGAAGCAGCTCTTCCTGGAAATCCTTGCCAGGCACATGACAGATGACCAAATAATGTAGTTAGCATGATTTTTCAGGGGAATTTCATGCTGAACATCACTTTAAACTCCTCTGATGAATCAACTTGACTGGTAGATGAAGGGAATATTATCTGCCTGGGCTTCAGGGAGGTTTTTGACATACCTCTACATGGCATCACACATACATATGGAAGCAATAGTGCAAAGGGGAGGGAATCAGTGTCTTTTCAGTGATGCTGAGGGAAAAGACAAGAGGCAGTGGGCACACACTGAAATACAGGAGATTGCCTTTGAACATCAGTAAATGTTTCTTTACTGTCAGGGTGACTGAACCACGGCACAGACTGCCCAGAAAGATTGTGGAGCCTGGATCTTTGAAGACATTAAAAGTACACCCAGATAGAATCCTGGGCAAGAGGCTCTAGGTATCCTGGTTTAGGCAGGGGGGTTGGGCCTGGTTAGCCCCACCAACCCCTTCCACTCTCTTTCATTCTGTGCTAGTGAATTCTCTTCAAGATGCATTTCAAAGCACTGGCATGACAAAGTTCTGTGCAGACAGAGATCCAAATGGACATGGCATCTAAGTTCCTTAAGCAGTGTTCAAGAAGAATGTAAAACTCTGGCACAAGTGTCTCTTCCCTAACTGAATCCCTTTCATGGGAAAATTCCCAGCTCTAGAAAGATCTTCTGATACGCATGCTTAAGACTGACACTGGCTGAGCAAATTTCTCCCTATGTATATCTAAGACCAGTTAGGATCTTCACCCAAAGTGCTGTCAACATAGTCACAGAATGCCTATTGTTAAGAAGTGACAGCTTCCATCAGAATGGCAGCTATTGGTCCACAAAATGGATTAATGGATGGGAATTATCTACGTGGGTTAAAAACAAAAATAAAGAGTTGGTCTTTATTTATCAATTTCATGGCAATATTGATAAGGGAAGAAAAAGATCTAAGTCCTTGACTTTCTGGACTCGAGGAAAGATTTTAAAAATTCCTTGTAAAAATGTATGATCACAATCAGACTATTGAAACCATTTTAGTTGGGAACAAAGTTCCAAAATTGTCTAGATAGTGGCAAAGAAGCCAAGAAAATAGGAAAGAAACAAAAAGAGAGCAAAAGAGTCAGCTTCAGTGTACAAGCTCGTTCTAGAAGTAGTCTGCTGGGAAAAGGAACCCCCAGCTAAATTTCCAATGTATTCCTGCGCTTGATTCAGTAACTGGTCAATGTAAAAACCAATCCTTTTGTACAACTTCTTCCAGCAACAAAAACTCCAACAGGTTGACACTACCATCATGCCTGTTCCAGACATATTTAAAAGAGAAATGATGATTTTCTTGAAAACCTACTTACATAAAAGTTGCAAGATGGTGGAGGGATTCCCACATCCTCCTTCCTCCATCTGGCTTGAAAGTATATTTGATAAAATATGCAACAAAGCACATGATTTATAAGGGAGAGTCAAATGGATGATTTGGGAATCGATCTCTTGTTGATAGTAAACTTCATATCCACTCGGTGTGACCTTTTTAAAACAAAATGTGGAGCTGAGGCATGAATCTGCCACAACAATTGTAAAGCAAACATACACACTCCCCTTCATATGCCCCCCCCTCCACACACACCTAGGCACACACAGAGATCAGCATAGCAGATCATGAACACCTTGGAAAAGACTGAAATGCTAAATGCCTCTCTTGATGGGCAAAAGAGCTGGTGCAGTAATTCAAATGCCTGGTACAAAAATTCTGTTTAATATTTAGCTCCTATTTAAAACACAGCTTTTCATTTCATTCTATTTACAGAATATTTTCATTTCATTTGTTTCTTTAAAATTACTTAGTTCTCACCTGTTGTATGTCTAGGAATATTTTCTTCCAAAAATAGAAAAAAATAGATGATATCTTTTCAGCAGAAAACATTGGTTGATACAATTTTAAACCATCATGATATGGAAGAATTCTTCTGTCCCTCTCGAAGGTGGAAGAAGCATTTGGATCACAGATCATCTACAATGAAATACTTGACATGTTTAAGATGCTTTCAATCAATTTTGATCGTCAATTGCTTATTTGTTGTAAACAGTAATTTTTCAGTGAAGGGAAAGCGTGTGTGGTATATCTACATGATATGTTCAAAGGCAGTTCCTACTAATGGCCAGGCTGAATTCCAGTAAATAATGTCCCGAATGATATTTTGCCGCCTTCTTTGGCACTTCATGAAATCTTACCCCGATGAAGTGCTGAAACACAGAGATTTTCTCTTAGAGAGTGTCTCATGTTGTAACCTATCCCATGGATTTTATGCTGTAATTCTTATCTCTTTTAAAATTTACTATCTTCTGTACAGTTTTCATGAAACTTTCTGTTACAGTAGTGAATAGCACAGATAAATGTCATTTTGTACAACTTTGAATTTACCCCAAGAGCTGAGAGAAAACTTGATCCTATACTTCAATCCGAGTTTCTTCTATAGTCCAACTTTGTTTCTCTACCATCAAGCTTCTCCTTTGTTGCTGCTCCAAGCCCCGTCCAAGGTGACCTTGAATACTTTCAGGGATGGGACACCCACAACTTCTCTGGGCAACCTGTTCCAGTGTTCCAGCACTCCCACAGTAAAAAAGGCCTTCCTTTCATCTAATATGTGTAGGAAATCATAAATCTAGGCATAGAAGCTTGGAGTGCAAATTTGAAATTCTTTGGATTTGAAGCACATTTTATATGAATACTGACTTACAGATGACTAAAAGATGTTGATGGGCATTTGAGCTGACAAGTTTTGAAAAAGTGCACGGAAATTAAAATTGAAACCACTAAAATTAAAAACTCCTTGCCATTTTCTTTTTCCTCTCCTATTCAAAATTGCATATGTCAGATATCAGTGCTTCATGCAAACCTCTCAGATGCTCTCAGAGAAAAAGCTTTTCTTTCAGACTAAGTTGCGGTTGACGTAGAACACTAGCAGGAGTGAAAGATTTTCTGGGCATCGGGGCAGCCCGTTCTCCTTGGATTTGTGTGCAGAATGCATTTTATCCAAACTGGAAAATAGATCCCAGCTCTGTTCTATTCATCATCCTTACTTCATCAGGCCAGAAGATTCTGTGAAAAGTAGCCTGTGGACCTTGAAGACAGCGCATGTGAACCAGATGAGAGGTGATAGAGAAGTTGAGGGAGAGAAGAAAGAGCATGAGGCTGAAACCAGAAAGTATTTCTCCACGTGATCATGGAAGATTGCAGGAGCCACTTGGTACTATCAAACCAGCCCAACTTGGCACTTGTGCCACCTTGGGTCTGGGAGCCATGTTGCATATCGTGCATTTTAAGGAGCCAGCTGGCCACACCCAGCCATATGCCCCCAAACACAAACAACGGCGCTTTTCTCTGGCAAACAAAACTCAGCTGCCCTGCTTCTGGATGGCAGATTGCAGGAGCCACTTGGTACTATCAAACCAGCCCAACTTGGCACTGGTGCCACCATGGGTCTGGTCACCATCCTGCCTATTGTAGCTTTTCAGGAGCCAGCCGGTCACTCTCAGCCATAGGCCCCCAAACACAAACCTCGGCCCGTTTCCCTGGAAAACAAAAGTAAGCTGCCCCGCTTCTGCATGGCAGATTGCAGGAGCTACTTAGTACTATCAAATCAGCCCGACTTGGCACAGGTGCCACCTTGGATCTGGGAACCATCCTGTGTATCGTGGATTTTCAGGGGCCAGCCGGCCACTCTCAGCCATATGCCCCCAAACACAAACCACGGACCTTTTCTCTGGCAAACAAAAATCAGCTGCCCCACTTCTGGATGGCAGATTGCAGGAGCCACTTGGGACTATCACACCAGCACAACATGGCACTGCTGCCACCTTGGATCTGGGAACAATCCTGCGTATCGTACATATTCAGGAACCAGCCGAACACTCCCAGCCATATGCCCCCAAACACAAACCTCGGCCCTTTTCTCTGGCAAACAAAACTCAACTGCCCCTCTTCTGGATGGCAAATTGCAGGACGCACTTGGTACTACAAAAAGAGCCCGACTTGGCAGTGGTGCCACCTTGGCTCTGGGAACCATCCTGCGTATCGAGCATTTTAAGGAGCCAGCCGGCAATTCCCAGCCGTATGCCCCAAAAAGAAACCATGGACCTTTTCTCTGGCAAAAAAAACTCAGCTGTCCCGCTTCTGGATGGCAGATTGCAGGAGTCACTTTGAACCATACAACCAGCCTTACTTGGCACTGGTGCCACCTTGGATCTGGGAACCATCCTGCCTATCGTTGATTTTCAGGGGCCAGCCGGCCACTCTCAGCCATAGGCCCCCAAACACAAACCACAGCCCTTTTCTCTAGCAAACAAAATTTAGCTGCCCCGCTTCTGGATGGCAAATTGCAGAAGCCACTGGGTACTACAAAAACAGCCCGACTTGGCACTGGTGCCACCTTGCGTCTGGTTACCATGCGGCGTATCGTGCATTTTAAGGAGCCAGGTGGCCACTCCCAGCCATATGCCCCCAAACACAACCCACGGCCCTTTTCTCTGGCAAACAAAACTCAGCTGCCCCGCTTCTGGATGGCAGATTGCAGGAGACACTTGGTACTATCAAACCAGCCCGACTTGGCATTGGTGCCACCTTTGGTCTGGGAACCATCCTGCGTATTGTGGATTGTCAGGAGACAGCCGACCACTCTCGGCCACAGACCCCAATCAAAAACAAAGGTCCGTTTCCCTGGCAAAAAAAACTCAGCTGCCCCGCTTCTGGATGGGAGATTGCAGGAGGCACTTTACACTGTCAAACGAGACCCACTTGGCACTGGTGCCACCTTGGGTCTGGGAACCATGCTGCGTATCGTGGATTTTCAGGAGCCAGCCGGCCACTGCCAGCCACAGGCCCCCAAACACAAACCACAGCCTTTTTCTCTGGCAAACAAAACTCAGCTGCCCCGCTTCTGGATGGCAGATTGCAGGAGCCACTTGGTACTATCAAACCAGCCCGACTTGGCACTGGTGCCACCTTGGGTCTGGGAACCATCCTGCCTATCGTGGATTTTAAGGAGCCAGCCGGCTACTCCCAGCCACAGGCCCCCAACAAAAACCACGGCCCTTTTTTCTGGCAAACAAAACTTAGCTGCCTCACTTCTGGATGGCAGATTGCCGGAGCCACTTGGTATAATCAAACCAGCCCGACTTGCCACTGGTGCCACCTTGGGTCTGGGAACCATCCTGCGTATCGTGGATTCTAAGGAGCCAGCCGGCCACTCCCAGCCACAGGCCCCCAAACAAAATCAACGGCGCTGTTCCCTGGAAAACAAAACACGCCTGCCAACTTTTTGATGGAGTTTGCAGGAGCCACTTGGTACTATCAAACCAGCCCAACTTGGCACTGGTGCCACCATGGGTCATGTAAACATCCTGCGTATCGTGGATTCTTAGGAGCCAGCCGGCCACTCCTAGCCACAGGCCCCCAAACAAAAACCTAGGCCTATTTCTCTGGCAAACAAAAGTAAGCTGCCCCGCTTCTGGATGACAGATTGCAGGAGACACTTGGGACTATCAAACCAGCCCAACTTGGCACTGGTGCCACCTCTGGTCTGGGAACCATCCTGCGTATCTTGTGTTCTAAGGAGCCAGCCGGCCACTCCCAGCCACAGTCCCCCAAACACAAACAACGGCGCTTTTCCCTGGAAAACAAAACTGGCCTGCCAACTTTTTGATGGCAGATTGCAGGAGCCACTTGGTACCATCAAACCAGCCCAACTTGGCACTGGTGCCACCTTGGGTCTGGGAACCATCCTGCCTATTGTAGCTTTTCAGGAGCCAGCCTGTCACTCCTAGCCCTAGGCCCCCAGTCATAAACCTCGGCCCGTTTCCCTGGCACACAAAAGTAAGCTACCCCGCTTCAGGATGGCAGATTGCAGGAGCCACTTTTCACCATCAAACCAGCCCGACGTGGCACTGGTGCCACCTTGGGTCTGGGAACCATCCTGCGTATCGTGTGTTCTAAGGAGCCAGCCGGCCACTCCCAGCCACAGTCCCCCAAACACAAACAACGGTGCTTTTCCCTGGAAAAGAAAACTGGCCTGCCAACTTTTTGATGGCAGATTGCAGGTGCTATTTAGTACTATCAAACCAGCCCGACTTGGCACTGGTGCCACCTCTGGTCTGGGAACCATCCTGCCTATCGTGGATTTTCAGGGGCCAGACGGCCACTCTCAGCCATATGCCCCCAAAAAAAAACCACGGCCCTTTTCTCTGATAAACAAAACTCAACTGCCCCTCTTCTGGATGGCAAATTTTAGGACGCACTTTGTACTACGAAAACCGCCCGACTTGGCACTGGTGCCACCTTGGGTCAGGGAACCATCCTGCCTATCGTAGCTTTTTAAGGAGCCAGCAGGCCACGCCCAGCCATATACCCCCAAAAACAAACCACGGACCATTTCTCTTGGAAACAAAAATCTGCTGCCCTGCGTCTGGATGGCAGATTGCAGGAGCCACTTTGCACCATCAAACCAGCCCGACTTGGCACTGGTGCCACCTTGGATCTGGGAACCATCCTGCCTATCGTAGCTTTTCAGGAGCCAGCCGGTCACTCCCAACCATAGGCCCCCAGACACAAACCTCGGCCCGTTTCCCTGGCAAACAAAAGTAAGCTACCCCACTTCTGGATGGCAGATTGCAGGAGCCACTTGGTACTATCAAACCAGTCCGACTTGGCACTGGTGCCACCTTGGGTCTGGGAACCATCCTGCATATCGTGGATTCTAAGGAGCCAGCCGGCCACTCCCACCCACAGGCCCCCAAACACAAACAACGGCGCTTTTCCCTGGAAAACAAAACTCGCCTGCCAAGTTTTTGATGGCAGATTGCAGGAGCCACTTGGTACTATCAAACCAGCCCAACTTGGCACTGGTGCCACCATGGGTCTGGTCACCATCCTGCCTATCGTAGCTTTTCAGGAGCCAGCCGGTCACTCCCAGCCATAGGCCCCCAGTCACAAACCTCGGCCCGTTTCCCTGGCAAACAAAAGTAAGCTGCCCCGCTTCTGGATGGCAGATTGCAGGAGCCACTTGGTACTATCAAACCAGCCCAACTTGGCACTGGTGCCACCTTGGGTTGGGAACCATCCGGCGTATCGTGTGTTGAAAGGAGCCAGCCGGCCACTCCCAGCCACAGGCCTCCAAACAAAAACAACGGCGCTTTTCCCTGGAAAACAAAACTCAACTGCCCTTCTTCTGGATGGAAAATTGCAGGACGCACTTGGTACTACAAAAACAGCCAAACTAGGCAATGGTGCCACCATGGATCTGGGAACCATCCTGCGTATCGAGCTTCTTAAGGAGCCAGCCGGCCACTCCCAGCCATATGCCCCCAAAAACAAACCACGGAACTTTACTCTGGCAAACAAAGATCCGCTGCCCCGCGTCAGGATGGCAGATTGCAGGAGCCACTTGGTACTATCAAACGAGCCCGACTTGGCCCTGGTGCCACCTTGAGTCTGGGAACCATCCTGCGTATTGTGGATTGTCAGTAGCCAGTCGACCATTCTCGGCCACAGACCCCAATCAAAAACAACGGCCGGTTCACAGGCAAAAGAACTCAGCTGCCCCGTTTCTGGATGGGAGATTGCATGAGGCACTTGACACTGTCAAACCAGCCCCACTTGGCACTGGTGCCATCTTGGGTCTGGGAACCATGCTGCGTATCATGGATTTTCAGGAGCCAGCTGGCCACTGCCAGCCACAGGCCCCCAAAAACAAAGCTCGGCCCGTTTCCCTGGCAAACAAAAGTAAGCTGCCCCGCTTCTGGATGGCAGATTGCAGGAACCACTTGGTACTATCAAACCAGCCCGACTTGGCACTGGTGCCATCTTGGGTCTGGGAACCATCCTGCGTATCGTGGATTCTAAGGAGCCAGCCGGCCACTCCCAGCCACAGGCCCGCAAACACAAACAACGGCGCTTTTCCCTGGAAAACAAAACTCGCCTGACAACGTTTTGATGGCAGATTGCAGGAGCCACTTGGTACTATCAAACCAGCCCAACTTGGCACTGGTGCCACCATGGGTCTGGTCACCATCCTGCCTATCGTAGCTTTTCAGGACCTAGCCGGTCACTCCCAGCCATAGGCCTCCAGACAAAAACCTCGGCCCGTTTCCCTGGCAAAAAAAAGTAAGCTACCCCGCTACTGGATGGCAGATTGCAGGAGCCACTTTGCACCATCAAACTAGCCCGACTTGGCACTGGTGCCACCTCTGGTCTGGGAACAATGCTGCGTATCGTGGATTCTAAGGAGCCAGCCGGCCACTCCCAGCCACAGGCCCCCAAACACAAACAACGGCGCTTTTTCCTGGAAAACAAAACTCGCCTGCCAACTTTTTGATGGCAGATTGCAGGAGCCACTTGGTACTATCAAACCAGCCCAACTTGGCACTGGTGCCACCATGGGTCTGGTCACCATCCTGCCTATCGTAGCTTTTCAGGACCTAGCAGGTCACTCCCAGCCATAGGCCCCCAGACACAAAGCTCGGCCCGTTTCCCTGGCAAACAAAAGTAAGCTGCCCCGCTTCTGGATGGCAGATTGCAGGAACCACTTGGTATAATCAAACCAGCCCAACTTGGCACTGGTGCCACCTTGGGTCTGGGAACCATCCTGCGTATCGTGGATTCTAAGGAGCCAGCCGGTCACTCCCAGCCACAGGCCCCCAAATACAAACAACAGCGCTTTTCCCTGGAAAACAAAACTCGCCTGCCAACTTTTTGATGGCAGATCGCAGGAGCCACTTGGTACTATCAAATCAGCCCAACTTGGCACTGGTGCCACCATGGGTCTGGTCACCATCCTGATTATCGTAGCTTTTCAGGAGCCAGCCGGTCACTCCCAGCCATAGGCCCCCAGTCACAAACCTCGGCCCGTTTCCCTGGCAAACAAAAGTAAGCTGCCCCGCTTCTGGATGGCAGATTGCAGGAGCCACTTGGTACTATCAAACCAGCCCAACTTGGCACTGGTGCCACCTTGGGTTGGGAACCATCCGGCGTATCGTGTGTTGAAAGGAGCCAGCCGGCCACTCCCAGCCACAGGCCTCCAAACAAAAACAACGGCGCTTTTCCCTGGAAAACAAAACTCAACTGCCCTTCTTCTGGATGGAAAATTGCAGGACGCACTTGGTACTACAAAAACAGCCAAACTAGGCAATGGTGCCACCATGGATCTGGGAACCATCCTGCGTATCGAGCTTCTTAAGGAGCCAGCCGGCCACTCCCAGCCATATGCCCCCAAAAACAAACCACGGAACTTTACTCTGGCAAACAAAGATCCGCTGCCCCGCGTCAGGATGGCAGATTGCAGGAGCCACTTGGTACTATCAAACGAGCCCGACTTGGCCCTGGTGCCACCTTGAGTCTGGGAACCATCCTGCGTATTGTGGATTGTCAGTAGCCAGTCGACCATTCTCGGCCACAGACCCCAATCAAAAACAACGGCCGGTTCACAGGCAAAAGAACTCAGCTGCCCCGTTTCTGGATGGGAGATTGCATGAGGCACTTGACACTGTCAAACCAGCCCCACTTGGCACTGGTGCCATCTTGGGTCTGGGAACCATGCTGCGTATCATGGATTTTCAGGAGCCAGCTGGCCACTGCCAGCCACAGGCCCCCAAAAACAAAGCTCGGCCCGTTTCCCTGGCAAACAAAAGTAAGCTACCCCGCTTCTGGATGGCAGATTGCAGGAACCACTTGGTACTATCAAACCAGCCCGACTTGGCACTGGTGCCATCTTGGGTCTGGGAACCATCCTGCGTATCGTGGATTCTAAGGAGCCAGCCGGCCACTCCCAGCCACAGGCCCGCAAACACAAACAACGGCGCTTTTCCCTGGAAAACAAAACTCGCCTGACAACGTTTTGATGGCAGATTGCAGGAGCCACTTGGTACTATCAAACCAGCCCAACTTGGCACTGGTGCCACCATGGGTCTGGTCACCATCCTGCCTATCGTAGCTTTTCAGGACCTAGCCGGTCACTCCCAGCCATAGGCCTCCAGACAAAAACCTCGGCCCGTTTCCCTGGCAAAAAAAAGTAAGCTACCCCGCTACTGGATGGCAGATTGCAGGAGCCACTTTGCACCATCAAACTAGCCCGACTTGGCACTGGTGCCACCTCTGGTCTGGGAACAATGCTGCGTATCGTGGATTCTAAGGAGCCAGCCGGCCACTCCCAGCCACAGGCCCCCAAACACAAACAACGGCGCTTTTTCCTGGAAAACAAAACTCGCCTGCCAACTTTTTGATGGCAGATTGCAGGAGCCACTTGGTACTATCAAACCAGCCCAACTTGGCACTGGTGCCACCATGGGTCTGGTCACCATCCTGCCTATCGTAGCTTTTCAGGACCTAGCAGGTCACTCCCAGCCATAGGCCCCCAGACACAAAGCTCGGCCCGTTTCCCTGGCAAACAAAAGTAAGCTGCCCCGCTTCTGGATGGCAGATTGCAGGAACCACTTGGTATAATCAAACCAGCCCAACTTGGCACTGGTGCCACCTTGGGTCTGGGAACCATCCTGCGTATCGTGGATTCTAAGGAGCCAGCCGGTCACTCCCAGCCACAGGCCCCCAAATACAAACAACAGCGCTTTTCCCTGGAAAACAAAACTCGCCTGCCAACTTTTTGATGGCAGATCGCAGGAGCCACTTGGTACTATCAAATCAGCCCAACTTGGCACTGGTGCCACCATGGGTCTGGTCACCATCCTGATTATCGTAGCTTTTCAGGAGCCAGCCGGTCACTCCCAGCCATAGGCCCCCAGTCACAAACCTCGGCCCGTTTCCCTGGCAAACAAAAGTAAGCTGCCCCGCTTCTGGATGGCAGATTGCAGGAGCCACTTGGTACTATCAAACCAGCCCAACTTGGCACTGGTGCCACCTTGGGTTGGGAACCATCCGGCGTATCGTGTGTTGAAAGGAGCCAGCCGGCCACTCCCAGCCACAGGCCTCCAAACAAAAACAACGGCGCTTTTCCCTGGAAAACAAAACTCAACTGCCCTTCTTCTGGATGGAAAATTGCAGGACGCACTTGGTACTACAAAAACAGCCAAACTAGGCAATGGTGCCACCATGGATCTGGGAACCATCCTGCGTATCGAGCTTCTTAAGGAGCCAGCCGGCCACTCCCAGCCATATGCCCCCAAAAACAAACCACGGAACTTTACTCTGGCAAACAAAGATCCGCTGCCCCGCGTCAGGATGGCAGATTGCAGGAGCCACTTGGTACTATCAAACGAGCCCGACTTGGCCCTGGTGCCACCTTGAGTCTGGGAACCATCCTGCGTATTGTGGATTGTCAGTAGCCAGTCGACCATTCTCGGCCACAGACCCCAATCAAAAACAACGGCCGGTTCACAGGCAAAAGAACTCAGCTGCCCCGTTTCTGGATGGGAGATTGCATGAGGCACTTGACACTGTCAAACCAGCCCCACTTGGCACTGGTGCCATCTTGGGTCTGGGAACCATGCTGCGTATCATGGATTTTCAGGAGCCAGCTGGCCACTGCCAGCCACAGGCCCCCAAAAACAAAGCTCGGCCCGTTTCCCTGGCAAACAAAAGTAAGCTACCCCGCTTCTGGATGGCAGATTGCAGGAACCACTTGGTACTATCAAACCAGCCCGACTTGGCACTGGTGCCATCTTGGGTCTGGGAACCATCCTGCGTATCGTGGATTCTAAGGAGTCAGCCGGCCACTCCCAGCCACAGGCCCGCAAACACAAACAACGGCGCTTTTCCCTGGAAAACAAAACTCGCCTGACAACGTTTTGATGGCAGATTGCAGGAGCCACTTGGTACTATCAAACCAGCCCAACTTGGCACTTGTGCCACCATGGGTCTGGTCACCATCCTGCCTATCGTAGCTTTTCAGGACCTAGCCGGTCACTCCCAGCCATAGGCCTCCAGACAAAAACCTCGGCCCGTTTCCCTGGCAAAAAAAAGTAAGCTACCCCGCTACTGGATGGCAGATTGCAGGAGCCACTTTGCACCATCAAACTAGCCCGACTTGGCACTGGTGCCACCTCTGGTCTGGGAACAATGCTGCGTATCGTGGATTCTAAGGAGCCAGCCGGCCACTCCCAGCCACAGGCCCCCAAACACAAACAACGGCGCTTTTTCCTGGAAAACAAAACTCGCCTGCCAACTTTTTGATGGCAGATTGCAGGAGCCACTTGGTACTATCAAACCAGCCCAACTTGGCACTGGTGCCACCATGGGTCTGGTCACCATCCTGCCTATCGTAGCTTTTCAGGACCTAGCAGGTCACTCCCAGCCATAGGCCCCCAGACACAAAGCTCGGCCCGTTTCCCTGGCAAACAAAAGTAAGCTGCCCCGCTTCTGGATGGCAGATTGCAGGAACCACTTGGTATAATCAAACCAGCCCAACTTGGCACTGGTGCCACCTTGGGTCTGGGAACCATCCTGCGTATCGTGGATTCTAAGGAGCCAGCCGGTCACTCCCAGCCACAGGCCCCCAAATACAAACAACAGCGCTTTTCCCTGGAAAACAAAACTCGCCTGCCAACTTTTTGATGGCAGATCGCAGGAGCCACTTGGTACTATCAAATCAGCCCAACTTGGCACTGGTGCCACCATGGGTCTGGTCACCATCCTGATTATCGTAGCTTTTCAGGAGCCAGCCGGTCACTCCCAGCCATAGGCCCCCAGACACAAACCTCGGCCCGTTTCCCTGGCAAACAAAAGTAAGCTGCCCCGCTTCTGGATGGCAGATTGCAGGAGCCACTTTGCACCATCAAACTGGCCCGACTTGTCACTGGTGCCACCTCAGGTCTGGGAACCATCATGCGTATCGTGGATTCCAATTAGCAAGACGGCCACTCCCAGCCACAGGCCCCCAAACACAAAGAACGGAGCTTTTCCCTGGAAAACAAAACTCGCCTGCCAACTTTTTGATGGCAGATTGCAGGAGCCACTTGGTACTATCAAACCAGCCCAACTTGGCACTGGTGCCACCATGGGTCTGGTCACCATCCTGCCTATCGTAGCTTTTCAGGAGCCAGCCGGTCACTCCCAGCCATAGGCCCCCAGACACAAAGCTCGGCCCGTTTCCCTGGCAAACAAAAGTAAGCTGCCCCGCTTCTGGATGGCAGATTGCAGGAGCCACTTTGCACCATCAAACTAGCCCGACTTGGCACTGGTGCCACCTCAGGTCTGGGAACCATCCTGCGTATCGTGGATTCTAAGGAGCCAGCCGGCCACTCCCAGCCACAGGCCCTGAAACACAAACAACGGCGCTTTTCCCTGGAAAACAAAACTCGCCTGCCAAATTTTGATGGCAGATTGCCGGAGCCACTTGGTACTATCAAACCAGCCCAACTTGGCACTGGTGCCACCATGGGTCTGGTCACCATCCTGCCTATCGTAGATTTTCAGGACCTAGCCGGTCACTCCCAGCCATAGGCCCCCAGACACAAACCTCGGCCCGTTTCCGTGGCAAACAAAACTAAGCGGCGCCGCTTGTGGATGGCAGATTGCAGGACGCACTTGGTACTATCAAACCAGCCCAACTTGGCACTGGTGCCACCTTGGGTCTGGGAACCATCCTGCGTATCGTGGATTTTAAGGAGCCAGCCGGCTACTCCCAGCCACAGGCCCCCAACAAAAACCACGGCCCTTTTTTCTGGCAAACAAAACTTAGCTTCCTCACTTCTGGATGGCAGATTGCAGGAGCCACTTGGTACTATCAAACCAGCCCGACTTGGCACTGGTGCCACCTTGGGTCTGGGAACCATCCTGCGTATCGTGGTCTCTAAGGAGCCAGCCGGCCACTCCCAGCCACAGGCCCCCAAACAAAATCAACGGCGCTGTTCCCTGGAAAACAAAACACGCCTGCCAACTTTTTGATGGAGTTTGCAGGAGCCAAAGGTACTATCAAACCAGCCCAACTTGGCACTGGTGCCACCATGGGTCTGGTAAACATCCTGCGTATCGTGGATTCTTAGGAGCCAGCCGGCCACTCCTAGCCACAGGCCCCCAAACAAAAACCTAGGCCTATTTCTCTGGCAAACAAAAGTAAGCTGCCCCGCTTCTGGATGGCAGATTGCAGGAGACACTTGGGACTATCAAACCAGCCCAACTTGGCACTGGTGCCACCATGGGTCTGGGAACCATCCTGCCTATTGTAGCTTTTCAGGAGCCAGCCTGTCACTCCTAGCCCTAGGCCCCCAGTCATAAACCTCGGCCCGTTTCCCTGGCACACAAAAGTAAGCTACCCCGCTTCAGGATGGCAGATTGCAGGAGCCACTTTTCACCATCAAACCAGCCCGACGTGGCACTGGTGCCACCTTGGGTCTGGGAACCATCCTGCGTATCGTGTGTTCTAAGGAGCCAGCCGGCCACTCCCAGCCACAGTCCCCCAAACACAAACAACGGTGCTTTTCCTTGGAAAACAAAACTGGCCTGCCAACTTTTTGATGGCAGATTGCAGGTGCTATTTAGTACTATCAAACCAGCCCAACTTGGCACTGGTGCCACCTCTGGTCTGGAAACCATCCTGCCTATCGTGGATTTTCAGGGGCCAGACGGCCACTCTCAGCCATATGCCCCCAGACACAAAGCTCTGCCCGTTTCCCTGGCAAACAAAAGTAAGCTACCCCGCTTCTGGATGGCAGATTGCAGGAGCCACTTGGTAGTATCAAACCAGCCCAACTTGGCACTGGTGCCACCATGGGTCTGGTCACCATCCTGCCTATCGCAGCTTTTCAGGACCTAGCAGGTCACTCCCAGCCATAGGCCCCCAGACACAAACCTCGGCCCGTTTCCCTGGCAAACAAAAGTAAGCTGCCCCGCTTCTGGATGGCAGATTGCAGGACGCACTTGGTACTATCAAACCAGCCCAACTTGGCAAAGGTGCCACCTCTGGTCTGGGAACCATCCTGCGTATCGTGGATTCTAAGGAGCCAGCCGGCCACTCCCAGCCACAGGCCCTCAAACACAAACAACGGCGCTTTTCCCTGGAAAACAAAACTCGCCTGCCAACTTTTTGATGGCAGATTGCAGGAGCCACTTGGTACTATCAAACCAGCCCAACTTGGCACTGGTGCCACCATGGGTCTGGTCACCATCCTGCCTATCGTAGCTTTTCAGGAGCCAGCCGGTCACTCCCAGCCATAGGTCCCCAGTCACAAACCTCGGCCCGTTTCCCTGGCAAACAAAAGTAAGCTGCCCCGCTTCTGGATGGCAGATTTCAGGAGCCCCTTGGTACTATCAAACCAGCCCGACTTGGAACTGGTGCCACCTCTGGTCTGGGAACCATGCTGCGTAACACAGATTCTAAGGCGCCAGTCGGCCACTACGAGCCACAAGCCCCCAAACACAAACAACGGCGCTATTCTCTGGCAAACAAAACTCAACTGCCCCTCTTCTGGATGGCAAATTGCAGGACGCACTTGGTACTATAAAAACAGCCCGACTTGGCACTGGTGCCACCTTGGGTCTCGGAACCATCCTGCGTATCGATCTTTTTAATGAGACAGCCGGCCACTCCCAGCCATATGCCCCCAAACACAACCCACGGCCCTTTTCTCTGGCAAACAAAACTCAACTGCACCGCTTCTGGATGGCAGATTGCAGGAGCCACTTGGTACTATCAAACCAGCCCGACTTGGCACTGGTGCCACCTTGGGTCTGGGAACCATCCTGCGTATTGTGGGTTGTCAGGAGCCAGCCGAACACTCTCGGCCACAGACCCCAATCAAAAACAACGGCCCGTTTCACAGGCAAACAAAACTCAACTGCCCCTCTTCTGGATGGCAAATTTTAGGACGCACATTGTACTACGAAAACCGCCCGACGTGGCACTGGTCCCACCTTGTGTCAGGGAACCATCCTGCATATCGAGCTTTTTAAGGAGCCAGCCGGCCACGCCGAGCCATATACCCCCAAAAACAAACCACGGACCATTTCTCATGGAAACAAAAATCCGCTGCCCCGCGTCTGGATGGCAGATTGCAGGAGCCACTTTGCACCATCAAACCAGCCCGACTTGGCACTGGTGCCACGTCAAGTCTGGGAACCATCCTGCGTATCGTGGATTCTAAGGAGCCAGCCGGCCACTCCCAGCCACAGGCCCCCAAACACAAACAACGGCGCTTTTCCCTGGAAAACAAAACTCGCCTGCCAGCTTTTTGATGGCAGTTTGCAGGAGCCACTTGGTACTATCAAATCATCCCAACTTGGTACTGGTGCCACTATGGGTCTGGGAACCATCCTGCCTATTGTAGCATTTCAGGAGCCAGCCGGTCACTCCCAGCCATAGGCCCCCAGACACAAACCTCGGACCGTTTCCCTGGCAAACAAAATTAAGCTGCCCCGATTCTGGATGGCAGATTGCAGGAGCCACTTGGTAGTGTCAAACCAGCCCGACTTGGCACTGGTGCCACCTTGGGTCTGGGAACCATCCTGCGTATCGTGGATTCTAAGCAGCCACCCGGCCACTCTGAGCCACAGGCGCCCAAACACAAACAACGGCGTTTTCCCTGGAAAACAAAACTCGCCTGCCAACATTTTGATGGCAGATAGCAGGAGGCACATGGTACTATCATACCAGGCAAACATGGCACTGGTGCCACCTTGGCTCTGGAAACCATACTGCCTATCGTGGATTTTCAGGGGCCAGCCGGCCAATCTCAGCCATATGGATCCAAACACATACCACGGCCCTTTTCTCTGACAAACAAAACTCAACTGCCCCTCTTCTGGATGGCAAATTGCAGGACGCACTTGGTACTACGAAAACAGCCCGACTTGGCACTGATGCCACCTTGGGTCAGGGAACAATCCTGCGTATCGATCTTTTTATGGAGCCAGCCGGCCACGTCCAGCCATATACCCCCAAAAAAAAACCACGGAACTTTCCTCCAGCAAACAAAAATCCGCTGCCCCGCGTCTGAATGGCAGATTTCAGGAGCTATTTAGTATTATCAAACCAGCCCGACTTGGCACTGGTGCCACCATGAGTCTGGTAACCATCCTGCCTATCGTAGCTTTTCAGTAGCCAGCCGGTCACTCCCAGCCATAGGCCCCCAGACAAATACCTCGGCCCGTTTCCCTGGGAAACAAAAGTAAGCTGTCCCGCTTCTGGATGGCAGATTGCAGGAGCCACTTGGTACTATCAAGCCAGCCCAACTTGGCACTGGTGCCACCTTGGCTCTGGGAACCATCCTGCGTATCCTGGGTTCAAAGGAGGCAGCCGGCCACTCCCAGCCACAGGCCTCTAAACAAGAACAACGGCGCTTTTCCCTGGAAAACAAAACTCGCCTGACAACTTTTGGATGGCAGATTGCAGGAGCCACTTGGTACTATCAAACCAGCCCAACTTGGCACTGGTGCCACCTTGGTTCTGGGAACCATCCTGCCTATCGTGGATTTTCAGGGGCCAGCCGGCCACTCTCAGCCATATGCCCCCAAACATATACCACGGTCCTTTTCTCTGGCAAACAAAACTCAACTGCCCCTCTTCTGGATGGCAAATTGCAGGACGCACTTGGTACTACGAAAACAGCCCGACTTGGCACTCATGCCACCTTGGGTCAGGGAACAATCCTGCGTATCGAGATTTTTAAGGAGCCAGCCGGCCACGTCCAGCCATATACCCCCAAAAAAAAACCACGGAACTTTTCTCCAGCAAAGAGAAATCCGCTGCCCCGCGTCTGGATGGCAGATTTCAGGAGTTATTTAGTATTATCAAACCAGCCCGACTTGGCAGTGGGGCCACCATGAGCCTGGTAACCATCCTGCCTATCGTAGCTTTTCAGTAGCCAGCCAGTCACGCCCAGCCATAGGCCCCCAGACAAATACCTCGGCCCGTTTCCCTGGGAAACAAAATTAAGCTGTCCCGCTTCTGGATGGCAGTTTGCAGGATCCACTTGGTACTATCAAACCAGCCGAACTTGGCACTGGCGTAACCTTGGCTCTGGGAACCATCCTGCGTATCCTGGGTTCAAAGGAGGCAGCCGGCCACTCCCAGCCACAGGCCCCCAAACAGAAACAACGGCGCTTTTCCCTGGAAAACAAAACTGGCCTGCCAAGTTTTTGATGGCAGATTGCAGGAGCCACTTGGTACTATCAAACCAGCCCAACTTGGCACTGGTGCCACCATGGGTCTGGTCACCATCCTGCCTATCGTAGCTTTTCAGGCGCCAGCCGGTCACTCCCAGCCATAGGCCCCCAGTCACAAACCTCGGCCCGTTTCCCTGGCAAACAAAAGTAAGCTACCCCGCTTCTGGATGGCAGATTGCAGGAGCCACTTTGCACCATCAAACCAGCCCGACTTGGCACTGCTGCGACCTCTGGTCTGGGAACCATCCTGCGTATCGTGGATTCTAAGGAGCCAGCTGGCCACTCCCAACCACAGGCCCCCAAACACAAACAACGGCGCTTTTCCCTGGAAAACAAAACTCGCCTGCCAACTTTTTGATGGCAGATTGCAGGAGCCACTTGGTACTATCAAACCAGCCCAACTTGGCACTGGTGCCACCATGGGTCTGGTCACCATCCTGCCTATCGTAGCTTTTCAGGAGCCAGCCGGTCACTCCCAGCCATAGGCCCCGAGACACAAACCTCGGCCCGTTTCCCTGGCAAACAAAAGTAAGCTACCCCGCTTCTGGATGGCAGATTGCAGGACGCACTTGGTACTATCAAACCAGCCCAACTTGGCACTGGTGCCACCTCAGGTCTGGGAACCATCCTGCGTCTCGTGGATTCTAAGGAGCCAGCCGGCCACTCCCACCCATAGGCCCCCAAACAAAAACAACGGCGCTTTTCCCGGGAAAACAAAACTCGCCTGCCAACTTTTTGATGGCCGATTGCAGGAACCACTTGGTATTATCAAGCCAGCCCGACTTGGCACTGGTGCCACCTTGGGTCTGGGAACCATGCTGCGTATCGTGGATTCTAAGGAGCCAGCCGGCCACTCCCTGCCACAGGCCCCCAAACACAAACAACGGCGCTTTTCCCTGGAAATCAACACTCGCTTGCCGACTTTTTGATGGCAGATTGCAGGAGCCACTTGGTACTATCAAACCAGCCCAACTTGGCACTGGTGCCACCATGGGTCTGGTCACCATCATGCCTCTCGTAGCTTTTAAGGACCTAGCGGGTCACTCACAGCCATAGGCCCCCAGACACAAACCTTGGCCCGTTTCCCTGGCAAACAAAAGTAAGCTGCCCCGTTTCTGGATGGCATATTTCAGTAGCAACTTTGCACCATCAAACTGGCCCGACTTGTCACTGGTGCCACTTTAGGTCTGGGAACCATCCTGCGTATCGTGGATTCTAATTAGCCATCCGGCCACTCCCACCCACAGGCCCCCAAACACAAACAACGGCGCTTTTCCCTGGAAAACAAAACTCGCCTACCAACATTTTGATGGCAGATTGCAGGAGCCACTTGGTACTATCAAATCAGCCGAACTTGGCACTGGTGCCACCATGGGTCTGGTAACCATCCTGCCTATCGTACCTTTTCAGGAGCCAGCTGGTCACTCCCAGCCATAGGCCCCCAGACAAAAACCTCGGCTCCTTTCCCTGGCAAACAAAAGTAAGCAGCCCTGCTTCTGGATGGCAGATTGCAGGAGCCACTTTGCACCATCAAACTGGCCCGACTTGTCACTGTTGCCACCTCTGGTCTGGGAACCATCCTGCGTATCGTGGGTTCTAATTAGCCAGCCGGCCACTCCCAGCCACAGGCCCCCAAACACAAACAACGGCGCTTTTCCCTGGAAAACAAAACTCGCCTGCCAACTTTTTGATGGCAGATTGCAGGAGCAACTTGGTACTATCAAACCAGCCCAACTTGGCACTGGTGCCACCATGGGTCTGGTCACCATCCTGCCTATCGTAACTTTTCAGGAGCCAGCCGGTCACTCTCAGCCATAGGCCCCCAAACAAAACCCACGGCCCGTTTCCCTGGCAAACAAAAGTAAGCTGCCCCGCTTCTGGATGGCAGATTCCCGGACGCACTTGGTACTATCAAACCAGCCCAACTTGGCACAGGTTCCACCTCTGATCTGGGAACCATGCTGAGTATCGTGGATTCTAAGGAGCCAGCCGGCCACTCCCAGCCACAGGCCCCCAAACACAAACAACGGCGCTTTTCCCTGGAAAACAAAACTCGCCCGCCAAGTTTGTGATGGCAGATTGCAGGAGCCACTTAGTACTATCAAACCAGCCCAACTTGGCACTGGTGCCGTCATGGGTCTGGTCACCATCCTGCCTATCGTAGCTTTTCACGAGCCAGCCGGTCACTCCCAGCCATAGGCCCCCAGACAAAAACCTCGGCCCGTTCCCCTGGAAAACAAAAGTAAGCTGCCCCGCTTCTGGATGGCAGATTGCAGGAACCACTTGGTACTATCAAACCAGCCCAACTTGGCACTGGTGCCACCATGGGTCTGGGAACCATCCTTTGTATCGTGGATTCTAATTAGCCATCCGTCCACTCCAGGCCATAGGGCCCCAGGCACAAACAACAGCGCTTTTCCCTGGAAAACAAAACTCGCCTGACAACATTTTGATGGCCGATTGCAGGAACCACTTGGTATTATCTAGCCAGCCCAACTTGGCACTGGTGCCACCATGGGTCTGGTCACCATCCTGCCTATCGTAGCTTTTCAGGAGCCAGCCGGTCACTCCCAGCCATAGGCCCCCAGACACAAACCTCGGACCGTTTCCCTGGCAAACAAAAGTAAGCTGCCCCGCTTCTGGATGGCAGTTTGCAGGATCCACTTGGTACTATCAAACCAGCCGAACTTGGCACTGGCGTAACCTTGGCTCTGGGAACCATCCTGCGTATCCTGGGTTCAAAGGAGGCAGCCGGCCACTCCCAGCCACAGGCCCCCAAACAGAAACAACGGCGCTTTTCCCTGGAAAACAAAACTGGCCTGCCAAGTTTTTGATGGCAGATTGCAGGAGCCACTTGGTACTATCAAACCAGCCCAACTTGGCACTGGTGCCACCATGGGTCTGGTCACCATCCTGCCTATCGTAGCTTTTCAGGCGCCAGCCGGTCACTCCCAGCCATAGGCCCCCAGTCACAAACCTCGGCCCGTTTCCCTGGCAAACAAAAGTAAGCTACCCCGCTTCTGGATGGCAGATTGCAGGAGCCACTTTGCACCATCAAACCAGCCCGACTTGGCACTGCTGCGACCTCTGGTCTGGGAACCATCCTGCGTATCGTGGATTCTAAGGAGCCAGCTGGCCACTCCCAACCACAGGCCCCCAAACACAAACAACGGCGCTTTTCCCTGGAAAACAAAACTCACCTGCCAACTTTTTGATGGCAGATTGCAGGAGCCACTTGGTACTATCAAACCAGCCCAACTTGGCACTGGTGCCACCATGGGTCTGGTCACCATCCTGCCTATCGTAGCTTTTCAGGAGCCAGCCGGTCACTCCCAGCCATAGGCCCCGAGACACAAACCTCGGCCCGTTTCCCTGGCAAACAAAAGTAAGCTACCCCGCTTCTGGATGGCAGATTGCAGGACGCACTTGGTACTATCAAACCAGCCCAACTTGGCACTGGTGCCACCTCAGGTCTGGGAACCATCCTGCGTCTCGTGGATTCTAAGGAGCCAGCCGGCCACTCCCACCCATAGGCCCCCAAACAAAAACAACGACGCTTTTCCCGGGAAAACAAAACTCGCCTGCCAACTTTTTGATGGCCGATTGCAGGAACCACTTGGTATTATCAAGCCAGCCCGACTTGGCACTGGTGCCACCTTGGGTCTGGGAACCATGCTGCGTATCGTGGATTCTAAGGAGCCAGCCGGCCACTCCCTGCCACAGGCCCCCAAACACAAACAACGGCGCTTTTCCCTGGAAATCAACACTCGCTTGCCGACTTTTTGATGGCAGATTGCAGGAGCCACTTGGTACTATCAAACCAGCCCAACTTGGCACTGGTGCCACCATGGGTCTGGTCACCATCATGCCTCTCGTAGCTTTTAAGGACCTAGCGGGTCACTCACAGCCATAGGCCCCCAGACACAAACCTTGGCCCGTTTCCCTGGCAAACAAAAGTAAGCTGCCCCGTTTCTGGATGGCATATTTCAGTAGCAACTTTGCACCATCAAACTGGCCCGACTTGTCACTGGTGCCACTTTAGGTCTGGGAACCATCCTGCGTATCGTGGATTCTAATTAGCCATCCGGCCACTCCCACCCACAGGCCCCCAAACACAAACAACGGCGCTTTTCCCTGGAAAACAAAACTCGCCTACCAACATTTTGATGGCAGATTGCAGGAGCCACTTGGTACTATCAAATCAGCCGAACTTGGCACTGGTGCCACCATGGGTCTGGTAACCATCCTGCCTATCGTACCTTTTCAGGAGCCAGCTGGTCACTCCCAGCCATAGGCCCCCAGACAAAAACCTCGGCTCCTTTCCCTGGCAAACAAAAGTAAGCAGCCCTGCTTCTGGATGGCAGATTGCAGGAGCCACTTTGCACCATCAAACTGGCCCGACTTGTCACTGTTGCCACCTCTGGTCTGGGAACCATCCTGCGTATCGTGGGTTCTAATTAGCCAGCCGGCCACTCCCAGCCACAGGCCCCCAAACACAAACAACGGCGCTTTTCCCTGGAAAACAAAACTCGCCTGACAACTTTTTGATGGCAGATTGCAGGAGCCACTTGGTACTATCAAACCAGCCCAACTTGGCACTGGTGCCACCATGGGTCTGGTCACCATCCTGCCTATCGTAGCTTTTCAGGAGCCAGCCGGTCACTCCCAGCCATAGGCCCCCAGACACAAAGCTCGGCCCGTTTCCCTGGCAAACAAAAGTAAGCTGCCCCGCTTCTGGATGGCTGATTGCAGGAGCCACTTGGTACTATCAAACCAGCCCGACTTGGCACTGGTGCCACGTCAAGTCTGGGAACCATCCTGCGTATCGTGGATTCTAAGGAGCCAGCCGGCCACTCCCAGCCACAGGCCCCCAAACACAAACAACGGCGCTTTTCCCTGGAAAACAAAACTCGCCTGCCAACTTTTTGATGGCAGATTGCAGGAGCAACTTGGTACTATCAAACCAGCCCAACTTGGCACTGGTGCCACCATGGGTCTGGTCACCATCCTGCCTATCGTAACTTTTCAGGAGCCAGCCGGTCACTCTCAGCCATAGGCCCCCAAACAAAACCCACGGCCCGTTTCCCTGGCAAACAAAAGTAAGCTGCCCCGCTTCTGGATGGCAGATTCCCGGACGCACTTGGTACTATCAAACCAGCCCAACTTGGCACAGGTTCCACCTCTGATCTGGGAACCATGCTGAGTATCGTGGATTCTAAGGAGCCAGCCGGCCACTCCCAGCCACAGGCCCCCAAACACAAACAACGGCGCTTTTCCCTGGAAAACAAAACTCGCCCGCCAAGTTTGTGATGGCAGATTGCAGGAGCCACTTAGTACTATCAAACCAGCCCAACTTGGCACTGGTGCCGTCATGGGTCTGGTCACCATCCTGCCTATCGTAGCTTTTCACGAGCCAGCCGGTCACTCCCAGCCACAAGCCCCCAGACAAAAACCTCGGCCCGTTCCCCTGGAAAACAAAAGTAAGCTGCCCCGCTTCTGGATGGCAGATTGCAGGAACCACTTGGTACTATCAAACCAGCCCAACTTGGCACTGGTGCCACCATGGGTCTGGGAACCATCCTTTGTATCGTGGATTCTAATTAGCCATCCGTCCACTCCAGGCCATAGGGCCCCAGGCACAAACAACAGCGCTTTTCCCTGGAAAACAAAACTCGCCTGACAACATTTTGATGGCCGATTGCAGGAACCACTTGGTATTATCTAGCCAGCCCAACTTGGCACTGGTGCCACCATGGGTCTGGTCACCATCCTGCCTATCGTAGCTTTTCAGGAGCCAGCCGGTCACTCCCAGCCATAGGCCCCCAGACACAAACCTCGGACCGTTTCCCTGGCAAACAAAAGTAAGCTGCCCCGCTTCTGGATGGCAGATTGCAGGAACCACTTGTTACTATCAAACCAGCCCAACTTGGCACTGGTGCCACCATGGGTCTGGGAACCATCCTGTGTATCGTGGATTCTAATTAGCCATCCGTCCACTCCAGGCCATAGGGCCCCAGGCACAAACAACGGCGCTTTTCCCTGGAAAACAAAACTCGCCTGCCAACTTTTTGATGGCCGATTGCAGGAACCACTTGGTATTATCAAGCCAGCCCGACTTGGCACTGGTGCCACCTTGGGTCTGGGAACCATGCTGCGTATCGTGGATTCTAAGGAGCCAGCCGGCCACTCCCTGCCACAGGCCCCCAAACACAAACAACGGCGCTTTTCCCTGGAAAACAAAACTCGCCTGCCAAGTTTTTGATGGCAGATTGCAGGAGCCACTTGGTACTATCAAACCAGCCCAACTTGGCACTGGTGCCACCATGGGTCTGGTCACCATCCTGCCTATCGTAGCTTTTCAGGAGCCAGCCAGCCACCCCCAGCCAGAGGCCCCCAGACAAATATTTCGGCCCGTTTCCCTGGCAAACAAAAGTAAGCTGCCCCGCTTCTGCATGGCAGATTGCAGGAGCCACTTTGCACCGTCAAACCAGCCCAACTTGGCACTGGTGCCACCTCAGGTCTGGGAACCATCCTGCGTCTCGTGGGTTCTAATTAGCCATCCGTCCACTCCAGGCCATAGGGCCCCAGGCACAAACAACGGCGCTTTTCCCTGGAAAACAAAACTCGCCTGCCAACATTTTGATGGCCGATTGCAGGAACCACTTGGTATTATCAAGCCAGCCCAACTTGGCACTGGTGCCACCATGGGTCTGGTCAACATCCTGCCTATCGTAGCTTTTCAGGAGCCAGCCGGTCACTCCCAGCCATAGGCCCCCAGACACAAACCTCGGACCGTTTCCCTGGCAAACAAAAGTAAGCTGCCCCGCTTCTGGATGGCAGATTGCAGGAACCACTTGGTACTATCAAACCAGCCCAACTTGGCACTGGTGCCACCATGGGTCTGGGAACCATCCTGTGTATCGTGGATTCTAATTAGCCATCCGTCCACTCCAGGCCATAGGGCCCCAGGCACAAACAACGGCGCTTTTCCCTGGAAAACAAAACTCGCCTGCCAACTTTTTGATGGCCGATTGCAGGAACCACTTGGTATTATCAAGCCAGCCCGACTTGGCACTGGTGCCACCTTGGGTCTGGGAACCATGCTGCGTATCGTGGATTCTAAGGAGCCAGCCGGCCACTCCCAGCCACAGGCCCCCAAACACAAACAACGACGCTTTTCCCTGGAAATCAACACTCGCTTGCCGACTTTTTGATGGCAGATTGCAGGAGCCACTTGGTACTATCAAACCAGCCCAACTTGGCACTGGTGCCACCATGGGTCTGGTCACCATCCTGCCTATCGTAGCTTTTCATGAGCCAGCCGGCCACTCCCAGCCACAGGCCCCCAGACACAAACCTCGGCCCGTTTCCCTGGCAAACAAAAGTAAGCTGCCCCGCTTCTGGATGGCAGATTCCCGGACGCACTTGTTACAATCAAACCAGCCCAACTTGGCACTGGTGCCACCTCTGGTCTGGGAACCATGCTGAGTATCGTGGATTCTAAGGAGCCAGCCGGCCACTCCCAGCCACAGGCCCCCAAACACAAACAACGGCGCTTTTCCCTGGAAAACAAAACTCGCCTGCCAAGTTTTTGATGGCAGATTGCAGGAGCCACTTGGTACTATCAAACCAGCCCAACTTGGCACTGGTGCCGTCATGGGTCTGGTCACCATCCTGCCTATCGTAGCTTTTCACGAGCCAGCCGGTCACTTCCAGGCTTAGGCCCCCAGACACAATCCTCGGACCGTTTCCCTGGCAAACAAAAGTAAGCTGCCCCGCTTCTGGATGGCAGATTGCAGGAACCACTTGGTACTATCAAACCAGCCCAAGTTGGCACTGGTGCCACCATGGGTCTGGGAACCATCCTGGGTATCGTGGATTCTAATTAGCCATCCGTCCACTCCAGGCCATAGGGCCCCAGGCACAAACAACGGCGCTTTTCCCTGGATAACAAACTCGCCTGCCAAATTTTTGATGGCAGATTGCAGGAGCCACTTGGTACTATCAAACCAGCCCAACTTGGCACTGGTGCCACCATGGGTCTGGTCACCATCCTGCCTATCGTAGCTTTTCAGGAGCCAGCCGGTCACTCCCAGCCATAGGCCCCGAGACACAAACCTCGGCCCGTTTCCCTGGCAAACAAAAGTAAGCTGCCCCGCTTCTGGATGGCAGATTGCAGGAGCCACTTGGTACTATCAAACCAGCCCGACTTGGCACTGGTGCCACCACTGGTCTGGGAACCATCCTGCGTATCGTGGATTCTAATTAGCCAGCTGGCCACTCCCAGCCACAGGCACCCAAACACAAACGACTGCGCTTTTCCCTGGAAAACAAAACTCGCCTGCCAAATTTTTGATGGCAGATTGCAGGAGCCACTTGGTACTATCAAACCAGCCCAACTTGGCACTGGTGCCACCATGGGTCTGGTCACCATCCTGCCTATCGTAGCTTTTCAGGAGCCAGCCGGTCACTCCCAGCCATAGGCCCCCAGACAAATACCTCGGCCCGTTTCCCTGGAAAACAAAATTAAGCTGCCCCGCTTCTGGATGGCAGATTGCAGGACGCACTTGGTACTATCAAACCAGCCCGACTTGGCACTGGTGCCACGTCAAGTCTGGGAACCATCCTGCGTATCGTGGATTCTAAGGAGCCAGCCGGCCACTCCCTGCCACAGGCCCCCAAACACAAACAACGGCGCTTTTCCCTGGAAAACAAAACTCGCCTGACAACTTTTTGATGGCAGATTGCAGGAGCAACTTGGTACTATCAAACCAGCCCAACTTGGCACTGGTGCCACCATGGGTCTGGTCACCATCCTGCCTATCGTAACTTTTCAGGAGCCAGCCGGTCACTCTCAGCCATAGGCCCCCAAACAAAACCCACGGCCCGTTTCCCTGGCAAACAAAAGTAAGCTGCCCCGCTTCTGGATGGCAGATTCCCGGACGCACTTGGTACTATCAAACCAGCCCAACTTGGCACTGGTTCCACCTCTGATCTGGGAACCATGCTGAGTATCGTGGATTCTAAGGAGCCAGCCGGCCACTCCCAGCCACAGGCCCCCAAACACAAACAACGGCGCTTTTCCCTGGAAAACAAAACTCGCCCGCCAAGTTTGTGATGGCAGATTGCAGGAGCCACTTGGTACTATCAAACCAGCCCAACTTGGCACTGGTGCCGTCATGGGTCTGGTCACCATCCTGCCTATCGTAGCTTTTCACGAGCCAGCCGGTCACTCCCAGCCATAGGCCCCCAGACAAAAACCTCGGCCCGTTTCGCTGGAAAACAAAAGTAAGCTGCCCCGCTTCTGGATGGCAGATTGCAGGAACCACTTGGTACTATCAAACCAGCCCAACTTGGCACTGGTGCCACCATGGGTCTGGGAACCATCCTGTGTATCGTGGATTCTAATTAGCCATCCGTCCACTCCAGGCCATAGGGCCCCAGGCACAAACAACAGCGCTTTTCCCTGGAAAACAAAACTCGCCTGCCAACATTTTGATGGCCGATTGCAGGAACCACTTGGTATTATCTAGCCAGCCCAACTTGGCACTGGTGCCACCATGGGTCTGGTCACCATCCTGCCTATCGTAGCTTTTCAGGAGCCAGCCAGCCACCCCCAGCCAGAGGCCCCCAGACAAATATTTCGGCCCGTTTCCCTGGCAAACAAAAGTAAGCTGCCCCGCTTCTGCATGGCAGATTGCAGGAGCCACTTTGCACCGTCAAACCAGCCCAACTTGGCACTGGTGCCACCTCAGGTCTGGGAACCATCCTGCGTCTCGTGGGTTCTAATTAGCCATCCGTCCACTCCAGGCCATAGGGCCCCAGGCACAAACAACGGCGCTTTTCCCTGGAAAACAAAACTCGCCTGCCAACTTTTTGATGGCCGATTGCAGGAACCACTTGGTATTATCAAGCCAGCCCAACTTGGCACTGGTGCCACCATGGGTCTGGTCACCATCCTGCCTATCGTAGCTTTTCAGGAGCCAGCCGGTCACTCCCAGCCATAGGCCCCCAGACACAAACCTCGGACCGTTTCCCTGGCAAACAAAAGTAAGCTGCCCCGCTTCTGGATGGCAGATTGCAGGAACCACTTGGTACTATCAAACCAGCCCAACTTGGCACTGGTGCCACCATGGGTCTGGGAACCATCCTGTGTATCGTGGATTCTAATTAGCCATCCGTCCACTCCAGGCCATAGGGCCCCAGGCACAAACAACGGCGCTTTTCCCTGGAAAACAAAACTCGCCTGCGAACATTTTGATGGCCGATTGCAGGAACCACTTGGTATTATCAAGCCAGCCCGACTTGGCACTGGTGCCACCTTGGGTCTGGGAACCATGCTGCGTATCGTGGATTCTAAGGAGCCAGCCGGCCACTCCCAGCCACAGGCCCCCAAACACAAACAACGACGCTTTTCCCTGGAAATCAACACTCGCTTGCCGAGTTTTTGATGGCAGATTGCAGGAGCCACTTGGTACTATCAAACCAGCCCAACTTGGCACTGGTGCCACCATGGGTCTGGTCACCATCCTGCCTATCGTAGCTTTTCATGAGCCAGCCGGCCACTCCCAGCCATAGGCCCCCAGACACAAACCTCGGCCCGTTTCCCTGGCAAACAAAAGTAAGCTGCCCCGCTTCTGGATGGCAGATTCCCGGACGCACTTGTTACAATCAAACCAGCCCAACTTGGCACTGGTGCCACCTCTGGTCTGGGAACCATGCTGAGTATCGTGGATTCTAAGGAGCCAGCCGGCCACTCCCAGCCACAGGCCCCCAAACACAAACAACGGCGCTTTTCCCTGGAAAACAAAACTCGCCTGCCAAGTTTTTGATGGCAGATTGCAGGAGCCACTTGGTACTATCAAACCAGCCCAACTTGGCACTGGTGCCGTCATGGGTCTGGTCTCCATCCTGCCTATCGTAGCTTTTCACGAGCCAGCCGGTCACTTCCAGGCTTAGGCCCCCAGACACAATCCTCGGACCGTTTCCCTGGCAAACAAAAGTAAGCTGCCCCGCTTCTGGATGGCAGATTGCAGGAACCACTTGGTACTATCAAACCAGCCCAACTTGGCACTGGTGCCACCATGGGTCTGGGAACCATCCTGTGTATCGTGGATTCTAATTAGCCATCCGTCCACTCCAGGCCATAGGGCCCCAGGCACAAACAACGGCGCTTTTCTCTGGATAACAAACTCGCCTGCCAAATTTTTGATGGCAGATTGCAGGAGCCACTTGGTACTATCAAACCAGCCCAACTTGGCACTGGTGCCACCATGGGTCTGGTCACCATCCTGCCTATCGTAGCTTTTCAGGAGCCAGCCGGTCACTCCCAGCCATAGGCCCCGAGACACAAACCTCGGACCGTTTCCCTGGCAAACAAAAGTAAGCTACCCCGCTTCTGGATGGCAGATTGCAGGACGCACTTGGTACTATCAAACCAGCCCAACTTGGCACTGGTGCCACCTCAGGTCTGGGAACCATCCTGCGTCTCGTGGATTCTAAGGAGCCAGCCGGCCACTCCCACCCATAGGCCCCCAAACAAAAACAACGGCGCTTTTCCCTGGAAATCAACACTCGCTTCCCGACTTTTTGATGGCAGATTGCAGGAGCCACTTGGTACTATCAAACCAGCCCAACTTGGCACTGGTGCCACCATGGGTCTGGTCACCATCATGCCTCTCGTAGCTTTTCAGGACCTAGCCGGTCACGCACAGCCATAGGCCCCCAGACACAAACCTTGGCCCGTTTCCCTGGCAAACAAAAGTAAGCTGCCCCGTTTCTGGATGGCAGATTTCAGTAGCAACTTTGCACCATCAAACTGGCCCGACTTGTCACTGGTGCCACTTTAGGTCTGGGAACCATCCTGCGTATCGTGGATTCTAATTAGCCATCCGGCCACTCCCACCCACAGGCCCCCAAACACAAACAACGGCGCTTTTCTCTGGAAAACAAAACTCGCCTACCAACATTTTGATGGCAGATTGCAGGAGCCACTTGGTACTATCAAATCAGCCGAACTTGGCACTGGTGCCACCATGGGTCTGGTAACCATCCTGCCTATCGTACCTTTTCACGAGCCAGCTGGTCACTCCCAGCCATAGGCCCCCAGACACAAACCTCGGCTCCTTTCCCTGGCAAACAAAAGTAAGCAGCCCTGCTTCTGGATGGCAGATTGCAGGAGCCACTTTGCACCATCAAACTGGCCCGACTTGTCACTGTTGCCACCTCTGGTCTGGGAACCATCCTGCGTATCGTGGATTCTAAGGAGCCAGCCGGCCACTCCCAGCCACAGGCTCCCAAACACAAACAACGGCGCTTTTCCCTGGAAAACAAAACTCGCCTGACAACTTTTTGATGGCAGATTGCAGGAGCCACTTGGTACTATCAAACCAGGCCAACTTGGCACTGGTGCCACCATGGGTCTGGTCACCATCCTGCCTATCGTAGCTTTTCAGGAGCCAGCCGGTCACTCCCAGCCATAGGCCCCCAGACACAAAGCTCGGCCCGTTTCCCTGGCAAACAAAAGTAAGCTGCCCCGCTTCTGGATGGCAGATAGTAGGACGCACTTTTTACTATCAAACCAGCCCGACTTGGCACTGGTGCCACCACTGGTCTGGGAACCATCCTGCGTATCGTGGATTCTAAGGAGCCAGCCGGCCACTCCCAGCCACAGGCACCCAAACACAAACAACGGCGCTTTTCCCTGGAAAACAAAACTCGCCTGACAACTTTTTGATGGCAGATTGCAGGAGCCACTTGGTACTATCAAACCAGCCCAACTTGGCACTGGTGCCACCATGGGTCTGGTCACCATCCTGCCTATCGTAGCTTTTCAGGAGCCAGCCGGTCACTCCCTGCCATAGGCCCCCAGACACAAACCTCGGCCCGTTTCCCTGGCAAACAAAAGTAAGCTGCCCCGCTTTTGGATGGCAGATTGCAGGAGCCACGTTGCACCATCAAACCAGCCCGACTTGGCACTGGTGCCACCTTGGGTCTGGGAACAAGTTGGGCTGGTTTGAGAGTACCAAGTGGCTCCTGCAATCTTCCATCCAGAAGCGGGACAGCTTACTTTTGTTTCCCAGGGAAACGGGCCGAGGTATTTGTCTGGGGGCCTATGGCTGGGAGTGACCGGCTGGCTACTGAAAAGCTACGATAGGCAGGATGGTTACCAGACTCATGGTGCCACCAGTGCCAAGTCGGCCTGGTTTGATAATACTAAATAGCTCCTGCAATCTGCCATCCAGACGCGGGGCAGCGGATTTTTGTTTGCTGGAGAAATGTTCCGTGGTTTTTTTTGGGGGTATATGACTGGACGTGGCCGGCTGGCTCCTTAAAAAGCTCTATACGCAGGATTGTTCCCTGACCCAAGGTGGCATCAGTGCCAAGTCGGGCTGTTTTCGTAGTACCAAGTGCGTCCTGCAATTTGCCATCCAGAAGCGGGGCAGCCTACTTTTGTTTGCCAGGGAAACGTGCCGAGGTATTTGTCTGGAGGCCTATGGCTGGGAGTGAGCTGCTGGCTCCTAAAAAGCTACGATAGGCAGGATGGTGACCAGACCCATGGTGGCACCAGTGCCAAGTTGGGCTGGTTTGATAGTACCAAGTGGCTCCTGCAATCTGCCATCAAGAAGTTGGCAGGCGAGTTTTGTTTTCCAGGGAAAAGCGCCGTTGTTTTTGTTTAGAGGCCTGTGGCTGGGAGTGGCCGCCTGTCCTCGTAGAATCTACGTTACGCAGCATGGTTCCCAGAGCCAAGGTGGCACCAGGGCCAAGTCGGGCTGGTTTGTAAGTACCAAGTGCATCCTGCAATCTGCCATCCAAAAGCGGGGCAGCTTACTTTTGTTTGCCAGGGAAACGGGCCGAGGTTTGTGTCTGGGGGTCTATGGCTGGGAGTGACCCGCTGGCTCCTGAAAAGCTACGATAGGCAGGATGGTTCCCAGACCAGAGGTGGCACCAGTGCCAAGTTGGGCTGGTTTGATAGTACCAAGTGGCTCCTGCAATCTGCCATCAAAAAGTTGGCAGGCGAATTTTGTTTTCCAGGGAAAAGCGCCGTTGTTTGTGTTTGGGGGCCTGTGGCTGGGAGTGGCCGGCTGGCTCCTTAGAATCCACGATATGCAGGATTGTTCCCAGACCCAAGGTGGCACCAGTGCCAAGTCGGGCTGGTTTGATGGTGCAAAGTGGCTCCTGCAATCTGCCATCCAGACGCGGGGCAGCGGATTTTTGTTTCCAAGAGAAATAGTCCGTGGTTTGTTTTTGGGGGTTTATGGCTGGGCGTGGCCGTCTGGCTCCTTAAAAAGCTCGATATGCAGGATGGTTCCCTGACACAAGGTGGCACCAGGGCCACGTCGGGCGGTGTTCGTAGTACTAAGGGCGTCCTAAAATTTGCCATCCAGAAGAGGGGCAGTTGAGTTTTGTTTGCCAGAGAAAAGGGCCGTGGTTTGTTTTTGGGGGCATATGGCTGAGAGTGGCCGGCTGGCCCCTGAAAATCCACGATAGGCAGGATGGTTCCCAGACCTGAGGTGGCACCAGTGCCATGTCGGGCTGGTTTGATAGTACTAAGCAGCTCCTGCAATCTGCCATGCAGAAGCGGGGCAGCTTACTTTTGTTTGCCAGGGAAACGGGCCGAGGTTTGTGTCTAGGTGCCTCTGGCTGGGGGTGGCTGGCTGGCTCCTGAAAAGCTACGATAGGCAGGATGGTGACCAGACCCATGGTGGCACCAGTGCCAAGTTGGGCTGGTTTGATAGTACCAAGTGGCTCCTGCAATCTGCCATCAAAAGTTTGGCAGGCGAGTTTTGTTTTCCAGGGAAAAGCACCGTTGTGCGTGTTTTGGGGCCTGTGGCTGGGAGTGGCCAGCTGGCTCCTTAGAATCCACGATACGCAGGATGGTTCCCAGACCCAAGGTGGCACCAGTGCCAAGTCGGGCTGGTTTGTTAGTACCAAGTGGTTCCTGCAATCTGCCATCCAGAAGCGGGGCAGCTGAATTTTGTTTGCCAGAGAAAAAGGCTGTTGTTTGTGTTTCGGGGCCTGTGGCTGGCAGTGGCCGGCTGGCTCCTGAAAATCCATGATACGCAGCATGGTTCCCAGACCCAAGGTGGCATCAGTGCCAAGTAGGGCTGGTTTCATAGTACCCAGTGGCTCCTGCAATCTGCCATCCAGAAGAGGGGCAGTTGAGTTTTGTTTTCCAGAGAAAAGGGCCGTGGTTTGTGTTTGGGGCCTATGGCTGAGAGTGACCGGCTGGCCCCTGAAAATCCACGATAGGAAGGATGGTTCCCAGATCCAAGGTGGCAGCAGTGCCATGTTGTTCTGGTGTGATAGTCCCAAGTGGCTCCTGCAATCTGCCATCCAGAAGCGGGGCAGCTGAGTTTTGTTTGCCAGAGAAAAAGGCTTTGGTTTGTATTTGGGGGCCTGTGGCTGGGAGTGTTCGGCTGGCTCCTGACAACCCACAATACGCAGGATGGTTCCCAGACCCAAGGTGGCACCAGTGCCAAGTCGGGCTGTTTTTATAGTACCAAGTGCGTCCTGCAATTTGCCATCCAGAAGAGGGGCAGTTGAGTTTTGTTTGCCAGAGAATAGCGCCGTTGTTTGTGTTTGGGGGCTTGTGGCTGGTAGTGGCCGACTGGCTCCTTAGAATCTGTGTTACGCAGCATGGTTCCCAGACCCAAGGTGGCACCAGTGCCAAGTTGGGCTGGTTTGATAGTACCAAGTGGCTCCTGCAATCTGCCATCCAGAAGCGGGGCAGCTTACTTTTGTTTGCCAGGGAAACGGGCCGAGGTTTGTGACTGGGGACCTATGGCTGGGAGTGACCGGCTGGCTCCTGAAAATCTACAATAGGCAGGATGGTTACCAGACCCATGGTGGCACCAGTGCCAAGTTGGGCTGGTTTGATAGTAACAAGTGGCTCCGGCAATCTGCCATCAAAAAGTTGGCAGGCGAGTTTTGTTTTCCAGGGAAAAGCGCCATTGTTTGTATTTGGGGGCCTGTGGCTGGGAGTGGCCGGCTGGCTCCTTTGAACCCACGATACGCAGGATGGTTCCCAGACCCAAGGTGGCACCAGTGCCAAGTCGGGCTGGTTTGATACTACCAAGTGCGTCCTGCAATCTGCCATCCAGAAGCGGGGCAGCTTACTTTTGTTTGCCAGGGAAACGGGCCGTGGGTTTTGATTGGGGGCATATAGCTGAGAGTGGCCGGCTGGCTCCTGAAAATCCACGCTAGGCAGCATGGTTCCCAGATGCAAGGTGGCACCAGTGCCAAGTCGGGCTGGTTTGATGGTGCAAAGTGTCTCCTGCAATCTGCCATCCAGAAGCGGGGCAGCTGATTTTTGTTTGCCAGAGAAAAATTCCGTGGATTGTTTTTGGGGGCATATTGCTGGGAGTGGCCGGCTGGCTCCTTAAAATGCTCGATACGCATGATGGTTCCCAGGCCCAAGGTGTCACCACTACCAAGTCGGCCTGCGGTTTTAGTATCAAGTTCATCCTGCAATTTGCCATCCAGAAGAGGGGCAGTTGAGTTTTGTTTGCCAGAGAAACGGGCCGAGGTTTCTGTTTGGGGACATATGGCTGAGAGTGGCCGGCTGGCCCCTGAATATCCACGATACACAGCATGGTTCCCAGATCCAAGGTGGCACCAGTGCCAAGTCGGGCTGGTTTGATAGTACCAAGTGTCTCCTGCAATCTGCCATCCAGAAGCGGGGCAGCTTACTTTTGTTTGCCAGAGAAATAGGCCTAGGTTTTTGTTTGGGGGCCTGTGGCTAGGAGTGGCCGGCTGGCTCCTAAGAATCCACGATACGCAGGATGTTTCCCAGACCCAAGGTGGCACCAGTGCCAAGTCGGGCTGGTTTGATAGTACCAAGTGGCTCCTGCAAACTCCATCAAAAAGTTGGCAGGCGTGTTTTGTTTTCCAGGGAACAGCGCCGTTGATTTTGTTTGGGGGCCTGTGGCTGGGAGTGGCCGGCTGGCTCCTTAGAATCCACGATACGCAGGATGGTTCCCAGACCCAAGGTGGCACCAGTGCCAAGTCGGGCTGGTTTGATTACACCAAGTGGCTCCTGCAATCTGCCATCCAGAAGTGAGGCAGCTAAGTTTTGTTTGCGAGAAAAAAGGGCCGTGGTTTTTGTTGGGGGCCTGTGGCTGGGAGTAGCCGGCTGGCTCCTTAAAATCCACGATAGGCAGGATGGTTCCCAGACCCAAGGTGGCACCAGTGCCAAGTCGGGCTGGTTTGATAGTACCAAGTGGCTCCTGCAATCTGCCATCCAGAAGCGGGGCAGCTGAATTTTGTTTGCCAGAGAAAAAGGCTGTGGTTTGTGTTTGGGGGCCTGTGGCTGGCAGTGGCCGGCTGGCTCCTGAAAATCCACGATACGCAGCATGGTTCCCAGACCCAAGGTGGCACCAGTGCCAAGTGGGGCTCGTTTGACAGTGTCAAGTGCCTCCTGCAATCTCCCATCCAGAAGCGGGGCGGCTGAGTTTTTTTTGCCAGGGAAACGGACCTTTGTTTTTGATTGGGCTCTGTGGCCGAGAGTGGTCGGCTGTCTCCTGACAATCCACAATACGCAGGATGGTTCCCAGACCCAAGGTGGCACCAGTGCCAAGTCGGGCTGGTTTGATAGTACCAAGTGTCTCCTGCAATCTGCCATCCAGAAGCGGGGCAGCTGAGTTTTGTTTGCCAGAGAAAAGGGCCGTGGGTTGTGTTTGGGGGCATATGGCTGGGAGTGGCCACCTGGCTCCTTAAAATGCACGATACGCCGCATGGTAACCAGACGCAAGGTGGCACCAGTGCCAAGTCAGGCTGTTTTTGTAGTACCCAGTGGCTCCTGCAATTTGCCATCCACAAGCGGGGCAGTTGAATTTTGTTTGCTAGAGAAAAGGGCTGTGGTTTGTGTTTGGGGGCCTATGGCTGAGAGTGGCCGGCTGGCCCCTGAAAATCAACGATAGGCAGGATGGTTCCCAGATCCAAGGTGGCACCAGTGCCAAGTAAGGCTGGTTGTATGGTTCAAAGTGACTCCTGCAATCTGCCATCCAGAAGCGGGACAGCTGAGTTTTTTTTGCCAGAGAAAATGTCCATGGTTTCTTTTTGGGGCATACGGCATGGAATTGCCGGCTGGCTCCTTAAAATGCTCGATACGCAGGATGGTTCCCAGAGCCAAGGTGGCACCACTGCCAAGTCGGGCTCTTTTTGTAGTACCAAGTGCGTCCTGCAATTTGCCATCCAGAAGAGGGGCAGTTGAGTTTTGTTTGCCAGAGAAAAGGGCCGAGGTTTGTGTTTGGGGGCATATGGCTGGGAATGACCGGCTGGCCCCTGAAAATCCACGATACGCCGGATGGTTCCCAGATCCAAGGTGGTACCATTACCAAGTCGGGCTGGTTTGATAGTCCCAAGTGGCTCCTGCAAACTGCCATCCAGAAGCGGGGCAGCTTACTTTTGTTTGCCAGGGAAATGGGCCGTTGTTTGTGTTTGGGTGCCTGTGGCTGGGAGTGTTCGGCTGGTTCCTGAATATGTACGATACGCAGGATTGTTCCCAGATCCAAGGTGGCAGCAGTGCCATGTTGTGCTGGTGTGATAGTCCCAAGTGGCTCCTGCAATCTGCCATCCAGAAGTGGGGCAGCTGATTTTTGTTTGCCAGAGAAAAGGTCCGTGGTTTGTTTTTGGGGGCATATGGCTGAGAGTGGCCGGCTGGCCCCTGAAAATCCACGATACACAGGATGGTTCCCAGATCCAAGGTGGCACCTGTGCCAAGTCGGGCTGATTTGATAGTACTAAGTAGCTCCTGCAATCTGCCATGCAGAAGCGGGGCAGCTTACTTTTGTTTGCCAGGGAAACGGGCCGAGGTTTGTGTTTGGGGGCCTATGGCTGAGAGTGACCGGCTGGCTCCTGAAAATCCATGATACGCAGCATGGTTCCCAGACCCAAGGTGGCACCAGTGCCAAGTGGGGCTGGTTTCACAGTGTCAAGTGCCTCCTGCAATCTCCCATCCAGAAGCGGGGCAGCTGAGTTTTGTTTGCCTGTGAAACGGGCCGTTGTTTTTAATTGGGGTCTGTGGCCGAGAGTGTTCGGCTGGCTCCTGACAACCCACAATACGCAGGATGGTTCCCAGACCCAAGGTGGCACCAGTGCCAAGTCGGGCTGTTTTTATAGTACCAAGTGCGTCCTGCAATTTGCCATCCAGAAGAGGGGCAGTTGAGTTTTGTTTGCCAGAGAATAGCGCCGTTGTTTGTGTTTGGGGGCTTGTGGCTGGGAGTGGCCGACTGGCTCCTTAGAATCTGTGTTACGCAGCATGGTTCCCAGACCCAAGGTGGCACCAGTGCCAAGTTGGGCTGGTTTGATAGTACCAAGTGGCTCCTGCAATCTGCCATCCAGAAGCGGGGCAGCTTACTTTTGTTTGCCAGGGAAACGGGCCGAGGTTTGTGACTGGGGACCTATGGCTGGGAGTGACCGGCTGGCTCCTGAAAAGCTACAATAGGCAGGATGGGTACCAGACCCATGGTGGCAGCAGTGCCAAGTTGGGCTGATTTGATAGTACCAAGTGGCTCCTGCAATCTGCCATCAAAAAGTTGGCAGGCGAGTTTTGTTTTCCAGGGAAAAGCGCCATTGTTTGTATTTGGGGGCCTGTGGCTGGGAGTGGCCGGCTGGCTCCTTTGAACCCACGATACGCAGGATGGTTCCCAGACCCAAGGTGGCACCAGTGCCAAGTCGGGCAGGTTTGATACTACCAAGTGCGTCCTGCAATCTGCCATCCAGAAGCGGGGCAGCTTAATTTTGTTTGCCAGGGAAACGGGCCGTGGGTTTTGTTTGGGGGCATATAGCTGAGAGTGGCCGGCTGGCTCCTGAAAATCCACGCTAGGCAGCATGGTTCCCAGATGCAAGGTGGCACCAGTGCCAAGTCGGGCTGGTTTGATGGTGCAAAGTGGCTCCTGCAATCTGCCATCCAGAAGCGGGGCAGCTGATTTTGTTTGCCAGAGAAAAATTCCGTGGATTGTTTTTGGGGGCATATTGCTGGGAGTGGCCGGCTGGCTCCTTAAAATGCTCGATACGCATGATGGTTCCCAGGCCCAAGGTGTCACCACTACCAAGTCGGCCTGCGGTTTTAGTATCAAGTTCATCCTGCAATTTGCCATCCAGAAGAGGGGCAGTTGAGTTTTGTTTGCCAGAGAAACGGGCCGAGGTTTCTGTTTGGGGACATATGGCTGAGAGTGGCCAGCTGGCCCCTGAATATCCACGATACACAGCATGGTTCCCAGATCCAAGGTGGCACCAGTGCCAAGTCGGGCTGGTTTGATAGTACCAAGTGTCTCCTGCAATCTGCCATCCAGAAGCAGGGCAGCTTACTTTTGTTTGCCAGAGAAATAGGCCTAGGTTTTTGTTTGGGGGTCTGTGGCTAGGAGTGGCCGGCTGGCTCCTAAGAATCCACGATACGCAGGATGTTTCCCAGACCCAAGGTGGCACCAGTGCCAAGTCGGGCTGGTTTGATAGTACCAAGTGGCTCCTGCAAACTCCATCAAAAAGTTGGCAGGCGTGTTTTGTTTTCCAGGGAACAGCGCCGTTGATTTTGTTTGGGGGCCTGTGGCTGGGAGTGGCCGGCTGGCTCCTTAGAATCCACGATACGCAGGATGGTTCCCAGACCCAAGGTGGCACCAGTGCCAAGTCGGGCTGGTTTGATTACACCAAGTGGCTCCTGCAATCTGCCATCCAGAAGTGAGGCAGCTAAGTTTTGTTTGCGAGAAAAAAGGGCCGTGGTTTTTGTTGGGGGCCTGTGGCTGGGAGTAGCCGGCTGGCTCCTTAAAATCCACGATAGGCAGGATGGTTCCCAGACCCAAGGTGGCACCAGTGCCAAGTCGGGCTGGTTTGATAGTACCAAGTGGCTCCTGCAATCTGCCATCCAGAAGCGGGGCAGCTGAGTTTTGTTTGCCAGAGGAAAAGGCTGTGGTTTGTGTTTGGGGGCCTGTGGCTGGCAGTGGCCGGCTGGCTCCTGAAAATCCACGATACGCAGCATGGTTCCCAGACCCAAGGTGGCACCAGTGCCAAGTGGGGCTCGTTTGACAGTGTCAAGTGCCTCCTGCAATCTCCCATCCAGAAGCGGGGCAGCTGAGTTTTTTTTGCCAGGGAAACGGACCTTTGTTTTTGATTGGGGTCTGTGGCCGAGAGTGGTCGGCTGTCTCCGGACAATCCACAATACGCAGGATGGTTCCCAGACCCAAGGTGGCACCAGTGCCAAGTCGGGCTGGTTTGATAGTACCAAGTGTCTCCTGCAATCTGCCATCCAGAAGCGGGGCAGCTGAGTTTTGTTTGCCAGAGAAAAGGGCCGTGGGTTGTGTTTGGGGGCATATGGCTGGGAGTGGCCACCTGGCTCCTTAAAATGCACGATACGCCGCATGGTAACCAGACGCAAGGTGGCACCAGTGCCAAGTCAGGCTGTTTTTGTAGTACCCAGTGGCTCCTGCAATTTGCCATCCAGAAGCGGGGCAGTTGAATTTTGTTTGCTAGAGAAAAGGGCTGTGGTTTGTGTTTGGGGGCCTATGGCTGAGAGTGGCCGGCTGGCCCCTGAAAATCAACGATAGGCAGGATGGTTCCCAGATCCAAGGTGGCACCAGTGCCAAGTAAGGCTGGTTGTATGGTTCAAAGTGACTCCTGCAATCTGCCATCCAGAAGCGGGACAGCTGAGTTTTTTTTGCCAGAGAAAATGTCCATGGTCTCTTTTTGGGGCATACGGCTGGGAATTGCCGGCTGGCTCCTTAAAATGCTCGATACGCAGGATGGTTCCCAGAGCCAAGGTGGCACCACTGCCAAGTCGGGCTCTTTTTGTAGTACCAAGTGCGTCCTGCAATTTGCCATCCAGAAGAGGGGCAGTTGAGTTTTGTTTGCCAGAGGAAAGGGCCGAGGTTTGTGTTTGGGGGCATATGGCTGGGAATGACCGGCTGGCCCCTGAAAATCCACGATAGGAAGGATGGTTCCCAGATCCAAGGTGGTACCATTACCAAGTCGGGCTGGTTTGATAGTCCCAAGTGGCTCCTGCAAACTGCCATCCAGAAGCGGGGCAGCTGAGTTTTGTTTGCCAGGGAAATGGGCCGTTGTTTGTGTTTGGGGGCCTGTGGCTGGGAGTGTTCGGCTGGTTCCTGAATATGTACGATACGCAGGATTGTTCCCAGATCCAAGGTGGCAGCAGTGCCATGTTGTGCTGGTGTGATAGTCCCAAGTGGCTCCTGCAATCTGCCATCCAGAAGTGGGGCAGCTGATTTTTGTTTGCCAGAGAAAAGGTCCGTGGTTTGTTTTTGGGGGCATATGGCTGAGAGTGGCCGGCTGGCCCCTGAAAATCCACGATACACAGGATGGTTCCCAGATCCAAGGTGGCACCTGTGCCAAGTCGGGCTGATTTGATAGTACTAAGTAGCTCCTGCAATCTGCCATGCAGAAGCGGGGCAGCTTACTTTTGTTTGCCAGGGAAACGGGCCGAGGTTTGTGTTTGGGGGCCTATGGCTGAGAGTGACCGGCTGGCTCCTGAAAATCCATGATACGCAGCATGGTTCCCAGACCCAAGGTGGCACCAGTGCCAAGTGGGGCTGGTTTCACAGTGTCAAGTGCCTCCTGCAATCTCCCATCCAGAAGCGGGGCAGCTGAGTTTTGTTTGCCTGTGAAACGGGCCGTTGTTTTTAATTGGGGTCTGTGGCCGAGAGTGTTCGGCTGGCTCCTGACAACCCACAATACGCAGGATGGTTCCCAGACCCAAGGTGGCACCAGTGCCAAGTCGGGCTGTTTTTATAGTACCAAGTGCGTCCTGCAATTTGCCATCCAGAAGAGGGGCAGTTGAGTTTTGTTTGCCAGAGAATAGCGCCGTTGTTTGTGTTTGGGGGCTTGTGGCTGGGAGTGGCCGACTGGCTCCTTAGAATCTGTGTTACGCAGCATGGTTCCCAGACCCAAGGTGGCACCAGTGCCAAGTTGGGCTGGTTTGATAGTACCAAGTGGCTCCTGCAATCTGCCATCCAGAAGCGGGGCAGCTTACTTTTGTTTGCCAGGGAAACGGGCCGAGGTTTGTGACTGGGGACCTATGGCTGGGAGTGACCGGCTGGCTCCTGAAAAGCTACAATAGGCAGGATGGTTACCAGACCCATGGTGGCAGCAGTGCCAAGTTGGGCTGATTTGATAGTACCAAGTGGCTCCTGCAATCTGCCATCAAAAAGTTGGCAGGCGAGTTTTGTTTTCCAGGGAAAAGCGCCATTGTTTGTATTTGGGGGCCTGTGGCTGGGAGTGGCCGGCTGGCTCCTTTGAACCCACGATATGCAGGATGGTTCCCAGACCCAAGGTGGCACCAGTGCCAAGTCGGGCTGGTTTGATACTACCAAGTGCGTCCTGCAATCTGCCATCCAGAAGCGGGGCAGCTTAATTTTGTTTGCCAGGGAAACGGGCCGTGGGTTTTGTTTGGGGGCATATAGCTGAGAGTGGCCGGCTGGCTCCTGAAAATCCACGCTAGGCAGCATGCTTCCCAGATGCAAGGTGGCACCAGTGCCAAGTCGGGCTGGTTTGATGGTGCAAAGTGGCTCCTGCAATCTGCCATCCAGAAGCGGGGCAGCTGATTTTTGTTTGCCAGAGAAAAATTCCGTGGATTGTTTTTGGGGGCATATTGCTGGGAGTGGCCGGCTGGCTCCTTAAAATGCTCGATACGCATGATGGTTCCCAGGCCCAAGGTGTCACCACTACCAAGTCGGCCTGCGGTTTTAGTATCAAGTTCATCCTGCAATTTGCCATCCAGAAGAGGGGCAGTTGAGTTTTGTTTGCCAGAGAAACGGGCCGAGGTTTCTGTTTGGGGACATATGGCTGAGAGTGGCCAGCTGGCCCCTGAATATCCACGATACACAGCATGGTTCCCAGATCCAAGGTGGCACCAGTGCCAAGTCGGGCTGGTTTGATAGTACCAAGTGTCTCCTGCAATCTGCCATCCAGAAGCAGGGCAGCTTACTTTTGTTTGCCAGAGAAATAGGCCTAGGTTTTTGTTTGGGGGTCTGTGGCTAGGAGTGGCCGGCTGGCTCCTAAGAATCCACGATACGCAGGATGTTTCCCAGACCCAAGGTGGCACCAGTGCCAAGTCGGGCTGGTTTGATAGTACCAAGTGGCTCCTGCAAACTCCATCAAAAAGTTGGCAGGCGTGTTTTGTTTTCCAGGGAACAGCGCCGTTGATTTTGTTTGGGGGCCTGTGGCTGGGAGTGGCCGGCTGGCTCCTTAGAATCCACGATACGCAGGATGGTTCCCAGACCCAAGGTGGCACCAGTGCCAAGTCGGGCTGGTTTGATTACACCAAGTGGCTCCTGCAATCTGCCATCCAGAAGTGAGGCAGCTAAGTTTTGTTTGCGAGAAAAAAGGGCCGTGGTTTTTGTTGGGGGCCTGTGGCTGGGAGTAGCCGGCTGGCTCCTTAAAATCCACGATAGGCAGGATGGTTCCCAGACCCAAGGTGGCACCAGTGCCAAGTCGGGCTGGTTTGATAGTACCAAGTGGCTCCTGCAATCTGCCATCCAGAAGCGGGGCAGCTGAGTTTTGTTTGCCAGAGGAAAAGGCTGTGGTTTGTGTTTGGGGGCCTGTGGCTGGCAGTGGCCGGCTGGCTCCTGAAAATCCACGATACGCAGCATGGTTCCCAGACCCAAGGTGGCACCAGTGCCAAGTGGGGCTCGTTTGACAGTGTCAAGTGCCTCCTGCAATCTCCCATCCAGAAGCGGGGCAGCTGAGTTTTTTTTGCCAGGGAAACGGACCTTTGTTTTTGATTGGGCTCTGTGGCCGAGAGTGGTCGGCTGTCTCCGGACAATCCACAATACGCAGGATGGTTCCCAGACCCAAGGTGGCACCAGTGCCAAGTCGGGCTGGTTTGATAGTACCAAGTGTCTCCTGCAATCTGCCATCCAGAAGCGGGGCAGCTGAGTTTTGTTTGCCAGAGAAAAGGGCCGTGGGTTGTGTTTGGGGGCATATGGCTGGGAGTGGCCACCTGGCTCCTTAAAATGCACGATACGCCGCATGGTAACCAGACGCAAGGTGGCACCAGTGCCAAGTCAGGCTGTTTTTGTAGTACCCAGTGGCTCCTGCAATTTGCCATCCAGAAGCGGGGCAGTTGAATTTTGTTTGCTAGAGAAAAGGGCTGTGGTTTGTGTTTGGGGGCCTATGGCTGAGAGTGGCCGGCTGGCCCCTGAAAATCAACGATAGGCAGGATGGTTCCCAGATCCAAGGTGGCACCAGTGCCAAGTAAGGCTGGTTGTATGGTTCAAAGTGACTCCTGCAATCTGCCATCCAGAAGCGGGACAGCTGAGTTTTTTTTGCCAGAGAAAATGTCCATGGTCTCTTTTTGGGGCATACGGCTGGGAATTGCCGGCTGGCTCCTTAAAATGCTCGATACGCAGGATGGTTCCCAGAGCCAAGGTGGCACCACTGCCAAGTCGGGCTCTTTTTGTAGTACCAAGTGCGTCCTGCAATTTGCCATCCAGAAGAGGGGCAGTTGAGTTTTGTTTGCCAGAGGAAAGGGCCGAGGTTTGTGTTTGGGGGCATATGGCTGGGAATGACCGGCTGGCCCCTGAAAATCCACGATAGGAAGGATGGTTCCCAGATCCAAGGTGGTACCATTACCAAGTCGGGCTGGTTTGATAGTCCCAAGTGGCTCCTGCAAACTGCCATCCAGAAGCGGGGCAGCTGAGTTTTGTTTGCCAGGGAAATGGGCCGTTGTTTGTGTTTGGGGGCCTGTGGCTGGGAGTGTTCGGCTGGTTCCTGAATATGTACGATACGCAGGATTGTTCCCAGATCCAAGGTGGCAGCAGTGCCATGTTGTGCTGGTGTGATAGTCCCAAGTGGCTCCTGCAATCTGCCATCCAGAAGTGGGGCAGCTGATTTTTGTTTGCCAGAGAAAAGGTCCGTGGTTTGTTTTTGGGGGCATATGGCTGAGAGTGGCCGGCTGGCCCCTGAAAATCCACGATACACAGGATGGTTCCCAGATCCAAGGTGGCACCTGTGCCAAGTCGGGCTGATTTGATAGTACTAAGTAGCTCCTGCAATCTGCCATGCAGAAGCGGGGCAGCTTACTTTTGTTTGCCAGGGAAACGGGCCGAGGTTTGTGTTTGGGGGCCTATGGCTGAGAGTGACCGGCTGGCTCCTGAAAAGCTACAATAGGCAGGATGGTGACCAGACCCATGGTGGCACCAGTGCCAAGTTGGGCTGGTTTGATAGTACCAAGTGGTTCCTGCAATCTGCCATCCAGAAGCAGGGCAGCTGAGTTTTGTTTGCCAGAGAAAAGGGCCTTGGTTTGTGTTTGGGGGCATATGGCTGGGTGTGGCCAGCTGGCTCCTTAAAATGCACGATATGCAACATGGCTCCCAGACCCAAGGTGGCACCAGTGCCAAGTTGGGCTGGTTTGATAGTACCAAGTGGCTCCTGCAATCTTCCATGATCACGTGGAGAAATACTTTCTGGTTTCAGCCTCATGCTCTTTCTTCTCTCCCTCAACTTCTCTATCACCTCTCATCTGGTTCACATGCGCTGTCTTCAAGGTCCACAGGCTACTTTTCACAGAATCTTCTGGCCTGATGAAGTAAGAATGATGAATAGAACAGAGCTGGGATCTATTTTCCAGTTTGGATAAAATGCATTCTGCACACAAATCCAAGGAGAACGGGCTGCCCCGATGCCCAGAAAATCTTTCACTCCTGCTAGTGTTCTACGTCAACCGCAACTTAGTCTGAAAGAAAAGCTTTTTCTCTGAGAGCATCTGAGAGGTTTGCATGAAGCACTGATATCTGACATATGCAATTTTGAATAGGAGAGGAAAAAGAAAATGGCAAGGAGTTTTTAATTTTAGTGGTTTCAATTTTAATTTCCGTGCACTTTTTCAAAACTTGTCAGCTCAAATGCCCATCAACATCTTTTAGTCATCTGTAAGTCAGTATTCATATAAAATGTGCTTCAAATCCAAAGAATTTCAAATTTGCACTCCAAGCTTCTATGCCTAGATTTATGATTTCCTACACATATTAGATGAAAGGAAGGCCTTTTTTACTGTGGGAGTGCTGGAACACTGGAACAGGTTGCCCAGAGAAGTTGTGGGTGTCCCATCCCTGAAAGTATTCAAGGTCACCTTGGACGGGGCTTGGAGCAGCAACAAAGGAGAAGCTTGATGGTAGAGAAACAAAGTTGGACTATAGAAGAAACTCGGATTGAAGTATAGGATCAAGTTTTCTCTCAGCTCTTGGGGTAAATTCAAAGTTGTACAAAATGACATTTATCTGTGCTATTCACTACTGTAACAGAAAGTTTCATGAAAACTGTACAGAAGATAGTAAATTTTAAAAGAGATAAGAATTACAGCATAAAATCCATGGGATAGGTTACAACATGAGACACTCTCTAAGAGAAAATCTCTGTGTTTCAGCACTTCATCGGGGTAAGATTTCATGAAGTGCCAAAGAAGGCGGCAAAATATCATTCGGGACATTATTTACTGGAATTCAGCCTGGCCATTAGTAGGAACTGCCTTTGAACATATCATGTAGATATACCACACACACTTTCCCTTCACTGAAAAATTACTGTTTACAACAAATAAGCAATTGACGATCAAAATTGATTGAAAGCATCTTAAACATGTCAAGTATTTCATTGTAGATGATCTGTGATCCAAATGCTTCTTCCACCTTCGAGTGGGACAGAAGAATTCTTCCATATCATGATGGTTTAAAATTGTATCAACCAATGTTTTCTGCTGAAAAGATATCATCTATTTTTTTCTATTTTTGGAAGAAAATATTCCTAGACATACAACAGGTGAGAACTAAGTAATTTTAAAGAAACAAATGAAATGAAAATATTCTGTAAATAGAATGAAATGAAAAGCTGTGTTTTAAATAGGAGCTAAATATTAAACAGAATTTTTGTACCAGGCATTTGAATTACTGCACCAGCTCTTTTGCCCATCAAGAGAGGCATTTCAGTCTTTTCCAAGGTGTTCATGATCTGCTATGCTGATCTCTGTGTGTGCCTAGGTGTGTGTGGAGGGGGGGGCATATGAAGGGGAGTGTGTATGTTTGCTTTACAATTGTTGTGGCAGATTCATGCCTCAGCTCCACATTTTGTTTTAAAAAGGTCACACCGAGTGGATATGAAGTTTACTATCAACAAGAGATCGATTCCCAAATCATCCATTTGACTCTCCCTTATAAATCATGTGCTTTGTTGCATATTTTATCAAATATACTTTCAAGCCAGATGGAGGAAGGAGGATGTGGGAATCCCTCCACCATCTTGCAACTTTTATGTAAGTAGGTTTTCAAGAAAATCATCATTTCTCTTTTAAATATGTCTGGAACAGGCATGATGGTAGTGTCAACCTGTTGGAGTTTTTGTTGCTGGAAGAAGTTGTACAAAAGGATTGGTTTTTACATTGACCAGTTACTGAATCAAGCGCAGGAATACATTGGAAATTTAGCTGGGGGTTCCTTTTCCCAGCAGACTACTTCTAGAACGAGCTTGTACACTGAAGCTGACTCTTTTGCTCTCTTTTTGTTTCTTTCCTATTTTCTTGGCTTCTTTGCCACTATCTAGACAATTTTGGAACTTTGTTCCCAACTAAAATGGTTTCAATAGTCTGATTGTGATCATACATTTTTACAAGGAATTTTTAAAATCTTTCCTCGAGTCCAGAAAGTCAAGGACTTAGATCTTTTTCTTCCCTTATCAATATTGCCATGAAATTGATAAATAAAGACCAACTCTTTATTTTTGTTTTTAACCCACGTAGATAATTCCCATCCATTAATCCATTTTGTGGACCAATAGCTGCCATTCTGATGGAAGCTGTCACTTCTTAACAATAGGCATTCTGTGACTATGTTGACAGCACTTTGGGTGAAGATCCTAACTGGTCTTAGATATACATAGGGAGAAATTTGCTCAGCCAGTGTCAGTCTTAAGCATGCGTATCAGAAGATCTTTCTAGAGCTGGGAATTTTCCCATGAAAGGGATTCAGTTAGGGAAGAGACACTTGTGCCAGAGTTTTACATTCTTCTTGAACACTGCTTAAGGAACTTAGATGCCATGTCCATTTGGATCTCTGTCTGCACAGAACTTTGTCATGCCAGTGCTTTGAAATGCATCTTGAAGAGAATTCACTAGCACAGAATGAAAGAGAGTGGAAGGGGTTGGTGGGGCTAACCAGGCCCAACCCCCCTGCCTAAACCAGGATACCTAGAGCCTCTTGCCCAGGATTCTATCTGGGTGTACTTTTAATGTCTTCAAAGATCCAGGCTCCACAATCTTTCTGGGCAGTCTGTGCCGTGGTTCAGTCACCCTGACAGTAAAGAAACATTTACTGATGTTCAAAGGCAATCTCCTGTATTTCAGTGTGTGCCCACTGCCTCTTGTCTTTACCCTCAGCATCACTGAAAAGACACTGATTCCCTCCCCTTTGCACTATTGCTTCCATATGTATGTGTGATGCCATGTAGAGGTATGTCAAAAACCTCCCTGAAGCCCAGGCAGATAATATTCCCTTCATCTACCAGTCAAGTTGATTCATCAGAGGAGTTTAAAGTGATGTTCAGCATGAAATTCCCCTGAAAAATCATGCTAACTACATTATTTGGTCATCTGTCATGTGCCTGGCAAGGATTTCCAGGAAGAGCTGCTTCATCAACTTCCTGGGGATAAAAAAGAGGCTGGCTGGTTTGTACTATGGCGAGTCCTCTTAATTGCCTTTTTTGAAGATGGGTGTCATATGCTAACATCCACTCTTTAGCCTCTCTTGTCGTCTACATCTTAGCAAAACGCTTTTCCACTATGTCTGGCTAGGAAAAACTGTGCCAGCACAGAAAACATCTCCCATCGTGTTCTAGAAGTTGCACGGATGTCTGCCAAGTGTTTGGCAGGAAGAAAAGAAAAGTTGTCCAAAACAGCTTCCAATCGAATGTTCCTGTGATTGGAAAAGTCAGGAGAGTGCAAAGGTACTGTTTTCTATCAGTTGGCAAGGTGCGCACACAATCCCAGTGTTGTACAGCTTGCTTCTTCACCTTCCCGAAGCTGCCGCTCTCGCCGGCTGCCGGAGCCCAAGAAGCGGCTTCTTCGCGCAAAGACGATTGTGCCGCTCACAGTGCTCTCCTTAGCGCGGCTTCTGCCGAAAGACGCCCGGCAGCGGCTCTTACCTCCGGAGAGCACCCTACCTTCGTCTTTAGCTCCTCTTCTCATCTACACCTCGGCAAAAAGCTTCTCCACTATGTCTGGCTAGGAAAAACTGTGCCAGCACAGAAAACATCTCCCATCGTGTTCTAGAAGTTGCACGGATGTCTGCCAAGTGTTTGGCAGGAAGAAAAGAAAAGTTGTCCAAAACAGCTTCCAATCGAATGTTCCTGTGATTGGAAAAGTCAGGAGAGTGCAAAGGTACTGTTTTCTATCAGTTGGCAAGGTGCGCACACAATCCCAGTGTTGTACAGCTTGCTTCTTCACCTTCCCGAAGCTGCCGCTCTCGCCGGCTGCCGGAGCCGAAGAAGCGGCTTCTTCGCGCAAAGACGATTGTGCCGCTCACAGTGCTCTCCTTAGCGCGGCTTCTGCCGAAAGACGCCCGGCAGCGGCTCTTACCTCCGGAGAGCATCCTACCTTCGTCTTTCGCGTCTTTTGTAGTCTACATCTTAGCAAAACGCTTTTCCACTATGTCTGGCTAGGAAAAACTGTGCCAGCACAGAAAACATCTCCCATCGTGTTCTAGAAGTTGCACGGATGTCTGCCAAGTGTTTGGCAGGAAGAAAAGAAAAGTTGTCCAAAACAGCTTCCAATCGAATGTTCCTGTGATTGGAAAAGTCAGGAGAGTGCAAAGGTACTGTTTTCTATCAGTTGGCAAGGTGCGCACACAATCCCAGTGTTGTACAGCTTGCTTCTTCACCTTCCCGAAGCTGCCGCTCTCGCCGGCTGCCGGAGCCCAAGAAGCGGCTTCTTCGCGCAAAGACGATTGTGCCGCTCACAGTGCTCTCCTTAGCGCGGCTTCTGCCGAAAGACGCCCGGCAGCGGCTCTTACCTCCGGAGAGCATCCTACCTTCGTCTTTAGCTCCTCTTCTCATCTACACCTCGGCAAAAAGCTTTTCCACTATGTCTGGCTAGGAAAAACTGTGCCAGCACAGAAAACATCTCCCATCGTGTTCTAGAAGTTGCACGGATGTCTGCCAAGTGTTTGGCAGGAAGAAAAGAAAAGTTGTCCAAAACAGCTTCCAATCGAATGTTCCTGTGATTGGAAAAGTCAGGAGAGTGCAAAGATACTGTTTTCTATCAGTTGGCAAGGTGCGCACACAATCCCAGTGTTGTACAGCTTGCTTCTTCACCTTCCCGAAGCTGCCGCTCTCGCCGGCTGCCGGAGCCCAAGAAGCGGCTTCTTCGCGCAAAGACGATTGTGCCGCTCACAGTGCTCTCCTTAGCGCGGCTTCTGCCGAAAGACGCCCGGCAGCGGCTCTTACCTCCGGAGAGCATCCTACCTTCGTCTTTCGCGTCTTTTGTAGTCTACATCTTAGCAAAACGCTTTTCCACTATGTCTGGCTAGGAAAAACTGTGCCAGCACAGAAAACATCTCCCATCGTGTTCTAGAAGTTGCACGGATGTCTGCCAAGTGTTTGGGAGGAAGAAAAGAAAAGTTGTCCAAAACAGCTTCCAATCGAATGTTCATGTGATTGGAAAAGTCAGGAGAGTGCAAAGGTACTGTTTTCTATCAGTTGGCAAGGTACGCACACAATCCCAGTGTTGTACAGCTTGCTTCTTCATCTTCCCGAAGCTGCCACTCTCAGGAGGTAAGAGCCGCTGCCGGGCGTCTTTCGGCAGAAGCTGCGCTAAGGAGAGCACTGTGAGCGGCACAATCGTCTTTGCGCGAAGAAGCCGCTTCTTGGGCTCCGGCAGCCGGCGAAAGCGGCTGCTTCGGGAAGGTGAAGAAGCAAGCTGTACAACACTGGGATTGTGTGCGCACCTTGCCAACTGATAGAAAACAGTACCTTTGCACTCTCCTGACTTTTCCAATCACAGGAACATTCGATTGGAAGCTGTTTTGGACAACTTTTCTTTTCTTCCTGCCAAACACTTGGCAGACATCCGTGCAACTTCTAGAACACGATGGGAGATGTTTTCTGTGCTGGCACAGTTTTTCCTAGCCAGACATAGTGGAAAAGCGTTTTGCTAAGATGTAGACTACAAAAGACGCGAAAGACGAAGGTAGGATGCTCTCCGGAGGTAAGAGCCGCTGCCGGGCGTCTTTCGGCAGAAGCCGCGCTAAGGAGAGCCCTGTGAGCGGCACAATCGTCTTTGCGCGAAGAAGCCGCTTCTTGGGCTCCGGCAGCCGGCGAGAGCGGCAGCTTCGGGAAGGTGAAGAAGCAAGCTGTACAACACTGGGATTGTGTGCGCACCTTGCCAACTGATAGAAAACAGTACCTTTGCACTCTCCTGACTTTTCCAATCACAGGAACATTCGATTGGAAGCTGTTTTGGACAACTTTTCTTTTCTTCCTGCCAAACACTTGGCAGACATCCGTGCAACTTCTAGAACACGATGGGAGATGTTTTCTGTGCTGGCACAGTTTTTCCTAGCCAGACATAGTGGAAAAGCGTTTTGCTAAGATGTAGACTACAAAAGACGCGAAAGACGAAGGTAGGATGCTCTCCGGAGGTAAGAGCCGCTGCCGGGCGTCTTTCGGCAGAAGCCGCGCTAAGGAGAGCACTGTGAGCGGCACAATCGTCTTTGCGCGAAGAAGCCGCTTCTTGGGCTCCGGCAGCCGGCGAGAGCGGCAGCTTCGGGAAGGTGAAGAAGCAAGCTGTACAACACTGGGATTGTGTGCGCACCTTGCCAACTGATAGAAAACAGTACCTTTGCACTCTCCTGACTTTTCCAATCACAGGAACATTCGATTGGAAGCTGTTTTGGACAACTTTTCTTTTCTTCCTGCCAAACACTTGGCAGACATCCGTGCAACTTCTAGAACACGATGGGAGATGTTTTCTGTGCTGGCACAGTTTTTCCTAGCCAGACATAGTGGAAAAGCGTTTTGCTAAGATGTAGACTACAAAAGACGAGAAAGACGAAGGTAGGATGCTCTCCGGAGGTAAGAGCCGCTGCCGGGCGTCTTTCGGCAGAAGCCGCGCTAAGGAGAGCACTGTGAGCGGCACAATCGTCTTTGCGCGAAGAAGCCGATTCATCGGCTCCGGCAGTCGGCGAGAGCGGCAGCTTCGGGAAGGTGAAGAAGCAAGCTGTACAACACTGGGATTGTGTGCGCACCTTGCCAACTGATAGAAAACAGTACCTTTGCACTCTCCTGACTTTTCCAATCACAGGAACATTCGATTGGAAGCTGTTTTGGACAACTTTTCTTTTCTTCCTGCCAAACACTTGGCAGACATCCGTGCAACTTCTAGAACACGATGGGAGATGTTTTCTGTGCTGGCACAGTTTTTCCTAGCCAGACATAGTGGAAAAGCGTTTTGCTAAGATGTAGACTACAAAAGACGCGAAAGACGAAGGTAGGATGCTCTCCGGAGGTAAGAGCCGCTGCCGGGCGTCTTTCGGCAGAAGCCGCGCTAAGGAGAGCCCTGTGAGCGGCACAATCGTCTTTGCGCGAAGAAGCCGCTTCTTGGGCTCCGGCAGCCGGCGAGAGCGGCAGCTTCGGGAAGGTGAAGAAGCAAGCTGTACAACACTGGGATTGTGTGCGCACCTTGCCAACTGATAGAAAACAGTACCTTTGCACTCTCCTGACTTTTCCAATCACAGGAACATTCGATTGGAAGCTGTTTTGGACAACTTTTCTTTTCTTCCTGCCAAACACTTGGCAGACATCCGTGCAACTTCTAGAACACGATGGGAGATGTTTTCTGTGCTGGCACAGTTTTTCCTAGCCAGACATAGTGGAAAAGCGTTTTGCTAAGATGTAGACTACAAAAGACGCGAAAGACGAAGGTAGGATGCTCTCCGGAGGTAAGAGCCGCTGCCGGGCGTCTTTCGGCAGAAGCCGCGCTAAGGAGAGCACTGTGAGCGGCACAATCGTCTTTGCGCGAAGAAGCCGCTTCTTGGGCTCCGGCAGCCGGCGAGAGCGGCAGCTTCGGGAAGGTGAAGAAGCAAGCTGTACAACACTGGGATTGTGTGCGCACCTTGCCAACTGATAGAAAACAGTACCTTTGCACTCTCCTGACTTTTCCAATCACAGGAACATTCGATTGGAAGCTGTTTTGGACAACTTTTCTTTTCTTCCTGCCAAACACTTGGCAGACATCCGTGCAACTTCTAGAACACGATGGGAGATGTTTTCTGTGCTGGCACAGTTTTTCCTAGCCAGACATAGTGGAAAAGCGTTTTGCTAAGATGTAGACTACAAAAGACGAGAAAGACGAAGGTAGGATGCTCTCCGGAGGTAAGAGCCGCTGCCGGGCGTCTTTCGGCAGAAGCCGCGCTAAGGAGAGCACTGTGAGCGGCACAATCGTCTTTGCGCGAAGAGGCCGATTCATCGGCTCCGGCAGTCGGCGAGAGCGGCAGCTTCGGGAAGGTGAAGAAGCAAGCTGTACAACACTGGGATTGTGTGCGCACCTTGCCAACTGATAGAAAACAGTACCTTTGCACTCTCCTGACTTTTCCAATCACAGGAACATTCGATTGGAAGCTGTTTTGGACAACTTTTCTTTTCTTCCTGCCAAACATTTGGCAGACATCCGTGCAACTTCTAGAACACGATGGGAGATGTTTTCTGTGCTGGCACAGTTTTTCCTAGCCAGACATAGTGGAAAAGCGTTTTGCTAAGATGTAGACTACAAAAGACGCGAAAGACGAAGGTAGGATGCTCTCCGGAGGTAAGAGCCGCTGCCGGGCGTCTTTCGGCAGAAGCCGCGCTAAGGAGAGCACTGTGAGCGGCACAATCGTCTTTGCGCGAAGAAGCCGCTTCTTGGGCTCCGGCAGCCGGCGAGAGCGGCAGCTTCGGGAAGGTGAAGAAGCAAGCTGTACAACACTGGGATTGTGTGCGCACCTTGCCAACTGATAGAAAACAGTACCTTTGCACTCTCCTGACTTTTCCAATCACAGGAACATTCGATTGGAAGCTGTTTTGGACAACTTTTCTTTTCTTCCTGCCAAACACTTGGCAGACATCCGTGCAACTTCTAGAACACGATGGGAGATGTTTTCTGTGCTGGCACAGTTTTTCCTAGCCAGACATAGTGGAAAAGCGTTTTGCTAAGATGTAGACTACAAAAGACGCGAAAGACGAAGGTAGGATGCTCTCCGGAGGTAAGAGCCGCTGCCGGGCGTCTTTCGGCAGAAGCCGCGCTAAGGAGAGCACTGTGAGCGGCACAATCGTCTTTGCGCGAAGAAGCCGCTTCTTGGGCTCCGGCAGCCGGCGAGAGCGGCAGCTTCGGGAAGGTGAAGAAGCAAGCTGTACAACACTGGGATTGTGTGCGCACCTTGCCAACTGATAGAAAACAGTACCTTTGCACTCTCCTGACTTTTCCAATCACAGGAACATTCGATTGGAAGCTGTTTTGGACAACTTTTCTTTTCTTCCTGCCAAACACTTGGCAGACATCCGTGCAACTTCTAGAACACGATGGGAGATGTTTTCTGTGCTGGCACAGTTTTTCCTAGCCAGACATAGTGGAAAAGCGTTTTGCTAAGATGTAGACTACAAAAGACGCGAAAGACGAAGGTAGGATGCTCTCCGGAGGTAAGAGCCGCTGCCGGGCGTCTTTCGGCAGAAGCCGCGCTAAGGAGAGCACTGTGAGCGGCACAATCGTCTTTGCGCGAAGAAGCCGCTTCTTGGGCTCCGGCAGCCGGCGAGAGCGGCAGCTTCGGGAAGGTGAAGAAGCAAGCTGTACAACACTGGGATTGTGTGCGCACCTTGCCAACTGATAGAAAACAGTACCTTTGCACTCTCCTGACTTTTCCAATCACAGGAACATTCGATTGGAAGCTGTTTTGGACAACTTTTCTTTTCTTCCTGCCAAACACTTGGCAGACATCCGTGCAACTTCTAGAACACGATGGGAGATGTTTTCTGTGCTGGCACAGTTTTTCCTAGCCAGACATAGTGGAAAAGCGTTTTGCTAAGATGTAGACGACAAGAGAGGCTAAAGAGTGGATGTTAGCAAATGACACCCATCTTCAAAAAAGGCAATTAAGAGGACTCGCCATAGTACAAACCAGCCAGCCTCTTTTTTATCCCCAGGAAGTTGATGAAGCAGCTCTTCCTGGAAATCCTTGCCAGGCACATGACAGATGACCAAATAATGTAGTTAGCATGATTTTTCAGGGGAATTTCATGCTGAACATCACTTTAAACTCCTCTGATGAATCAACTTGACTGGTAGATGAAGGGAATATTATCTGCCTGGGCTTCAGGGAGGTTTTTGACATACCTCTACATGGCATCACACATATATATGGAAGCAATAGTGCAAAGGGGAGGGAATCAGTGTCTTTTCAGTGATGCTGAGGGAAAAGACAAGAGGCAGTGGGCACACACTGAAATACAGGAGATTGCCTTTGAACATCAGTAAATGTTTCTTTACTGTCAGGGTGACTGAACCACGGCACAGACTGCCCAGAAAGATTGTGGAGCCTGGATCTTTGAAGACATTAAAAGTACACCCAGATAGAATCCTGGGCAAGAGGCTCTAGGTATCCTGGTTTAGGCAGGGGGGTTGGGCCTGGTTAGCCCCACCAACCCCTTCCACTCTCTTTCATTCTGTGCTAGTGAATTCTCTTCAAGATGCATTTCAAAGCACTGGCATGACAAAGTTCTGTGCAGACAGAGATCCAAATGGACATGGCATCTAAGTTCCTTAAGCAGTGTTCAAGAAGAATGTAAAACTCTGGCACAAGTGTCTCTTCCCTAACTGAATCCCTTTCATGGGAAAATTCCCAGCTCTAGAAAGATCTTCTGATACGCATGCTTAAGACTGACACTGGCTGAGCAAATTTCTCCCTATGTATATCTAAGACCAGTTAGGATCTTCACCCAAAGTGCTGTCAACATAGTCACAGAATGCCTATTGTTAAGAAGTGACAGCTTCCATCAGAATGGCAGCTATTGGTCCACAAAATGGATTAATGGATGGGAATTATCTACGTGGGTTAAAAACAAAAATAAAGAGTTGGTCTTTATTTATCAATTTCATGGCAATATTGATAAGGGAAGAAAAAGATCTAAGTCCTTGACTTTCTGGACTCGAGGAAAGATTTTAAAAATTCCTTGTAAAAATGTATGATCACAATCAGACTATTGAAACCATTTTAGTTGGGAACAAAGTTCCAAAATTGTCTAGATAGTGGCAAAGAAGCCAAGAAAATAGGAAAGAAACAAAAAGAGAGCAAAAGAGTCAGCTTCAGTGTACAAGCTCGTTCTAGAAGTAGTCTGCTGGGAAAAGGAACCCCCAGCTAAATTTCCAATGTATTCCTGCGCTTGATTCAGTAACTGGTCAATGTAAAAACCAATCCTTTTGTACAACTTCTTCCAGCAACAAAAACTCCAACAGGTTGACACTACCATCATGCCTGTTCCAGACATATTTAAAAGAGAAATGATGATTTTCTTGAAAACCTACTTACATAAAAGTTGCAAGATGGTGGAGGGATTCCCACATCCTCCTTCCTCCATCTGGCTTGAAAGTATATTTGATAAAATATGCAACAAAGCACATGATTTATAAGGGAGAGTCAAATGGATGATTTGGGAATCGATCTCTTGTTGATAGTAAACTTCATATCCACTCGGTGTGACCTTTTTAAAACAAAATGTGGAGCTGAGGCATGAATCTGCCACAACAATTGTAAAGCAAACATACACACTCCCCTTCATATGCCCCCCCCTCCACACACACCTAGGCACACACAGAGATCAGCATAGCAGATCATGAACACCTTGGAAAAGACTGAAATGCTAAATGCCTCTCTTGATGGGCAAAAGAGCTGGTGCAGTAATTCAAATGCCTGGTACAAAAATTCTGTTTAATATTTAGCTCCTATTTAAAACACAGCTTTTCATTTCATTCTATTTACAGAATATTTTCATTTCATTTGTTTCTTTAAAATTACTTAGTTCTCACCTGTTGTATGTCTAGGAATATTTTCTTCCAAAAATAGAAAAAAATAGATGATATCTTTTCAGCAGAAAACATTGGTTGATACAATTTTAAACCATCATGATATGGAAGAATTCTTCTGTCCCTCTCGAAGGTGGAAGAAGCATTTGGATCACAGATCATCTACAATGAAATACTTGACATGTTTAAGATGCTTTCAATCAATTTTGATCGTCAATTGCTTATTTGTTGTAAACAGTAATTTTTCAGTGAAGGGAAAGTGTGTGTGGTATATCTACATGATATGTTCAAAGGCAGTTCCTACTAATGGCCAGGCTGAATTCCAGTAAATAATGTCCCGAATGATATTTTGCCGCCTTCTTTGGCACTTCATGAAATCTTACCCCGATGAAGTGCTGAAACACAGAGATTTTCTCTTAGAGAGTGTCTCATGTTGTAACCTATCCCATGGATTTTATGCTGTAATTCTTATCTCTTTTAAAATTTACTATCTTCTGTACAGTTTTCATGAAACTTTCTGTTACAGTAGTGAATAGCACAGATAAATGTCATTTTGTACAACTTTGAATTTACCCCAAGAGCTGAGAGAAAACTTGATCCTATACTTCAATCCGAGTTTCTTCTATAGTCCAACTTTGTTTCTCTACCATCAAGCTTCTCCTTTGTTGCTGCTCCAAGCCCCGTCCAAGGTGACCTTGAATACTTTCAGGGATGGGACACCCACAACTTCTCTGGGCAACCTGTTCCAGTGTTCCAGCACTCCCACAGTAAAAAAGGCCTTCCTTTCATCTAATATGTGTAGGAAATCATAAATCTAGGCATAGAAGCTTGGAGTGCAAATTTGAAATTCTTTGGATTTGAAGCACATTTTATATGAATACTGACTTACAGATGACTAAAAGATGTTGATGGGCATTTGAGCTGACAAGTTTTGAAAAAGTGCACGGAAATTAAAATTGAAACCACTAAAATTAAAAACTCCTTGCCATTTTCTTTTTCCTCTCCTATTCAAAATTGCATATGTCAGATATCAGTGCTTCATGCAAACCTCTCAGATGCTCTCAGAGAAAAAGCTTTTCTTTCAGACTAAGTTGCGGTTGACGTAGAACACTAGCAGGAGTGAAAGATTTTCTGGGCATCGGGGCAGCCCGTTCTCCTTGGATTTGTGTGCAGAATGCATTTTATCCAAACTGGAAAATAGATCCCAGCTCTGTTCTATTCATCATCCTTACTTCATCAGGCCAGAAGATTCTGTGAAAAGTAGCCTGTGGACCTTGAAGACAGCGCATGTGAACCAGATGAGAGGTGATAGAGAAGTTGAGGGAGAGAAGAAAGAGCATGAGGCTGAAACCAGAAAGTATTTCTCCACGTGATCATGGAAGATTGCAGGAGCCACTTGGTACTATCAAACCAGCCCAACTTGGCACTTGTGCCACCTTGGGTCTGGGAGCCATGTTGCATATCGTGCATTTTAAGGAGCCAGCTGGCCACACCCAGCCATATGCCCCCAAACACAAACCAAGGCCCTTTTCTCTGGCAAACAAAACTCAGCTGCCCTGCTTCTGGATGGCAGATTGCAGGAACCACTTGGTACTATCAAACCAGCCCAACTTGGCACTGGTGCCACCATGGGTCTGGTCACCATCCTGCCTATTGTAGCTTTTCAGGAGCCAGCCGGTCACTCTCAGCCATAGGCCCCCAAACACAAACCTCGGCCCGTTTCCCTGGCAAACAAAAGTAAGCTGCCCCGCTTCTGCATGGCAGATTGCAGGAGCTACTTAGTACTATCAAATCAGCCCGACTTGGCACAGGTGCCACCTTGGATCTGGGAACCATCCTGTGTATCGTGGATTTTCAGGGGCCAGCCGGCCACTCTCAGCCACATGCCCCCAAAAACAAACCACGGACCTTTTCTCTGGCAAACAAAAATCAGCTGCCCCACTTCTGGATGGCAGATTGCAGGAGCCACTTGGTACTATCACACCAGCACAACATGGCACTGCTGCCACCTTGGATCTGGGAACAATCCTGCGTATTGTACATATTCAGGAACCAGCCGAACACTCCCAGCCACAGGCCCCCAAACACAAACAACGGCCCTTTTCTCTGGCAAACAAAACTCAACTGCCCCTCTTCTGGATGGCAAATTGCAGGACGCACTTGGTACTACAAAAAGAGCCCGACTTGGCAGTGGTGCCACCTTGGCTCTGGGAACCATCCTGCGTATCGAGCATTTTAAGGAGCCAGCCGGCAATTCCCAGCCGTATGCCCCAAAAAGAAACCATGGACCTTTTCTCTGGCAAAAAAAACTCAGCTGTCCCGCTTCTGGATGGCAGATTGCAGGAGTCACTTTGAACCATACAACCAGCCTTACTTGGCACTGGTGCCACCTTGGATCTGGGAACCATCCTGCCTATCGTTGATTTTCAGGGGCCAGCCGGCCACTCTCAGCCATAGGCCCCCAAACCAAAACCTAGGCCTATTTCTCTGGCAAACAAAAGTAAGCTGCCCTGCTTCTGGATGGCAGATTGCAGGAGACACTTGGTACTATCAAACCAGCCCGACTTGGCACTGGTGCGACCTTGGATCTGGGAACCATGCTCTGTATCGTGGATATTCAGGGGCCAGCCGGCCACTCTCAGCCATATGTCCCCAAACAGAAACCTCGGCCCGTTTCTCTGGCAAACAAAACTCAACTGCCCCTCTTCTGGATGGCAAATTGCAGGATGAACTTGATACTAAAACCGCAGGCCGACTTGGTAGTGGTGACACCTTGGGCCTGGGAACCATCATGCGTATCGAGCATTTTAAGGAGCCAGCCGGCCACTCCCAGCAATATGCCCCCAAAAACAATCCACGGAATTTTCCTCTGGCAAACAAAAATCAGCTGCCTCGCTTCTGGATGGCAGATTGCAGGAGCCACTTTGCACCATCAAACCAGCCCGACTTGGCACTGGTGCCACATTGCATCTGGGAACCATGCTGCCTAGCGTGGATTTTCAGGAGCCAGCCGGCCACTCTCAGCTATATACCCCCAAACAAAACCCACGGCCCGTTTCCCTGGCAAACAAAATTAAGCTGCCCCGCTTCTGGATGGCAGATTGCAGGACGCACTTGGTAGTATCAAACCAGCAAAACTTGGCACTGGTGCCACCTTGGGTCTGGGAACCATCCTGCGTATCGTGGGTTCAAAGGAGCCAGCCGGTCACTCCCAGCCACAGGCCCCCAAATACAAACAATGTCGCTTTTCCCTGGAAAACAAAACTCGCCTGCCAACTTTTTGATGGCAGATTGCAGGAGCCACTTGGTACTATCAAACCAGCCCAACTTGGCACTGGTGCCACCATGGGTCTGGTAACCATCCTGCCTATTGTAGCTTTCCAGGAGCCAGCCGGTCACTCCCAGCCATAGGTCCCCAGTCACAAACCTCGGCCCGTTTCCCTGGCAAACAAAAGTAAGCTACCCCGCTTCTGGATGGCAGATTGCAGGAGCCACTTGGTACTATCAAACCAGCCCAACTTGGCACTGGTGCCACCTTGGGTCTGGGAACCATGCTGCGTAACACAGATTCTAAGGCGCCAGTCGGCCACTACGAGCCACAAGCCCCCAAACACAAACAACGGCGCTATTCTCTTGCAAACAAAACTCAACTGCCCCTCTTCTGGATGGCAAATTGCAGGACGCACTTGGTACTATAAAAACAGCCCGACTTGGCACTGGTGCCCCCTTGGGTCTGGGAACCATCCTGCGTATCGATCTTTTTAATGAGACAGCCGGCCACTCCCAGCCATATGCCCCCAAACACAACCCACGGCCCTTTTCTCTGGCAAACAAAACTCAACTGCACCGCTTCTGGATGGCAGATTGCAGGAGCCACTTGGTACTATCAAACCAGCCCGACTTGGCACTGGTGCCACCTTGGGTCTGGGAACCATCCTGCGTATTGTGGGTTGTCAGGAGCCAGCCGAACACTCTCGGCCACAGACCCCAATTAAAAACAACGGCCCGTTTCACAGGCAAACAAAACTCAGCTGCCCCGCTTCTGGATGGGAGATTGCAGGAGGCACTTGGTGTAATCAAACCAGCCCGACTTGGCACTGGTGCCACCTTGGGTCTGGGAACCATCCTGCGTATCGTGGATTCTAAGGAGCCAGCCGGCCACTCCTAGCCACAGGCCCCCAAACAAAAACCTAGGCCTATTTCTCTGGCAAACAAAAGTAAGCTGCCCTGCTTCTGGATGGCAGATTGCAGGAGACACTTGGTACTATCAAACCAGCCCGACTTGGCACTGGTGCCACCTTGGATCTGGGAACCATGCTCTGTATCGTGGATATTCAGGGGCCAGCCGGCCACTCTCAGCCATATGTCCCCAAACAGAAACCTCGGCCCGTTTCTCTGGCAAACAAAACTCAACTGCCCCTCTTCTGGATGGCAAATTGCAGGATGAACTTGATACTAAAACCGCAGGCCGACTTGGTAGTGGTGACACCTTGGGCCTGGGAACCATCATGCGTATCGAGCATTTTAAGGAGCCAGCCGGCCACTCCCAGCAATATGCCCCCAAAAACAATCCACGGAATTTTCCTCTGGCAAACAAAAATCAGCTGCCTCGCTTCTGGATGGCAGATTGCAGGAGCCACTTTGCACCATCAAACCAGCCCGACTTGGCACTGGTGCCACATTGCATCTGGGAACCATGCTGCCTAGCGTGGATTTTCAGGAGCCAGCCGGCCACTCTCAGCTATATACCCCCAAACAAAACCCACGGCCCGTTTCCCTGGCAAACAAAACTAAGCTGCCCCGCTTCTGGATGGCAGATTGCAGGACGCACTTGGTAGTATCAAACCAGCAAAACTTAGCACTGGTGCCACCTTGGGTCTGGGAACCATCCTGCGTATCGTGGGTTCAAAGGAGCCAGCCGGTCACTCCCAGCCACAGGCCCCCAAATACAAACAATGTCGCTTTTCCCTGGAAAACAAAACTCGCCTGCCAACTTTTTGATGGCAGATTGCAGGAGCCACTTGATACTATCAAACCAGCCCAACTTGGCACTGGTGCCACCATGGGTCTGGTAACCATCCTGCCTATTGTAGCTTTCCAGGAGCCAGCCGGTCACTCCCAGCCATAGGTCCCCAGTCACAAACCTCGGCCCGTTTCCCTGGCAAACAAAAGTAAGCTACCCCGCTTCTGGATGGCAGATTGCAGGAGCCACTTGGTACTATCAAACCAGCCCAACTTGGCACTGGTGCCACCTTGGGTCTGGGAACCATGCTGCGTAACACAGATTCTAAGGCGCCAGTCGGCCACTACGAGCCACAAGCCCCCAAACACAAGCAACGGCGCTATTCTCTGGAAAACAAAACTCAACTGCCCCTCTTCTGGATGGCAAATTGCAGGACGCACTTGGTACTATAAAAACAGCCCGACTTGGCACTGGTGCCCCCTTGGGTCTGGGAACCATCCTGCGTATCGATCTTTTTACTGAGACAGCCGGCCACTCCCAGCCATATGCCCCCAAACACAACCCACGGCCCTTTTCTCTGGCAAACAAAACTCAACTGCACCGCTTCTGGATGGCAGATTGCAGGAGCCACTTGGTACTATCAAACCAGCCCGACTTGGCACTGGTGCCACCTTGGGTCTGGGAACCATCCTGCGTATTGTGGGTTGTCAGGAGCCAGCCGAACACTCTCGGCCACAGACCCCAATTAAAAACAACGGCCCGTTTCACAGGCAAACAAAACTCAGCTGCCCCGCTTCTGGATGGGAGATTGCAGGAGGCACTTGGTGTAATCAAACCAGCCCGACTTGGCACTGGTGCCACCTTGGGTCTGGGAACCATCCTGCGTATCGTGGATTCTAAGGAGCCAGCCGGCCACTCCTAGCCACAGGCCCCCAAACAAAAACCTAGGCCTATTTCTCTGGCAAACAAAAGTAAGCTGCCCTGCTTCTGGATGGCAGATTGCAGGAGACACTTGGTACTATCAAACCAGCCCGACTTGGCACTGGTGCCACCTTGGATCTGGGAACCATGCTCTGTATCGTGGATATTCAGGGGCCAGCCGGCCACTCTCAGCCATATGTCCCCAAACAGAAACCTCGGCCCGTTTCTCTGGCAAACAAAACTCAACTGCCCCTCTTCTGGATGGCAAATTGCAGGATGAACTTGATACTAAAACCGCAGGCCGACTTGGTAGTGGTGACACCTTGGGCCTGGGAACCATCATGCGTATCGAGCATTTTAAGGAGCCAGCCGGCCACTCCCAGCAATATGCCCCCAAAAACAATCCACGGAATTTTCCTCTGGCAAACAAAAATCAGCTGCCTCGCTTCTGGATGGCAGATTGCAGGAGCCACTTTGCACCATCAAACCAGCCCGACTTGGCACTGGTGCCACATTGCATCTGGGAACCATGCTGCCTAGCGTGGATTTTCAGGAGCCAGCCGGCCACTCTCAGCTATATGCCCCCAAACAAAACCCACGGCCCGTTTCCCTGGCAAACAAAATTAAGCTGCCCCGCTTCTGGATGGCAGATTGCAGGACGCACTTGGTAGTATCAAACCAGCAAAACTTGGCACTGGTGCCACCTTGGATCTGGGAACCATCCTTCCTATCGTGGATTTTCAGGGGCCAGCCGGTCACTCTCAGCCATAGGCCCCAAACACAAACCACGGCCCTTTTCTCTGGAAAACAAAACTCAACTGCCCCTCTTCTGGATGGCAGATTGCAGGAGCCACTGGGTACTATGAAACCAGCCCTACTTGGCACTGATGCCACCTTGGGTCTGGGAACCATGCTGCGTATCATGGATTTTCAGGAGCCAGCCGGCCACTGCCAGCCACAGGCCCCGAAACACAAACAACAGCCTTTTTCTCTGGCAAACAAAATTCAGCTGCCCCGCTTCTGGATGGCAGATTGCAGGAACCACTTGGTACTAACAAACCAGCCCGACTTGGCACTGATGCCACCTTGGGTCTGGGAACCATCCTGCGTATCGTGGATTCAAAGGAGCCAGCTGGCCACTCCCAGCCACAGGCCCCAAAACACACACAACGGTGATTTTCCCTGGAAAACAAAACTCGCCTGCCAAACTTTTGATGGCAGATTGCAGGAGCCACTTGTTATTATCAAACCAGCCCAACTTGGCACTGGTGCCACCATGGGTCTGGTCACCATCCTGCCTATCGTAGCTTTTCAGGAGCCAGCCAGCCACCCCCAGCCAGAGGCCCCCAGACAAATATTTCGGCCCGTTTCCCTGGCAAACAAAAGTAAGCTGCCCCGCTTCTGGATGGCAGATTGCAGGAGCCACTTGGTACTATCAAACCAGCCCAACTTGGCACTGGTGCCAACTCAGGTCTGGGAACCATCCTGCGTATCGTGGGTTCTAAGGAGCCAGCTGGCCACTCCCAGCCACAGGCCCCCAAACACAAACAACGGCGCTTTTCCCTGGAAAACAAAACTCGCCTGCCAACTTTTTGATGGCAGATTGCAGGAGCCACTTGGTACTATCAAACCAGCCCAACTTGGCACTGGTGCCACCATGGGTCTGGTAACCATCCTGCCTATTGTAGCTTTCCAGGAGCCAGCCGGTCACTCCCAGCCATAGGTCCCCAGTCACAAACCTCGGCCCGTTTCCCTGGCAAACAAAAGTAAGCTACCCCGCTTCTGGATGGCAGATTGCAGGAGCCACTTGGTACTATCAAACCAGCCCAACTTGGCACTGGTGCCACCTTGGGTCTGGGAACCATGCTGCGTAACACAGATTCTAAGGCGCCAGTCGGCCACTACGAGCCACAAGCCCCCAAACACAAACAACGGCGCTATTCTCTGGCAAACAAAACTCAACTGCCCCTCTTCTGGATGGCAAATTGCAGGACGCACTTGGTACTATAAAAACAGCCCGACTTGGCACTGGTGCCCCCTTGGGTCTGGGAACCATCCTGCGTATCGATCTTTTTACTGAGACAGCCGGCCACTCCCAGCCATATGCCCCCAAACACAACCCACGGCCCTTTTCTCTGGCAAACAAAACTCAACTGCACCGCTTCTGGATGGCAGATTGCAGGAGCCACTTGGTACTATCAAACCAGCCCGACTTGGCACTGGTGCCACCTTGGGTCTGGGAACCATCCTGCGTATTGTGGGTTGTCAGGAGCCAGCCGAACACTCTCGGCCACAGACCCCAATTAAAAACAACGGCCCGTTTCACAGGCAAACAAAACTCAGCTGCCCCGCTTCTGGATGGGAGATTGCAGGAGGCACTTGGTGTAATCAAACCAGCCCGACTTGGCACTGGTGCCACCTTGGGTCTGGGAACCATCCTGCGTATCGTGGATTCTAAGGAGCCAGCCGGCCACTCCTAGCCACAGGCCCCCAAACAAAAACCTAGGCCTATTTCTCTGGCAAACAAAAGTAAGCTGCCCTGCTTCTGGATGGCAGATTGCAGGAGACACTTGGTACTATCAAACCAGCCCGACTTGGCACTGGTGCCACCTTGGATCTGGGAACCATGCTCTGTATCGTGGATATTCAGGGGCCAGCCGGCCACTCTCAGCCATATGTCCCCAAACAGAAACCTCGGCCCGTTTCTCTGGCAAACAAAACTCAACTGCCCCTCTTCTGGATGGCAAATTGCAGGATGAACTTGATACTAAAACCGCAGGCCGACTTGGTAGTGGTGACACCTTGGGCCTGGGAACCATCATGCGTATCGAGCATTTTAAGGAGCCAGCCGGCCACTCCCAGCAATATGCCCCCAAAAACAATCCACGGAATTTTCCTCTGGCAAACAAAAATCAGCTGCCTCGCTTCTGGATGGCAGATTGCAGGAGCCACTTTGCACCATCAAACCAGCCCGACTTGGCACTGGTGCCACATTGCATCTGGGAACCATGCTGCCTAGCGTGGATTTTCAGGAGCCAGCCGGCCACTCTCAGCTATATGCCCCCAAACAAAACCCACGGCCCGTTTCCCTGGCAAACAAAATTAAGCTGCCCCGCTTCTGGATGGCAGATTGCAGGACGCACTTGGTAGTATCAAACCAGCAAAACTTGGCACTGGTGCCACCTTGGATCTGGGAACCATCCTTCCTATCGTGGATTTTCAGGGGCCAGCCGGTCACTCTCAGCCATAGGCCCCAAACACAAACCACGGCCCTTTTCTCTGGAAAACAAAACTCAACTGCCCCTCTTCTGGATGGCAGATTGCAGGAGCCACTGGGTACTATGAAACCAGCCCTACTTGGCACTGATGCCACCTTGGGTCTGGGAACCATGCTGCGTATCATGGATTTTCAGGAGCCAGCCGGCCACTGCCAGCCACAGGCCCCGAAACACAAACAACAGCCTTTTTCTCTGGCAAACAAAATTCAGCTGCCCCGCTTCTGGATGGCAGATTGCAGGAACCACTTGGTACTAACAAACCAGCCCGACTTGGCACTGATGCCACCTTGGGTCTGGGAACCATCCTGCGTATCGTGGATTCAAAGGAGCCAGCTGGCCACTCCCAGCCACAGGCCCCAAAACACACACAACGGTGCTTTTCCCTGGAAAACAAAACTCGCCTGCCAAACTTTTGATGGCAGATTGCAGGAGCCACTTGTTATTATCAAACCAGCCCAACTTGGCACTGGTGCCACCATGGGTCTGGTCACCATCCTGCCTATCGTAGCTTTTCAGGAGCCAGCCAGCCACCCCCAGCCAGAGGCCCCCAGACAAATATTTCGGCCCGTTTCCCTGGCAAACAAAAGTAAGCTGCCCCGCTTCTGCATGGCAGATTGCAGGAGCCACTTGGTACTATCAAACCAGCCCAACTTGGCACTGGTGCCAACTCAGGTCTGGGAACCATCCTGCGTATCGTGGGTTCTAAGGAGCCAGCTGGCCACTCCCAGCCACAGGCCCCCAAACACAAACAACGGCGCTTTTCCCTGGAAAACAAAACTCGCCTGCCAACTTTTTGATGGCAGATTGCAGGAGCCACTTGGTACTATCAAACCAGCCCAACTTGGCACTGGTGCCACCATGGGTCTGGTAACCATCCTGCCTATTGTAGCTTTCCAGGAGCCAGCCGGTCACTCCCAGCCATAGGTCCCCAGTCACAAACCTCGGCCCGTTTCCCTGGCAAACAAAAGTAAGCTACCCCGCTTCTGGATGGCAGATTGCAGGAGCCACTTGGTACTATCAAACCAGCCCAACTTGGCACTGGTGCCACCTTGGGTCTGGGAACCATGCTGCGTAACACAGATTCTAAGGCGCCAGTCGGCCACTACGAGCCACAAGCCCCCAAACACAAACAACGGCGCTATTCTCTGGCAAACAAAACTCAACTGCCCCTCTTCTGGATGGCAAATTGCAGGACGCACTTGGTACTATAAAAACAGCCCGACTTGGCACTGGTGCCCCCTTGGGTCTGGGAACCATCCTGCGTATCGATCTTTTTAATGAGACAGCCGGCCGCTCCCAGCCATATGCCCCCAAACACAACCCACGGCCCTTTTCTCTGGCAAACAAAACTCAACTGCACCGCTTCTGGATGGCAGATTGCAGGAGCCACTTGGTACTATCAAACCAGCCCGACTTGGCACTGGTGCCACCTTGGGTCTGGGAACCATCCTGCGTATTGTGGGTTGTCAGGAGCCAGCCGAACACTCTCGGCCACAGACCCCAATTAAAAACAACGGCCCGTTTCACAGGCAAACAAAACTCAGCTGCCCCGCTTCTGGATGGGAGATTGCAGGAGGCACTTGACACTGTGAAACCAGCCCCACTTGGCACTGGTGCCACCTTGGGTCTGGGAACCATGCTGCGTATCATGGATTTTCAGGAGCCAGCCGGCCACTCCCAGCCACAGGCCCCCAAACACAAACCACAGACTTTTTGTCTGGCAAACAAAATTCAGCTGCCCCGCTTCTGGATGGCAGATTGCAGGAGCCACTTGGGACTATCACACCAGCACAACATGGCACTGCTGCCACCTTGGATCTGGGAACCATCCTTCCTATCGTGGATTTTCAGGGGCCAGCCGGTCACTCTCAGCCATAGGCCCCAAACACAAACCACGGCCCTTTTCTCTGGAAAACAAAACTCAACTGCCCCTCTTCTGGATGGCAGATTGCAGGAGCCACTGGGTACTATGAAATCAGCCCTACTTGGCACTGATGCCACCTTGGGTCTGGGAACCATGCTGCGTATCATGGATTTTCAGGAGCCAGCCGGCCACTGCCAGCCACAGGCCCCGAAACACAAACAACAGCCTTTTTCTCTGGCAAACAAAATTCAGCTGCCCCGCTTCTGGATGGCAGATTGCAGGAACCACTTGGTACTAACAAACCAGCCCGACTTGGCACTGATGCCACCTTGGGTCTGGGAACCATCCTGCGTATCGTGGATTCAAAGGAGCCAGCTGGCCACTCCCAGCCACAGGCCCCAAAACACACACAACGGTGCTTTTCCCTGGAAAACAAAACTCGCCTGCCAAACATTTGATGGCAGATTGCAGGAGCCACTTGGTATTATCAAACCAGCCCAACTTGGCACTGGTGCCACCATGGGTCTGGTCACCATCCTGCCTATCGTAGCTTTTCAGGAGCCAGCCAGCCACCCCCAGCCAGAGGCCCCCAGACAAATATTTCGGCCCGTTTCCCTGGCAAACAAAAGTAAGCTGCCCCGCTTCTGCATGGCAGATTGCAGGAGCCACTTGGTACTATCAAACCAGCCCAACTTGGCACTGGTGCCAACTCAGGTCTGGGAACCATCCTGCGTATCGTGGGTTCTAAGGAGCCAGCTGGCCACTCCCAGCCACAGGCCCCCAAACACAAACAACGGCGCTTTTCCCTGGAAAACAAAACTCGCCTGCCAACTTTTTGATGGCAGATTGCAGGAGCCACTTGGTACTATCAAACCAGCCCAACTTGGCACTGCTGCCACCATGGGTCTGGTCACCATCCTGCCTATCGTAGCTTTTCAGGAGCCAGCCGGTCACTCCCAGCCATAGGCCCCCAGACACAAACCTCGGCCCGTTTCCCTGGCAAACAAAAGTAAGCTGCCCCGCTTCTGCATGGCAGATTGCAGGAGCTACTTAGTACTATCAAACCAGCCCGACTTGGCACTGGTGACACCTCTGGTCTGGGAACCATCCTGCCTATCGTGGATTTTCAGGGGCCAGCCGGCCACTCTCAGCCATATGCCCCAAAAACAAACCACGGCCCTTTTCTCTGGCAAACAAAACTCAACTGCCCCTCTTCTGGATGGCAAATTTTAGGACGCACTTTGTACTACGAAAACCGCCCGACGTGGCACTGGTGCCACCTTGTGTCAGGGAACCATCCTGCATATCGAGCTTTTTAAGGAGCCAGCCGGCCACGCCCAGCCATATACCCCCAAAAACAAACCACGGACCATTTCTCTTGGAAACAAAAATCCGCTGCCCCGCGTCTGTATGGCAGATTGCAGGAGCCACTTTGCACCATCAAACCAGCCCGACTTGGCACTGGTGCCACCTTGGGTCTGGGAACAATCCTGCATATCGTGGATTCTAAGGAGCCAGCCGGCCACTCCCTGCCACAGGCCCCCAAACACAAACAACGGCGCTTTTCCCTGGAAAACAAAATTCGCCTGCCAGCTTTTTGATGGCAGATTGCAGGAGCCACTTGGTACTATCAAATCATCCCAACTTGGCACTGGTGCCACTATGGGTCTGGGAACCATCCTGCCTATTGTAGCATTTCAGGAGCCAGCCGGTCACTCCCAGCCATAGGCCCCCAGACACAAACCTCGGACCGTTTCCCTGGCAAACAAAATTAAGCTGCCCCGATTCTGGATGGCAGATTGCAGGAGCCACTTGGTTGTGTCAAACCAGCCCGACTTGGCACTGGTGCCACCTTGGGTCTGGGAACCATCCTGCGTAACGTGGATTCTAAGGAGCCACCCGGCCACTCTGAGCCACAGGCCCCCAAACACAAACAACGGCGCTTTTCCCTGGAAAACAAAACTCGCCTGCCAACTTTTTGATGGCAGATTGCAGGAGCCACTTGGTACTATCAAACCAGCCCAACTTGGCACTGGTGCCACCTCTGGTCTGGGAACCATCCTGCCTATTGTAGCTTTTCAGGAGCCAGCCGGTCACTCCCAGCCATAGACCCCCAGACACAAACCTCGGCCCGTTTCCCTGGAAAACAAAAGTAAGTTACCCCGATTCTGGATGGCAGATTGCAGGAGCCACTTGGTACTATCAAATCAGCCCAACTTGGCACTGGTGCCACCATGGGTCTGGTAAACATCCTGCCTATCGTAGCTTTTCAGGAGCCAGCCGGTCACTCCCTGCCATAGGCCCCCGGACACAAACCTCGGCCCGTTTCCCTGGCAAACAAAAGTAAGCTGCCCCGCTTTTGGATGGCAGATTGCAGGATGCACTTGGTACTTACAAACCAGCCCGACTTGGCCCTGGTGCCACCTTGGCTCTGGGAACCATGCTGCGTAACGTAGATTCTACGAGGACAGGCGGCCACTCCCAGCCACAGGCCTCTAAACAAAAACAACGGCGCTTTTCCCTGGAAAACAAAACTCGCCTGCCAACTTCTTGATGGCAGATTGCAGGAGCCACTTGGTACTATCAAACCACCCCAACTTGGCACTGGTGCCACCATGGGTCTGGTCACCATCCTGCCTATCGTAGCTTTTCAGGAGCCAGCCGCTCACTCCCACCCATAGGCCCCCAGACAAATACCTCGGCACGTTTCCCTGGCAAACAAAAGTAGGCTGCCCCGCTTCTGGATGGCAAATTGCAGGACGCACTTGGTACTACGAAAACAGCCCGACTTGGCACTGATGCCACCTTGGGTCAGGGAACAATCCTGCGTATAGAGCTTTTTAAGGAGCCAGCCGGCCACGTCCAGTCATATACCCCCAAAAATAAAACCACGGAACTTTTCTCCAGCAAACAAAAATCCGCTGCCCCGCGTCTGGATGGCAGATTGCAGGAGCTATTTAGTATTATCAAAGCAGCCCGACTTGGCACTGGTGGCACCATGAGTCTGGTAACCATCCTGCCTATCGTAGCTTTTCAGTAGTCAGCCGGTCAGTCCCAGCCATAGGCCCCCAGACAAATACCTCGGCCCGTTTCCCTGGGAAAAAAAAGTAAGCTGTCCCGCTTCTGGATGGCAGATTGCAGGAGCCACTTGGTACTATCAAACCAGCCCAACTTGTTCCCAGACCCAAGGTGGCACCAGTGCCACGTGGGGCTTGTTAATGGTGCAACGTGGCTCCTGCAATCTGCCATCCAAAAGCGGGGCAGCTTACTTTTGTTTGCCAGGGAAACGGGCCGAGGTTTGTGTCTGGGGGTCTATGGCTGGGAGTGACCGGCTGGCTCCTGAAAAGCTACGATAGGCAGGATGGTTCCCAGACCAGACGTGGCACCAGTGCCAAGTTGGGCTGGTTTGATAGTACCAAGTGGCTCCTGCAATCTGCCATCAAAAAGTTGGCAGGCGAGTTTTGTTTTCCAGGGAAAAGCGCCGTAGTTTTTGTTTGGGGGCCTGTGGCTCAGAGTGGCCGGGTGGCTGCTTAGAATCCACGATACGCAGGATGGTTCCCAGACCCAAGGTGGCACCAGTGCCAAGTCGGGCTGGTTTGACACAACCAAGTGGCTCCTGCAATCTGCCATCCAGAATCGGGGCAGCTTAATTTTGTTTGCCAGGGAAACGGTCCGAGGTTTGTGTCTGGGGGCCTATGGCTGGGAGTGACCGGCTGGCTCCTGAAATGCTACAATAGGCAGGATGGTTCCCAGACCCATAGTGGCACCAGTGCCAAGTTGGGATGATTTGATAGTACCAAGTGGCTCCTGCAATCTGCCATCAAAAAGTTGGCAGGCGAATTTTGTTTTCCAGGGAAAAGCGCCGTTGTTTGTGTTTGGGGGCCTGTGGCTGGGAGTGGCCGGCTGGCTCCTTAGAATCCACGATATGCAGGATTGTTCCCAGACCCAAGGTGGCACCAGTGCCAAGTCGGGCTGGTTTGATGGTGCAAAGTGGCTCCTGCAATCTGCCATACAGACGCGGGGCAGCGGATTTTTTTTTCCAAGAGAAATAGTCCGTGGTTTGTTTTTGGTGGTTTATGGCTGGGCGTGGCCGGCTGGCTCCTTAAAAAGCTCGATATGCAGGATGGTTCCCTGACACAAGGTGGCACCAGTGCCACGTCGGGCGGTTTTCGTAGTACAAAGTGCGTCCTAAAATTTGCCATCCAGAAGAGGGGCAGTTGAGTTTTGTTTGCCAGAGAAAAGGGCCGTGGTTTGTTTTTGGGGGCATATGGCTGAGAGTGGCCGGCTGGCTCCTGAAAAGCTACGATAGGCAGGATGTTTACCAGACCCATGGTGGCACCAGTGCCAAGTTGGGCTGATTTGATAGTACCAAGTGGCTCCTGCAATCTGCCATCCAGAATCGGGGTAGCTTACTTTTGTTTTTCAGGGAAACGGGCCGAGGTTTGTGTCTGGGGGTCTATGGTTGGGAGTGGCCGGCTGGCTCCTTAGAAACCACGATACCCAGCATGGTTCCCAGACCAGAGGTGGCACCAGTGCCAAGTTGGGCTGGTTTGATACTACCAAGTGGTTCCTGCAATCTGCCATCCAGAAGCGGGGCAGCTTACTTTTGTTTGCCAGGGAAACGGATCGTTGTTTGTGTTTGGGGGCCTATGGCTGGGACTGACCGGCTGGCTCCATAAAATCCACGATACGCAGGATGGTTCCCAGACCAGAAGTGGCACCAGTGCCAAGTCGGGCTGGTTTGATAGTACCAAGTGGCTCCTGCAATCTTCCATCCAGAAGCGGGGCAGCTTACTTTTGTTTGCCAGGGAAACGGGCCGAGGTTTGTGTCTCGGGGCCTATGGCAGGCAGTGACCGGCTGGCTCCTGAAAGCTACGATAGGCAGGATGGTGACAAGACCCATGGTGGCACCAGTGCCAAGTTGGGCTGGTTTGATAGTACCAAGTGGCTCCTGCAATCTGCCATCAAAACGTTGGCAGGCGAGTTTTGTTTTCCAGGGAAAAGCGCCGTTGTTTGTGTTTGGGGGCCTGTGGTTGGGAGTGGCCGGCTGGCTCCTTAGAAACCACAATACGCAGGATGGTTCCCAGACCAGAGGTGGCACCAGTGCCAAGTCGGGCTGGTTTGATAGTACCAAGTGGCTCCTGCAATCTGCCATCCAGAAGCGGGGCAGCTTACTTTTGTTTGCCACGGAAACGGGCCGTTGTTTGTGTTTGGGGGCCTGTGGCTGGGAGTGGCCGACTGGCTCCTTAGAATCCACGATACGCAGGATGGTTCCCAGACCAGAGGTGGCACCAGTGCCAAGTCGGGCTGGTTTGATAGTACCAAGTGGCTCCTGCAATCTGCCATCCAGAAGCGGGGCAGCTTAATTTCCTTTGCCAGGGAAACGGGCCGAGCTTTGTGTCTGGGGGCCTATGGCTGGGAGTGACCGGCTGGCTCCTGAAAAGTTACGATAGGCAGGATGGTGACCAGACCCATGGTGGCACCAGTGCCAAGTTGGGCTGGTTTGATAGTACCAAGTGGCTCCTGCAATCTGCCATCAAAACTTTGGTAGGCGAGTTTTGTTTTCCAGGGAAAAGCGCCGTTGTTTTTGTTTGGGGGCCTGTGGCTGGGAGTGGCCGGCTGGCTCCTTAGAATCCACGATACGCACCATGGTATCCAGACCCAAGGTGGCACCAGTGCCAAGTTTTGCTGGTTTGATAGTACCAAGTGGTTCCTGCAATCTGCCATCCAGAAGCAGGGCAGCTTACTTTTGTTTGCCAGGGAAACGGGCCGAGGTTTGTGTCTGGGGGCCTATGGCTGCGAGTGACCGGCTGGCTCCTGAAAAGCTACGATAGCCAGGATGGTGACCAGACCCATGGTGGCACCAGTCCCAAGTTGGGCTGGTTTGATAGTACCAAGTGGCTCCTGCAATCTGCCATCAAAAGTTTGGCAGGCGAGTTTTGTTTTCCAGGGAAAAGCGCCGTTGATGTGTTTAGGGGCCTGTGGCTGGGAGTGGCCGGCTGGCTCCTTAGAATCCACCATACGCAGGATGGTTCCCAGACCCAAGGTGGCACCAGTGCCTAGTCGGGATAGTTTGATGGTGCAAAGTGGCTCCTGCAATCTGCCATCCAGAAGCGGGGCAGCTTACTTTTGTTTGCCAGGGAAACGGGCCGAGGTTTGTTACTGGGGGCCTATGGCTGGGAGTGACCGGCTGGCTCCTGAAAAGTTACGATAGGCAGGATGGTGACCAGACCCAAGGTGGCACCAGTGCCAAGTTGGGCTGGTTTGATGGTACCAAGTGGCTCCTGCAATCTGCCATCAAAAACTTGGCAGGCGAGTTTTGTTTTCCAGGGAAAAGCGCCGTTGTTTTTGTTTGGGGGCCTGTGGCTGGGAGTGGCCGGCTGGCTCATTAGAATCCACGATACGCAGGATGGTTCCCAGACTTGTCGTGGCACCAGTGCCAAGTCGGGCTGGTTTGATAGTACCAAGTGGATCCTGCAATCTGCCATCCAGAAGCGGGGCAGCTTACTTTTGTTTGCCAGGGAAACGGGCCGAGGTTTTTGTCTGGGGGCCTATGGCTGGGAGTGACCGGCTGGCTCCTGAAAAGCTACGATAGGCAGGATGGTGACCAGACCCATGGTGGCACCAGTGCCAAGTTGGGCTGGTTTGATAGTACCAAGTGGCTCCTGCAATCTGCCATCAAAAAGTTGGCAGGCGAGTTTTGTTTTCCAGGGAAAAGTGCCGTTGTTTGTGTATGGGTGCCTGTGGCTGGGAGTGGCCGGCTGGCTCTTTAGAATCCACGATACGCAGGATGGTTCCCAGACCAGTGGTGGCACCAGTGCCAAGTCGGGCGGGTTTGATAGTAACAAATGCGTCCTACAATCTGCCATCCAGAAGCGGGGCAGCTTACTTTTGTTTTCCAGGGAAACGGGCCGAGGTTTTTGTCTGGGGTCCTATGGCTGGGAGTGACCGGCTGGCTCGTGAAAAGCTACGATAGGCAGGATGGTGACAAGACCCATGGCGGCACCAGTGCCAAGTTGGGCAGGTTTGATAGTACCAAGTGGCTCCTGCAATCTGCCATCAAAAAATTGGCAGGCGAGTTTTGTTTTCCAGGGAAAAGCGCCGTTGTTTGTGTTTGGGGGCCTGTGGCTGGGAGTGGCCAGCTGGCTCCTTAGAATCCACGATACGCAGGATGGTTCCCAGACCAGAGGTGGCACCAGTGCCAAGTCGGGCTGGTTTGATAGTACCAAGTGGTTCCTGCAATCTGCCATCCAGAAGCGGGGCAGCTTACTTTTGTTTGCCAGGGAAACGGGCCGAGCTTTGTGTCTGGGGGCCTATGGCTGGGAGTGACCGGCTGGCTCCTGAAAAGCTACGATAGGCAGGATGGTGACCAGACCCATGGTGGCACCAGTGCCAAGTTGGGCTGGTTTGATAGTACCAAGTGGCTCCTGCAATCTGCCATCAAAAAGTTGGCAGGCAAGTTTTCTTTACCAGGGAAAAGCGCCGTTGTTTTTGTTTAGAGGCCTATGGCTGGGAGTGGCAGGCTGGCTCCTTAGAATCCACGATACGCAGGATGGTTCCTAGACTTGACGTGGCACCAGTGCCAAGTTGGGCTGGTTTGATAGTACCAAGTGCGTCCTGCAATCTGCCATCCAGAAGTGGGGTAGATTACTTTTGTTTGCCAGGGAAACGGGCCGAGGTTTGTGTCCGGGGGCCTATGGCAGGGAGTGACCGGCTGGCTCCTGAAAAGCTACGATAGGCAGGATGTTTACCAGACCCATGGTGGCACCAGTGCCAAGTTGGGCTGATTTGATAGTACCAAGTGGCTCCTGCAATCTGCCATCCAGAATCGGGGTAACTTACTTTTGTTTTCCAGGGAAACGGGCCGAGGTTTGTGTCTGGGGGTCTATGGCTGGGAGTGACCGGCTGGCTCCTGAAAAGCTACGATAGGCAGGATGGTTCCCAGACCAGACGTGGCACCAGTGCCAAGTTGGGCTGGTTTGATAGTACCAAGTGTCTCCTGCAATCTGCCATCAAATTTGGCAGGCGAGTTTTGTTTTCCAGGGAAAAGCGCCGTTGTTTGTGTTTGGGGGCCTGTGGCTCAGAGTGGCCGGGTGGCTGCTTAGAATCCACGTTACGCAGGATGGTTCCCAGACCCAAGGTGGCACCAGTGCCAAGTCGGGCTGGTTTGACACAACCAAGTGGCTCCTGCAATCTGCCATCCAGAATCGGGGCAGCTTAATTTTGTTTGCCAGGGAAACGGTCCGAGGTTTGTGTCTGGGGGCCTATGGCTGGGAGTGACCGGCTGGCTCCTGAAATGCTACAATAGGCAGGATGGTTCCCAGACCCATAGTGGCACCAGTGCCAAGTTGGGATGATTTGATAGTACCAAGTGGCTCCTGCAATCTGCCATCAAAAAGCTGGCAGGCGAATTTTGTTTTCCAGGGAAAAGCGCCGTTGTTTGTGTTTGGGGGCCTGTGGCAGGGAGTGGCCGGCTGGCTCCTTAGAATCCACGATATGCAGGATTGTTCCCAGACCCAAGGTGGCACCAGTGCCAAGTCGGGCTGGTTTGATGGTGCAAAGTGGCTCCTGCAATCTGCCATACAGACGCGGGGCAGCGGATTTTTGTTTCCAAGAGAAATGGTCCGTGGTTTGTTTTTGGGGGTATATGGCTGGGCGTGGCCGGCTGGCTCCTTAAAAAGCTCGATATGCAGGATGGTTCCCTGACACAAGGTGGCACCAGTGCCACGTCGGGCGGTTTTCGTAGTACAAAGTGCGTCCTAAAATTTGCCATCCAGAAGAGGGGCAGTTGAGTTTTGTTTGCCAGAGAAAAGGGCCGTGGTTTGTTTTTGGGGCATATGGCTGAGAGTGGCCGGCTGGCCCCTGAAAATCCACGATAGGCAGGATGGTTCCCAGACCAGAGGTGTCACCAGTGCCAAGTCGGGCTGGTTTGATAGTACTAAGTAGCTCCTGCAATCTGCCATGCAGAAGCGGGGCAGCTTACTTTTGTTTGCCAGGGAAACGGGCCGAGGTTTGTGTCTGGGGGCCTATGGCTGGGAGTGACCGGCTGGCTCCTGAAAAGCTACGATAGGCAGGATGGTGACCAGACCCATGGTGGCACCAGTGCCAAGTTGGGCTGGTTTGATAGTACCAAGTGGCTCCTGCAATCTGCCATCAAAAAGTTGGCAGGCGAGTTTTGTTTTCCAGGGAAAAGCGCCGTTGTTTGTGTTTGGGGGCCTGTGGTTGGGAGTGGCCAGCTGGCTCCTTAGAACCCACGATACGCAGGATGGTTCCCAGACCTGAGTTGGCACCAGTGCCAAGTTGGGCTGGTTTGATGGTGCAAAGTGGCTCCTGCAATCTGCCATCCAGAAGCGGGGCAGCTTACTTTTGTTTGCCAGGGAAACGGGCCGAAATATTTGTCTGGGGGCCTCTGGCTGGGGGTGGCTGGCTGGCTCCTGAAAAGCTACGATAGGCAGGATGGTGACCAGACCCATGGTGGCACCAGTGCCAAGTTGGGCTGGTTTGATAATACCAAGTGGCTCCTGCAATCTGCCATCAAAAGTTTGGCAGGCGAGTTTTGTTTTCCAGGGAAAAGCACCGTTGTGTGTGTTTTGGGGCCTGTGGCTGGGAGTGGCCAGCTGGCTCCTTTGAATCCACGATACGCAGGATGGTTCCCAGACCCAAGGTGGCATCAGTGCCAAGTCGGGCTGGTTTGTTAGTACCAAGTAGTTCCTGCAATCTGCCATCCAGAAGCGGGGCAGCTGAATTTTGTTTGCCAGAGAAAAAGGCTGTTGTTTGTGTTTCGGGGCCTGTGGCTGGCAGTGGCCGGCTGGCTCCTGAAAATCCATGATACGCCGCATGGTTCCCAGACCCAAGGTGGCATCAGTGCCAAGTAGGGCTGGTTTCATAGTACCCAGTGGCTCCTGCAATCTGCCATCCAGAAGAGGGGCAGTTGAGTTTTGTTTTCCAGAGAAAAGGGCCGTGGTTTGTGTTTGGGGCCTATGGCTGAGAGTGACCGGCTGGCCCCTGAAAATCCACGATAGGAAGGATGGTTCCCAGATCCAAGGTGGCAGCAGTGCCATGTTGTGCTGGTGTGATAGTCCCAAGTGGCTCCTGCAATCTGCCATCCAGAAGCGGGGCAGCTGAATTTTGTTTGCCAGACAAAAAGGCTGTGGTTTGTGTTTGGGGGCCTGTGGCTGGGAGTGGCCGGCTGGCTCCTGAAAATCCATGATACGCAGCATGGTTCCCAGACCCAAGGTGGCACCAGTGCCAAGTGGGGCTGGTTTCACAGTGTCAAGTGCCTCCTGCAATCTCCCATCCAGAAGCGGGGCAGCTGAGTTTTGTTTGCCTGTGAAACGGGCCGTTGTTTTTAATTGGGGTCTGTGGCCGAGAGTGTTCGGCTGGCTCCTGACAACCCACAATACGCAGGATGGTTCCCAGACCCAAGGTGGCACCAGTGCCAAGTCGGGCTGGTTTGATAGTACCAAGTGGCTCCTGCAATCTGCCATCCAGAAGCGGTGCAGTTGAGTTTTGTTTGCCAGAGAAAAGGGCCGTGGGTTGTGTTTGGGGGCATATGGCTGGGAGTGGCCGGCTGTCTCATTAAAAAGATCGATACGCAGGATGGTTCCCAGACCCAAGGGGGCACCAGTGCCAAGTCGGGCTGTTTTTATAGTACCAAGTGCGTCCTGCAATTTGCCATCCAGAAGAGGGGCAGTTGAGTTTTGTTTGCCAGAGAATAGCGCCGTTGTTTGTGTTTGGGGGCTTGTGGCTCGTAGTGGCCGACTGGCGCCTTAGAATCTGTGTTACGCAGCATGGTTCCCAGACCCAAGGTGGCACCAGTGCCAAGTTGGGCTGGTTTGATAGTACCAAGTGGCTCCTGCAATCTGCCATCCAGAAGCGGGGTAGCTTACTTTTGTTTGCCAGGGAAACGGGCCGAGGTTTGTGACTGGGGACCTATGGCTGGGAGTGACCGGCTGGCTCCTGGAAAGCTACAATAGGCAGGATGGTTACCCGACCCATGGTGGCACCAGTGCCAAGTTGGGCTGGTTTGATAGTACCAAGTGGCTCCTGCAATCTGCCATCAAAAAGTTGGCAGGCGAGTTTTGTTTTCCAGGGAAAAGCGACATTGTTTGTATTTGGGGGCCTGTGGCTGGGAGTGACCGGCTGGCTCCTTTGAACCCACGATACGCAGGATGGTTCCCAGACCCAAGGTGGCACCAGTGCCAAGTTTTGCTGGTTTGATACTACCAAGTGCGTCCTGCAATCTGCCATCCAGAAGCGGGGCAGCTTAATTTTGTTTGCCAGGGAAACGGGCCGTGGGTTTTGTTTGGGGGCATATAGCTGAGAGTGGCCGGCTGGCTCCTGAAAATCCACGCTAGGCAGCATGGTTCCCAGATGCAATGTGGCACCAGTGCCAAGTCGGGCTGGTTTGATGGTGCAAAGTGGCTCCTGCAATCTGCCATCCAGAAGCGAGGCAGCTGATTTTTGTTTGCCAGAGGAAAATTCTGTGGATTGTTTTTGGGGGCATATTGCTGGGAGTGGCCGGCTGGCTCCTTAAAATGCTCGATACGCATGATGGTTCCCAGGCCCAAGGTGTCACCACTACCAAGTCGGCCTGCGGTTTTAGTATCAAGTTCATCCTGCAATTTGCCATCCAGAAGAGGGGCAGTTGAGTTTTGTTTGCCAGAGAAACGGGCCGAGGTTTCTGTTTGGGGACATATGGCTGAGAGTGGCCGGCTGGCCCCTGAATATCCACGATACAGAGCATGGTTCCCAGATCCAAGGTGGCACCAGTGCCAAGTCGGGCTGGTTTGATAGTACCAAGTGTCTCCTGCAATCTGCCATCCAGAAGCAGGGCAGCTTACTTTTGTTTGCCAGAGAAATAGGCCTAGGTTTTTGTTTGGGGGCCTGTGGCTAGGAGTGGCCGGCTGGCTCCTTAGAATCCACGATACGCAGGATGTTTCCCAGACCCAAGGTGGCACCAGTGCCAAGTCGGGCTGGTTTGATTACACCAAGTGCCTCCTGCAATCTCCCATCCAGAAGCGGGGCAGCTGAGTTTTGTTTGCCTGTGAAACGGGCCGTTGTTTTTAATTGGGGTCTGTGGCCGAGAGTGTTCGGCTGGCTCCTGACAACCCACAATACGCAGGATGGTTCCCAGACCCAAGGTGGCACCAGTGCCAAGTCGGGCTGGTTTGATAGTACCAAGTGGCTCCTGCAATCTGCCATCCAGAAGCGGTGCAGTTGAGTTTTGTTTGCCAGAGAAAAGGGCCGTGGGTTGTGTTTGGGGGCATATGGCTGGGAGTGGCCGGCTGTCTCATTAAAAAGATCGATACGCAGGATGGTTCCCAGACCCAAGGGGGCACCAGTGCCAAGTCGGGCTGTTTTTATAGTACCAAGTGCGTCCTGCAATTTGCCATCCAGAAGAGGGGCAGTTGAGTTTTGTTTGCCAGAGAATAGCGCCGTTGTTTGTGTTTGGGGGCTTGTGGCTCGTAGTGGCCGACTGGCGCCTTAGAATCTGTGTTACGCAGCATGGTTCCCAGACCCAAGGTGGCACCAGTGCCAAGTTGGGCTGGTTTGATAGTACCAAGTGGCTCCTGCAATCTGCCATCCAGTAGCGGCGCAGCTGAATTTTGTTTGCCAGAGAAAAAGGCTGTTGTTTGTGTTTCGGGGCCTGTGGCTGGCAGTGGCCGGCTGCCTCCTGAAAATCCATGATACGCAGCATGGTTCCCAGACCCAAGGTGGCATCAGTGCCAAGTAGGGCTGGTTTCATAGTACCCAGTGGCTCCTGCAATCTGCCATCCAGAAGAGGGGCAGTTGAGTTTTGTTTTCCAGAGAAAAGGGCCGTGGTTTGTGTTTGGGGCCTATGGCTGAGAGTGACCGGCTGGCCCCTGAAAATCCACGATAGGAAGGATGGTTCCCAGATCCAAGGTGGCAGCAGTGCCATGTTGTGCTGGTGTGATAGTCCCAAGTGGCTCCTGCAATCTGCCATCCAGAAGCGGGGCAGCTGAATTTTGTTTGCCAGACAAAAAGTCTGTGGTTTGTGTTTGGGGGCCTGTGGCTGGCAGTGGCCGGCTGGCTCCTGAAAATCCATGATACGCAGCATGGTTCCCAGACCCAAGGTGGCACCAGTGCCAAGTGGGGCTGGTTTCACAGTGTCAAGTGCCTCCTGCAATCTCCCATCCAGAAGCGGGGCAGCTGAGTTTTGTTTGCCTGTGAAACGGGCCGTTGTTTTTAATTGGGGTCTGTGGCCGAGAGTGTTCGGCTGGCTCCTGACAACCCACAATACGCAGGATGGTTCCCAGACCCAAGGTGGCACCAGTGCCAAGTCGGGCTGGTTTGATAGTACCAAGTGGCTCCTGCAATCTGCCATCCAGAAGCGGTGCAGTTGAGTTTTGTTTGCCAGAGAAAAGGGCCGTGGGTTGTGTTTGGGGGTATATGGCTGGGAGCGGCCGGCTGTCTCATTAAAAAGATCGATACGCAGGATGGTTCCCAGACCCAAGGGGGCACCAGTGCCAAGTCGGGCTGTTTTTATAGTACCAAGTGCGTCCTGCAATTTGCCATCCAGAAGAGGGGCAGTTGAGTTTTGTTTGCCAGAGAATAGCGCCGTTGTTTGTGTTTGGGGGCTTGTGGCTCGTAGTGGCCGACTGGCGCCTTAGAATCTGTGTTACGCAGCATGGTTCCCAGACCCAAGGTGGCACCAGTGCCAAGTTGGGCTGGTTTGATAGTACCAAGTGGCTCCTGCAATCTGCCATCCAGAAGCGGGGTAGCTTACTTTTGTTTGCCAGGGAAACGGGCCGAGGTTTGTGACTGGGGACCTATGGCTGGGAGTGACCGGCTGGCTCCTGGAAAGCTACAATAGGCAGGATGGTTACCAGACCCATGGTGGCACCAGTGCCAAGTTGGGCTGGTTTGATAGTACCAAGTGGCTCCTGCAATCTGCCATCAAAAAGTTGGCAGGCGAGTTTTGTTTTCCAGGGAAAAGCGACATTGTTTGTATTTGGGGGCCTGTGGCTGGGAGTGACCGGCTGGCTCCTTTGAACCCACGATACGCAGGATGGTTCCCAGACCCAAGGTGGCACCAGTGCCAAGTTTTGCTGGTTTGATACTACCAAGTGCGTCCTGCAATCTGCCATCCAGAAGCGGGGCAGCTTAATTTTGTTTGCCAGGGAAACGGGCCGTGGGTTTTGTTTGGGGGCATATAGCTGAGAGTGGCCGGCTGGCTCCTGAAAATCCACGCTAGGCAGCATGGTTCCCAGATGCAATGTGGCACCAGTGCCAAGTCGGGCTGGTTTGATGGTGCAAAGTGGCTCCTGCAATCTGCCATCCAGAAGCGAGGCAGCTGATTTTTGTTTGCCAGAGGAAAATTCCGTGGATTGTTTTTGGGGGCATATTGCTGGGAGTGGCCGGCTGGCTCCTTAAAATGCTCGATACGCATGATGGTTCCCAGGCCCAAGGTGTCACCACTACCAAGTCGGCCTGCGGTTTTAGTATCAAGTTCATCCTGCAATTTGCCATCCAGAAGAGGGGCAGTTGAGTTTTGTTTGCCAGAGAAACGGGCCGAGGTTTCTGTTTGGGGACATATGGCTGAGAGTGGCCGGCTGGCCCCTGAATATCCACGATACAGAGCATGGTTCCCAGATCCAAGGTGGCACCAGTGCCAAGTCGGGCTGGTTTGATAGTACCAAGTGTCTCCTGCAATCTGCCATCCAGAAGCAGGGCAGCTTACTTTTGTTTGCCAGAGAAATAGGCCTAGGTTTTTGTTTGGGGGCCTGTGGCTAGGAGTGGCCGGCTGGCTCCTAAGAATCCACGATACGCAGGATGTTTCCCAGACCCAAGGTGGCACCAGTGCCAAGTCGGGCTGGTTTGATAGTACCAAGTGGCTCCTGCAAACTCCATCAAAAAGTTGGCAGGCGTGTTTTGTTTTCCAGGGAACAGCGCCGTTGATTTTGTTTGGGGGCCTGTGGCTGGCAGTGGCCGGCTGGCTCCTTAGAATCCACGATACGCAGGATGGTTCCCAGACCCAAGGTGGCACCAGTGCCAAGTCGGGCTGGTTTGATAGTACCAAGTGGCTCCTGCAATCTGCCATCCAGAAGTGAGGCAGCTAAGTTTTGTTTGCGAGAAAAAAGGGCCGTGGTTTTTGTTGGGGGCCTGTGGCTGGGAGTAGCCGGCTGGCTCCTTAAAATCCACGATAGGCAGGATGGTTCCCAGACCCAAGGTGGCACCAGTGCCAAGTCGGGCTGGTTTGATAGTACCAAGTGGCTCCTGCAATCTGCCATCCAGAAGCGGGGCAGCTGAGTTTTGTTTGCCAGAGAAAAAGGCTGTGGTTTGTGTTTGGGGGCCTGTGGCTGGGAGTGGCCGGCTGGCTCCTGAAAATCCACGATACGCAGCATGGTTCCCAGACCCAAGGTGGCACCAGTGCCAAGTGGGGCTCGTTTGACAGTGTCAAGTGCCTCCTGCAATCTCCCATCCAGAAGCGGGGCAGCTGAGTTTTTTTTGCCAGGGAAACGGACCTTTGTTTTTGATTGGGCTCTGTGGCCGAGAGTGGTCGGCTGTCTCCTGACAATCCACAATACGCAGGATGGTTCCCAGACCCAAGGTGGCACCAGTGCCAAGTCGGGCTGGTTTGATAGTACCAAGTGTCTCCTGCAATCTGCCATCCAGAAGCGGGGCAGCTGAGTTTTGTTTGCCAGAGAAAAGGGCCGTGGGTTGTGTTTGGGGGCATATGGCTGGGAGTGGCCACCTGGCTCCTTAAAATGCACGATACGCCGCATGGTAACCAGACGCAAGGTGGCACCAGTGCCAAGTCAGGCTGTTTTTGTAGTACCCAGTGGCTCCTGCAATTTGCCATCCAGAAGCGGGGCAGTTGAATTTTGTTTACTAGAGAAAAGGGCTGTGGTTTGTGTTTGGGGGCCTATGGCTGAGAGTGGCCGGCTGGCCCCTGAAAATCAACGATAGGCAGGATGGTTCCCAGATCCAAGGTGGCACCAGTGCCAAGTAAGGCTGGTTGTATGGTTCAAAGTAACTCCTGCAATCTGCCATCCAGAAGCGGGACAGCTGAGTTTTTTTTGCCAGAGAAAAGGTCCATGGTTTCTTTTTGGGGCATACGGCTGGGAATTGCCGGCTGGCTCCTTAAAATGCTCGATACGCAGGATGGTTCCCAGAGCCAAGGTGGCACCACTGCCAAGTCGGGCTCTTTTTGTAGTACCAAGTGCGTCCTGCAATTTGCCATCCAGAAGAGGGGCAGTTGAGTTTTGTTTGCCAGAGAAAAGGGCCGTTGTTTGTGTTTGGGGGCCTGTGGCTGGGAGTGTTCGGCTGGTTCCTGAATATGTACGATACGCAGGATTGTTCCCAGATCCAAGGTGGCAGCAGTGCCATGTTGTGCTGGTGTGATAGTCCCAAGTGGCTCCTGCAATCTGCCATCCAGAAGTGGGGCAGCTGATTTTTGTTTGCCAGAGAAAAGGTCCGTGGTTTGTTTTTGGGGGCATATGGCTGAGAGTGGCCGGCTGGCCCCTGAAAATCCACGATACACAGGATGGTTCCCAGATCCAAGGTGGCACCTGTGCCAAGTCGGGCTGATTTGATAGTACTAAGTAGCTCCTGCAATCTGCCATGCAGAAGCGGGGCAGCTTACTTTTGTTTGCCAGGGAAACGGGCCGAGGTTTGTGTTGGGGGCCTATGGCTGAGAGTGACCGGCTGGCTCCTGAAAAGCTACAATAGGCAGGATGGTGACCAGACCCATGGTGGCACCAGTGCCAAGTTGGGCTGGTTTGATAGTACCAAGTGGTTCCTGCAATCTGCCATCCAGAAGCAGGGCAGCTGAGTTTTGTTTGCCAGAGAAAAGGGCCTTGGTTTGTGTTTGGGGGCATATGGCTGGGTGTGGCCAGCTGGCTCCTTAAAATGCACGATATGCAACATGGCTCCCAGACCCAAGGTGGCACAAGTGCCAAGTTGGGCTGGTTTGATAGTACCAAGTGGCTCCTGCAATCTTCCATGATCACGTGGAGAAATACTTTCTGGTTTCAGCCTCATGCTCTTTCTTCTCTCCCTCAACTTCTCTATCACCTCTCATCTGGTTCACATGCGCTGTCTTCAAGGTCCACAGGCTACTTTTCACAGAATCTTCTGGCCTGATGAAGTAAGGATGATGAATAGAACAGAGCTGGGATCTATTTTCCAGTTTGGATAAAATGCATTCTGCACACAAATCCAAGGAGAACGGGCTGCCCCGATGCCCAGAAAATCTTTCACTCCTGCTAGTGTTCTACGTCAACCGCAACTTAGTCTGAAAGAAAAGCTTTTTCTCTGAGAGCATCTGAGAGGTTTGCATGAAGCACTGATATCTGACATATGCAATTTTGAATAGGAGAGGAAAAAGAAAATGGCAAGGAGTTTTTAATTTTAGTGGTTTCAATTTTAATTTCCGTGCACTTTTTCAAAACTTGTCAGCTCAAATGCCCATCAACATCTTTTAGTCATCTGTAAGTCAGTATTCATATAAAATGTGCTTCAAATCCAAAGAATTTCAAATTTGCACTCCAAGCTTCTATGCCTAGATTTATGATTTCCTACACATATTAGATGAAAGGAAGGCCTTTTTTACTGTGGGAGTGCTGGAACACTGGAACAGGTTGCCCAGAGAAGTTGTGGGTGTCCCATCCCTGAAAGTATTCAAGGTCACCTTGGACGGGGCTTGGAGCAGCAACAAAGGAGAAGCTTGATGGTAGAGAAACAAAGTTGGACTATAGAAGAAACTCGGATTGAAGTATAGGATCAAGTTTTCTCTCAGCTCTTGGGGTAAATTCAAAGTTGTACAAAATGACATTTATCTGTGCTATTCACTACTGTAACAGAAAGTTTCATGAAAACTGTACAGAAGATAGTAAATTTTAAAAGAGATAAGAATTACAGCATAAAATCCATGGGATAGGTTACAACATGAGACACTCTCTAAGAGAAAATCTCTGTGTTTCAGCACTTCATCGGGGTAAGATTTCATGAAGTGCCAAAGAAGGCGGCAAAATATCATTCGGGACATTATTTACTGGAATTCAGCCTGGCCATTAGTAGGAACTGCCTTTGAACATATCATGTAGATATACCACACACACTTTCCCTTCACTGAAAAATTACTGTTTACAACAAATAAGCAATTGACGATCAAAATTGATTGAAAGCATCTTAAACATGTCAAGTATTTCATTGTAGATGATCTGTGATCCAAATGCTTCTTCCACCTTCGAGAGGGACAGAAGAATTCTTCCATATCATGATGGTTTAAAATTGTATCAACCAATGTTTTCTGCTGAAAAGATATCATCTATTTTTTTCTATTTTTGGAAGAAAATATTCCTAGACATACAACAGGTGAGAACTAAGTAATTTTAAAGAAACAAATGAAATGAAAATATTCTGTAAATAGAATGAAATGAAAAGCTGTGTTTTAAATAGGAGCTAAATATTAAACAGAATTTTTGTACCAGGCATTTGAATTACTGCACCAGCTCTTTTGCCCATCAAGAGAGGCATTTAGCATTTCAGTCTTTTCCAAGGTGTTCATGATCTGCTATGCTGATCTCTGTGTGTGCCTAGGTGTGTGTGGAGGGGGGGGCATATGAAGGGGAGTGTGTATGTTTGCTTTACAATTGTTGTGGCAGATTCATGCCTCAGCTCCACATTTTGTTTTAAAAAGGTCACACCGAGTGGATATGAAGTTTACTATCAACAAGAGATCGATTCCCAAATCATCCATTTGACTCTCCCTTATAAATCATGTGCTTTGTTGCATATTTTATCAAATATACTTTCAAGCCAGATGGAGGAAGGAGGATGTGGGAATCCCTCCACCATCTTGCAACTTTTATGTAAGTAGGTTTTCAAGAAAATCATCATTTCTCTTTTAAATATGTCTGGAACAGGCATGATGGTAGTGTCAACCTGTTGGAGTTTTTGTTGCTGGAAGAAGTTGTACAAAAGGATTGGTTTTTACATTGACCAGTTACTGAATCAAGCGCAGGAATACATTGGAAATTTAGCTGGGGGTTCCTTTTCCCAGCAGACTACTTCTAGAACGAGCTTGTACACTGAAGCTGACTCTTTTGCTCTCTTTTTGTTTCTTTCCTATTTTCTTGGCTTCTTTGCCACTATCTAGACAATTTTGGAACTTTGTTCCCAACTAAAATGGTTTCAATAGTCTGATTGTGATCATACATTTTTACAAGGAATTTTTAAAATCTTTCCTCGAGTCCAGAAAGTCAAGGACTTAGATCTTTTTCTTCCCTTATCAATATTGCCATGAAATTGATAAATAAAGACCAACTCTTTATTTTTGTTTTTAACCCACGTAGATAATTCCCATCCATTAATCCATTTTGTGGACCAATAGCTGCCATTCTGATGGAAGCTGTCACTTCTTAACAATAGGCATTCTGTGACTATGTTGACAGCACTTTGGGTGAAGATCCTAACTGGTCTTAGATATACATAGGGAGAAATTTGCTCAGCCAGTGTCAGTCTTAAGCATGCGTATCAGAAGATCTTTCTAGAGCTGGGAATTTTCCCATGAAAGGGATTCAGTTAGGGAAGAGATACTTGTGCCAGAGTTTTACATTCTTCTTGAACACTGCTTAAGGAACTTAGATGCCATGTCCATTTGGATCTCTGTCTGCACAGAACTTTGTCATGCCAGTGCTTTGAAATGCATCTTGAAGAGAATTCACTAGCACAGAATGAAAGAGAGTGGAAGGGGTTGGTGGGGCTAACCAGGCCCAACCCCCCTGCCTAAACCAGGATACCTAGAGCCTCTTGCCCAGGATTCTATCTGGGTGTACTTTTAATGTCTTCAAAGATCCAGGCTCCACAATCTTTCTGGGCAGTCTGTGCCGTGGTTCAGTCACCCTGACAGTAAAGAAACATTTACTGATGTTCAAAGGCAATCTCCTGTATTTCAGTGTGTGCCCACTGCCTCTTGTCTTTTCCCTCAGCATCACTGAAAAGACACTGATGATTCCCTCCCCTTTGCACTATTGCTTCCATATGTATGTGTGATGCCATGTAGAGGTACGTCAAAAACCTCCCTGAAGCCCAGGCAGATAATATTCCCTTCATCTACCAGTCAAGTTGATTCATCAGAGGAGTTTAAAGTGATGTTCAGCATGAAATTCCCCTGAAAAATCATGCTAACTACATTATTTGGTCATCTGTCATGTGCCTGGCAAGGATTTCCAGGAAGAGCTGCTTCATCAACTTCCTGGGGATAAAAAAGAGGCTGGCTGGTTTGTACTATGGCGAGTCCTCTTAATTGCCTTTTTTGAAGATGGGTGTCATTTGCTAACATCCACTCTTTAGCCTCTCTTGTCGTCTACATCTTAGCAAAACGCTTTTCCACTATGTCTGGCTAGGAAAAACTGTGCCAGCACAGAAAACATCTCCCATCGTGTTCTAGAAGTTGCACGGATGTCTGCCAAGTGTTTGGCAGGAAGAAAAGAAAAGTTGTCCAAAACAGCTTCCAATCGAATGTTCCTGTGATTGGAAAAGTCAGGAGAGTGCAAAGGTACTGTTTTCTATCAGTTGGCAAGGTGCGCACACAATCCCAGTGTTGTACAGCTTGCTTCTTCACCTTCCCGAAGCTGCCGCTCTCGCCGGCTGCCGGAGCCCAAGAAGCGGCTTCTTCGCGCAAAGACGATTGTGCCGCTCACAGTGCTCTCCTTAGCGCGGCTTCTGCCGAAAGACGCCGGCAGCGGCTCTTACCTCCGGAGAGCATCCTACCTTCGTCTTTCGCGTCTTTTGTAGTCTACATCTTAGCAAAACGCTTTTCCACTATGTCTGGCTAGGAAAAACTGTGCCAGCACAGAAAACATCTCCATCGTGTTCTAGAAGTTGCACGGATGTCTGCCAAGTGTTTGGCAGGAAGAAAAGAAAAGTTGTCCAAAACAGCTTCCAATCGAATGTTCCTGTGATTGGAAAAGTCAGGAGAGTGCAAAGGTACTGTTTTCTATCAGTTGGCAAGGTGCGCACACAATCCCAGTGTTGTACAGCTTGCTTCTTCACCTTCCCGAAGCTGCCGCTCTCGCCGGCTGCCGGAGCCCAAGAAGCGGCTTCTTCGCGCAAAGACGATTGTGCCGCTCACAGTGCTCTCCTTAGCGCGGCTTCTGCCGAAAGACGCCCGGCAGCGGCTCTTACCTCCGGAGAGCACCCTACCTTCGTCTTTAGCTCCTCTTCTCATCTACACCTCGGCAAAAAGCTTCTCCACTATGTCTGGCTAGGAAAAACTGTGCCAGCACAGAAAACATCTCCCATCGTGTTCTAGAAGTTGCACGGATGTCTGCCAAGTGTTTGGCAGGAAGAAAAGAAAAGTTGTCCAAAACAGCTTCCAATCGAATGTTCCTGTGATTGAAAAGTCAGGAGAGTGCAAAGGTACTGTTTTCTATCAGTTGGCAAGGTGCGCACACAATCCCAGTGTTGTACAGCTTGCTTCTTCACCTTCCCGAAGCTGCCGCTCTCGCCGGCTGCCGGAGCCCAAGAAGCGGCTTCTTCGCGCAAAGACGATTGTGCCGCTCACAGTGCTCTCCTTAGCGCGGCTTCTGCCGAAAGACGCCCGGCAGCGGCTCTTACCTCCGGAGAGCATCCTACCTTCGTCTTTCGCGTCTTTTGTAGTCTACATCTTAGCAAAACGCTTTTCCACTATGTCTGGCTAGGAAAAACTGTGCCAGCACAGAAAACATCTCCCATCGTGTTCTAGAAGTTGCACGGATGTCTGCCAAGTGTTTGGCAGGAAGAAAAGAAAAGTTGTCCAAAACAGCTTCCAATCGAATGTTCCTGTGATTGGAAAAGTCAGGAGAGTGCAAAGATACTGTTTTCTATCAGTTGGCAAGGTGCGCACACAATCCCAGTGTTGTACAGCTTGCTTCTTCACCTTCCCGAAGCTGCCGCTCTCGCCGGCTGCCGGAGCCCAAGAAGCGGCTTCTTCGCGCAAAGACGATTGTGCCGCTCACAGTGCTCTCCTTAGCGCGGCTTCTGCCGAAAGACGCCCGGCAGCGGCTCTTACCTCCGGAGAGCACCCTACCTTCGTCTTTAGCTCCTCTTCTCATCTACACCTCGGCAAAAAGCTTCTCCACTATGTCTGGCTAGGAAAAACTGTGCCAGCACAGAAAACATCTCCCATCGTGTTCTAGAAGTTGCACGGATGTCTGCCAAGTGTTTGGCAGGAAGAAAAGAAAAGTTGTCCAAAACAGCTTCCAATCGAATGTTCCTGTGATTGGAAAAGTCAGGAGAGTGCAAAGATACTGTTTTCTATCAGTTGGCAAGGTGCGCACACAATCCCAGTGTTGTACAGCTTGCTTCTTCACCTTCCCGAAGCTGCCGCTCTCGCCGGCTGCCGGAGCCCAAGAAGCGGCTTCTTCGCGCAAAGACGATTGTGCCGCTCACAGTGCTCTCCTTAGCGCGGCTTCTGCCGAAAGACGCCCGGCAGCGGCTCTTACCTCCGGAGAGCATCCTACCTTCGTCTTTCGCGTCTTTTGTAGTCTACATCTTAGCAAAACGCTTTTCCACTATGTCTGGCTAGGAAAAACTGTGCCAGCACAGAAAACATCTCCCATCGTGTTCTAGAAGTTGCACGGATGTCTGCCAAGTGTTTGGCAGGAAGAAAAGAAAAGTTGTCCAAAACAGCTTCCAATCGAATGTTCCTGTGATTGGAAAAGTCAGGAGAGTGCAAAGGTACTGTTTTCTATCAGTTGGCAAGGTGCGCACACAATCCCAGTGTTGTACAGCTTGCTTCTTCACCTTCCCGAAGCTGCCGCTCTCGCCGGCTGCCGGAGCCCAAGAAGCGGCTTCTTCGCGCAAAGACGATTGTGCCGCTCACAGTGCTCTCCTTAGCGCGGCTTCTGCCGAAAGACGCCCGGCAGCGGCTCTTACCTCCGGAGAGCATCCTACCTTCGTCTTTCGCGTCTTTTGTAGTCTACATCTTAGCAAAACGCTTTTCCACTATGTCTGGCTAGGAAAAACTGTGCCAGCACAGAAAACATCTCCCATCGTGTTCTAGAAGTTGCACGGATGTCTGCCAAGTGTTTGGCAGGAAGAAAAGAAAAGTTGTCCAAAACAGCTTCCAATCGAATGTTCCTGTGATTGGAAAAGTCAGGAGAGTGCAAAGGTACTGTTTTCTATCAGTTGGCAAGGTGCGCACACAATCCCAGTGTTGTACAGCTTGCTTCTTCACCTTCCCGAAGCTGCCGCTCTCGCCGGCTGCCGGAGCCCAAGAAGCGGCTTCTTCGCGCAAAGACGATTGTGCCGCTCACAGGGCTCTCCTTAGCGCGGCTTCTGCCGAAAGACGCCCGGCAGCGGCTCTTACCTCCGGAGAGCATCCTACCTTCGTCTTTCGCGTCTTTTGTAGTCTACATCTTAGCAAAACGCTTTTCCACTATGTCTGGCTAGGAAAAACTGTGCCAGCACAGAAAACATCTCCCATCGTGTTCTAGAAGTTGCACGGATGTCTGCCAAGTGTTTGGCAGGAAGAAAAGAAAAGTTGTCCAAAACAGCTTCCAATCGAATGTTCCTGTGATTGGAAAAGTCAGGAGAGTGCAAAGGTACTGTTTTCTATCAGTTGGCAAGGTGCGCACACAATCCCAGTGTTGTACAGCTTGCTTCTTCACCTTCCCGAAGCTGCCGCTCTCGCCGGCTGCCGGAGCCCAAGAAGCGGCTTCTTCGCGCAAAGACGATTGTGCCGCTCACAGGGCTCTCCTTAGCGCGGCTTCTGCCGAAAGACGCCCGGCAGCGGCTCTTACCTCCGGAGAGCATCCTACCTTCGTCTTTCGCGTCTTTTGTAGTCTACATCTTAGCAAAACGCTTTTCCACTATGTCTGGCTAGGAAAACCCGTGCCAGCACAGAAAACATCTCCCATCGTGTTCTAGAAGTTGCACGGATGTCTGTCAAGTGTTTGGGAGGAAGAAAAGAAAAGTTGTCCAAAACAGCTTCCAATCGAATGTTCCTGTGATTGGAAAAGTCAGGAGAGTGCAAAGGTACTGTTTTCTATCAGTTGGCAAGGTGCGCACACAATCCCAGTGTTGTACAGCTTGCTTCTTCACCTTCCCGAAGCTGCCGCTCTCGCCGGCTGCCGGAGCCCAAGAAGCGGCTTCTTCGCGCAAAGACGATTGTGCCGCTCACAGGGCTCTCCTTAGCGCGGCTTCTGCCGAAAGACGCCCGGCAGCGGCTCTTACCTCCGGAGAGCATCCTACCTTCGTCTTTCGCGTCTTTTGTAGTCTACATCTTAGCAAAACGCTTTTCCACTATGTCTGGCTAGGAAAAACTGTGCCAGCACAGAAAACATCTCCCATCGTGTTCTAGAAGTTGCACGGATGTCTGCCAAGTGTTTGGCAGGAAGAAAAGAAAAGTTGTCCAAAACAGCTTCCAATCGAATGTTCCTGTGATTGGAAAAGTCAGGAGAGTGCAAAGGTACTGTTTTCTATCAGTTGGCAAGGTGCGCACACAATCCCAGTGTTGTACAGCTTGCTTCTTCACCTTCCCGAAGCTGCCGCTTTCGCCGGCTGCCGGAGCCCAAGAAGCGGCTTCTTCGCGCAAAGACGATTGTGCCGCTCACAGTGCTCTCCTTAGCGCAGCTTCTGCCGAAAGACGCCCGGCAGCGGCTCTTACCTCCTGAGAGTGGCAGCTTCGGGAAGGTGAAGAAGCAAGCTGTACAACACTGGGATTGTGTGCGCACCTTGCCAACTGATAGAAAACAGTACCTTTGCACTCTCCTGACTTTTCCAATCACATGAACATTCGATTGGAAGCTGTTTTGGACAACTTTTCTTTTCTTCCACCCAAACACTTGGCAGACATCCGTGCAACTTCTAGAACACGATGGGAGATGTTTTCTGTGCTGGCACGGGTTTTCTTTGCCAGACATAGTGGAAAAGCGTTTTGCTAAGATGTAGACTACAAAAGACGCGAAAGACGAAGGTAGGATGCTCTCCGGAGGTAAGAGCCGCTGCCGGGCGTCTTTCGGCAGAAGCCGCGCTAAGGAGAGCACTGTGAGCGGCACAATCGTCTTTGCGCGAAGAAGCCGCTTCTTGGGCTCCGGCAGCCGGCGAGAGCGGCAGCTTCGGGAAGGTGAAGAAGCAAGCTGTACAACACTGGGATTGTGTGCGCACCTTGCCAACTGATAGAAAACAGTACCTTTGCACTCTCCTGACTTTTCCAATCACAGGAACATTCGATTGGAAGCTGTTTTGGACAACTTTTCTTTTCTTCCTGCCAAACACTTGGCAGACATCCGTGCAACTTCTAGAACACGATGGGAGATGTTTTCTGTGCTGGCACAGTTTTTCCTAGCCAGACATAGTGGAAAAGCGTTTTGCTAAGATGTAGACTACAAAAGACGGGAAAGACGAAGGTAGGATGCTCTCCGGAGGTAAGAGCCGCTGCCGGGCGTCTTTCGGCAGAAGCCGCGCTAAGGAGAGCCCTGTGAGCGGCACAATCGTCTTTGCGCGAAGAAGCCGCTTCTTGGGCTCCGGCAGCCGGCGAAAGCGGCAGCTTCGGGAAGGTGAAGAAGCAAGCTGTACAACACTGGGATTGTGTGCGCACCTTGCCAACTGATAGAAAACAGTACCTTTGCACTCTCCTGACTTTTCCAATCACAGGAACATTCGATTGGAAGCTGTTTTGGACAACTTTTCTTTTCTTCCTGCCAAACACTTGGCAGACATCCGTGCAACTTCTAGAACACGATGGGAGATGTTTTCTGTGCTGGCACAGTTTTTCCTAGCCAGACATAGTGGAAAAGCTTTTTGCCGAGGTGTAGATGAGAAGAGGAGCTAAAGACGAAGGTAGGATGCTCTCCGGAGGTAAGAGCCGCTGCCGGGCGTCTTTCGGCAGAAGCCGCGCTAAGGAGAGCCCTGTGAGCGGCACAATCGTCTTTGCGCGAAGAAGCCGCTTCTTGGGCTCCGGCAGCCGGCGAGAGCGGCAGCTTCGGGAAGGTGAAGAAGCAAGCTGTACAACACTGGGATTGTGTGCGCACCTTGCCAACTGATAGAAAACAGTACCTTTGCACTCTCCTGACTTTTCCAATCACAGGAACATTCGATTGGAAGCTGTTTTGGACAACTTTTCTTTTCTTCCTGCCAAACACTTGGCAGACATCCGTGCAACTTCTAGAACACGATGGGAGATGTTTTCTGTGCTGGCACAGTTTTTCCTAGCCAGACATAGTGGAAAAGCGTTTTGCTAAGATGTAGACTACAAAAGACGCGAAAGACGAAGGTAGGATGCTCTCCGGAGGTAAGAGCCGCTGCCGGGCGTCTTTCGGCAGAAGCCGCGCTAAGGAGAGCACTGTGAGCGGCACAATCGTCTTTGCGCGAAGAAGCCGCTTCTTGGGCTCCGGCAGCCGGCGAGAGCGGCAGCTTCGGGAAGGTGAAGAAGCAAGCTGTACAACACTGGGATTGTGTGCGCACCTTGCCAACTGATAGAAAACAGTACCTTTGCACTCTCCTGACTTTTCCAATCACAGGAACATTCGATTGGAAGCTGTTTTGGACAACTTTTCTTTTCTTCCTGCCAAACACTTGGCAGACATCCGTGCAACTTCTAGAACACGATGGGAGATGTTTTCTGTGCTGGCACAGTTTTTCCTAGCCAGACATAGTGGAGAAGCTTTTTGCCGAGGTGTAGATGAGAAGAGGAGCTAAAGACGAAGGTAGGGTGCTCTCCGGAGGTAAGAGCCGCTGCCGGGCGTCTTTCGGCAGAAGCCGCGCTAAGGAGAGCACTGTGAGCGGCACAATCGTCTTTGCGCGAAGAAGCCGCTTCTTGGGCTCCGGCAGCCGGCGAGAGCGGCAGCTTCGGGAAGGTGAAGAAGCAAGCTGTACAACACTGGGATTGTGTGCGCACCTTGCCAACTGATAGAAAACAGTACCTTTGCACTCTCCTGACTTTTCCAATCACAGGAACATTCGATTGGAAGCTGTTTTGGACAACTTTTCTTTTCTTCCTGCCAAACACTTGGCAGACATCCGTGCAACTTCTAGAACACGATGGGAGATGTTTTCTGTGCTGGCACAGTTTTTCCTAGCCAGACATAGTGGAAAAGCGTTTTGCTAAGATGTAGACGACAAGAGAGGCTAAAGAGTGGATGTTAGCAAATGACACCCATCTTCAAAAAAGGCAATTAAGAGGACTCGCCATAGTACAAACCAGCCAGCCTCTTTTTTATCCCCAGGAAGTTGATGAAGCAGCTCTTCCTGGAAATCCTTGCCAGGCACATGACAGATGACCAAATAATGTAGTTAGCATGATTTTTCAGGGGAATTTCATGCTGAACATCACTTTAAACTCCTCTGATGAATCAACTTGACTGGTAGATGAAGGGAATATTATCTGCCTGGGCTTCAGGGAGGTTTTTGACGTACCTCTACATGGCATCACACATACATATGGAAGCAATAGTGCAAAGGGGAGGGAATCAGTGTCTTTTCAGTGATGCTGAGGGAAAAGACAAGAGGCAGTGGGCACACACTGAAATACAGGAGATTGCCTTTGAACATCAGTAAATGTTTCTTTACTGTCAGGGTGACTGAACCACGGCACAGACTGCCCAGAAAGATTGTGGAGCCTGGATCTTTGAAGACATTAAAAGTACACCCAGATAGAATCCTGGGCAAGAGGCTCTAGGTATCCTGGTTTAGGCAGGGGGGTTGGGCCTGGTTAGCCCCACCAACCCCTTCCACTCTCTTTCATTCTGTGCTAGTGAATTCTCTTCAAGATGCATTTCAAAGCACTGGCATGACAAAGTTCTGTGCAGACAGAGATCCAAATGGACATGGCATCTAAGTTCCTTAAGCAGTGTTCAAGAAGAATGTAAAACTCTGGCACAAGTGTCTCTTCCCTAACTGAATCCCTTTCATGGGAAAATTCCCAGCTCTAGAAAGATCTTCTGATACGCATGCTTAAGACTGACACTGGCTGAGCAAATTTCTCCCTATGTATATCTAAGACCAGTTAGGATCTTCACCCAAAGTGCTGTCAACATAGTCACAGAATGCCTATTGTTAAGAAGTGACAGCTTCCATCAGAATGGCAGCTATTGGTCCACAAAATGGATTAATGGATGGGAATTATCTACGTGGGTTAAAAACAAAAATAAAGAGTTGGTCTTTATTTATCAATTTCATGGCAATATTGATAAGGGAAGAAAAAGATCTAAGTCCTTGACTTTCTGGACTCGAGGAAAGATTTTAAAAATTCCTTGTAAAAATGTATGATCACAATCAGACTATTGAAACCATTTTAGTTGGGAACAAAGTTCCAAAATTGTCTAGATAGTGGCAAAGAAGCCAAGAAAATAGGAAAGAAACAAAAAGAGAGCAAAAGAGTCAGCTTCAGTGTACAAGCTCGTTCTAGAAGTAGTCTGCTGGGAAAAGGAACCCCCAGCTAAATTTCCAATGTATTCCTGCGCTTGATTCAGTAACTGGTCAATGTAAAAACCAATCCTTTTGTACAACTTCTTCCAGCAACAAAAACTCCAACAGGTTGACACTACCATCATGCCTGTTCCAGACATATTTAAAAGAGAAATGATGATTTTCTTGAAAACCTACTTACATAAAAGTTGCAAGATGGTGGAGGGATTCCCACATCCTCCTTCCTCCATCTGGCTTGAAAGTATATTTGATAAAATATGCAACAAAGCACATGATTTATAAGGGAGAGTCAAATGGATGATTTGGGAATCGATCTCTTGTTGATAGTAAACTTCATATCCACTCGGTGTGACCTTTTTAAAACAAAATGTGGAGCTGAGGCATGAATCTGCCACAACAATTGTAAAGCAAACATACACACTCCCCTTCATATGCCCCCCCCTCCACACACACCTAGGCACACACAGAGATCAGCATAGCAGATCATGAACACCTTGGAAAAGACTGAAATGCTAAATGCCTCTCTTGATGGGCAAAAGAGCTGGTGCAGTAATTCAAATGCCTGGTACAAAAATTCTGTTTAATATTTAGCTCCTATTTAAAACACAGCTTTTCATTTCATTCTATTTACAGAATATTTTCATTTCATTTGTTTCTTTAAAATTACTTAGTTCTCACCTGTTGTATGTCTAGGAATATTTTCTTCCAAAAATAGAAAAAAATAGATGATATCTTTTCAGCAGAAAACATTGGTTGATACAATTTTAAACCATCATGATATGGAAGAATTCTTCTGTCCCTCTCGAAGGTGGAAGAAGCATTTGGATCACAGATCATCTACAATGAAATACTTGACATGTTTAAGATGCTTTCAATCAATTTTGATCGTCAATTGCTTATTTGTTGTAAACAGTAATTTTTCAGTGAAGGGAAAGTGTGTGTGGTATATCTACATGATATGTTCAAAGGCAGTTCCTACTAATGGCCAGGCTGAATTCCAGTAAATAATGTCCCGAATGATATTTTGCCGCCTTCTTTGGCACTTCATGAAATCTTACCCCGATGAAGTGCTGAAACACAGAGATTTTCTCTTAGAGAGTGTCTCATGTTGTAACCTATCCCATGGATTTTATGCTGTAATTCTTATCTCTTTTAAAATTTACTATCTTCTGTACAGTTTTCATGAAACTTTCTGTTACAGTAGTGAATAGCACAGATAAATGTCATTTTGTACAACTTTGAATTTACCCCAAGAGCTGAGAGAAAACTTGATCCTATACTTCAATCCGAGTTTCTTCTATAGTCCAACTTTGTTTCTCTACCATCAAGCTTCTCCTTTGTTGCTGCTCCAAGCCCCGTCCAAGGTGACCTTGAATACTTTCAGGGATGGGACACCCACAACTTCTCTGGGCAACCTGTTCCAGTGTTCCAGCACTCCCACAGTAAAAAAGGCCTTCCTTTCATCTAATATGTGTAGGAAATCATAAATCTAGGCATAGAAGCTTGGAGTGCAAATTTGAAATTCTTTGGATTTGAAGCACATTTTATATGAATACTGACTTACAGATGACTAAAAGATGTTGATGGGCATTTGAGCTGACAAGTTTTGAAAAAGTGCACGGAAATTAAAATTGAAACCACTAAAATTAAAAACTCCTTGCCATTTTCTTTTTCCTCTCCTATTCAAAATTGCATATGTCAGATATCAGTGCTTCATGCAAACCTCTCAGATGCTCTCAGAGAAAAAGCTTTTCTTTCAGACTAAGTTGCGGTTGACGTAGAACACTAGCAGGAGTGAAAGATTTTCTGGGCATCGGGGCAGCCCGTTCTCCTTGGATTTGTGTGCAGAATGCATTTTATCCAAACTGGAAAATAGATCCCAGCTCTGTTCTATTCATCATTCTTACTTCATCAGGCCAGAAGATTCTGTGAAAAGTAGCCTGTGGACCTTGAAGACAGCGCATGTGAACCAGATGAGAGGTGATAGAGAAGTTGAGGGAGAGAAGAAAGAGCATGAGGCTGAAACCAGAAAGTATTTCTCCACGTGATCATGGAAGATTGCAGGAGCCACTTGGTACTATCAAACCAGCCCAACTTGGCACTGGTGCCACCTTGGGTCTGGGAGCCATGTTGCATATCGTGCATTTTAAGGAGCCAGCTGGCCACACCCAGCCATATGCCCCCAAACACAAACCAAGGCCCTTTTCTCTGGCAAACAAAACTCAGCTGCCCTGCTTCTGGATGGCAGATTGCAGGAACCACTTGGTACTATCAAACCAGCCCAACTTGGCACTGGTGCCACCATGGGTCTGGTCACCATCCTGCCTATTGTAGCTTTTCAGGAGCCAGCTGGTCACTCTCAGCCATAGGCCCCGAGACACAAAACTTGGCCCGTTTCCCTGGCAAACAAAAGTAAGCTGCCCCGCTTCTGGATGGCAGATTGCAGGAGCTACTTAGTACTATCAAATCAGCCCGACTTGGCACAGGTGCCACCTTGGATCTGGGAACCATCCTGTGTATCGTGGATTTTCAGGGGCCAGCCAGCCACTCTCAGCCATATGCCCCCAAAAACAAACCACGGACCTTTTCTCTGGCAAACAAAAATCAACTGCCCCACTTCTGGATGGCAGATTGCAGGAGCCACTTGGGACTATCACACCAGCACAACATGGCACTGCTGCCAACTTGGATCTCGGAACAATCCTACGTATCGTACATATTCAGGAACCAGCCGAACACTCCCAGCCACAGGCCCCCAAACACAAACAAAGGCCCATTTCCCTGGAAAACAAAACTCAGCTGCCCCGCTTCTGGATGGCAGTTTGCAGGAGCCACTTGGTACTATCAAACCAGCCCAACTTGGCACTGGTGCCACCTTGGGTCTGGGAACCATCCTGCCTATCGTGGATTTTAAGGAGCCAGCCGGCTACTCCCAGCCACAGGCCCCCAACAAAAACCACGGCCCTTTTTTCTCGCAAACAAAACTTAGCTGCCTCACTTCTGGATGGCAGATTGCAGGAGCCACTTGGTGTAATCAAACCAGCCCGACTTGGCACTGGTGCCACCTTGGGTCTGGGAACCATCCTGCGTATCGTGGATTCTAAGGAGCCAGCCGGCCACTGCCAGCCACAGGCCCCCAAACAAAATCAACGGCGCTGTTCCCTGGAAAACAAAACACGCCTGCCAACTTTTTGATGGAGTTTGCAGGAGCCACTTGGTACTATCAAACCAGCCCAACTTGGCACTGGTGCCACCTTGGGTCTGGGAAACATCCTGCGTATCGTGGATTCTTAGGAGCCAGCCGGCCACTCCTAGCCACAGGCCCCCAAACAAAAACCTAGGCCTATTTCTCTGGCAAACAAAAGTAAGCTGCCCCGCTTCTGGATGGCAGATTGCAGGAGACACTTGGTACTATCAAACCAGCCCAACTTGGCACTGGTGCCACCTTGGATCTGGGAACCATGCTGTGTATCGTGGATATTCAGGGGCCAGCCGGCCACTCTCAGCCATATGTCCCCAAACAGAAACCTCGGCCCGTTTCTCTGGCAAACAAAACTCAACTGCCCCTCTTCTGGATGGCAAATTGCAGGATGAACTTGATACTAAAACCGCAGGCCGACTTGGTAGTGGTGACACCTTGGGCCTGGGAACCATCATGCGTATCGAGCATTTTAAGGAGCCAGCCGGCCACTCCCAGCAATATGCCCCCAAAAACAATCCACGGAATTTTTCTCTGGCAAACAAAATCAGCTGCCCCGCTTCTGGATGGCAGATTGCAGGAGCCACTTTGCACCATCAAACCAGCCCGACTTGGCACTGGTGCCACCTTGCATCTGGGAACCATGCTGCCTAGCGTGGATTTTCAGGAGCCAGCCGGCCACTCTCAGCCATAGGCCCGCAAACAAAACCCACGGCCCGTTTCCCTGGCAAACAAAATTAAGCTGCCCCGCTTCTGGATGGCAGATTGCAGGACGCACTTGGTAGTATCAAACCAGCCCGACTTGGCACTGGTGCCACCTTGGGTCTGGGAACCATCATGCGTATCGTGGGTTCAAAGGAGCCAGCCGGCCACTCCCAGCCACAGGCCCCCAAATACAAACAACGGCGCTTTTCCCTGGAAAACAAATCTCGCCTGCCAACTTTTTCATGGCAGATTGCAGGAGCCACTTGGTACTATCAAACCAGCCCAACTTGGCACTGGTGCCACCATGGGTCTGGTCACCATCCTGCCTATTGTAGCTTTCCAGGAGCCAGCCGGTCACTCCCAGCCATAGGTCCCCAGTCACAAACCTCGGCCCGTTTCCCTGGCAAACAAAAGTAAGCTGCCCCGCTTCTGGATGGCAGATTGCAGGAGCCCCTTGGTACTATCAAACCAGCCAAACTTGGCACTGGTGCCACCTCTGGTCTGGGAACCATGCTGCGTAACGCAGATTCTAAGGCGCCAGTCGGCCACTCCCAGCCACAAGCCCCCAAACACAAACAACGGCGCTATTCTCTGGCAAACAAAACTCCACTGCCCCTCTTCTGGATGGCAAATTGCAGGACGCACTTGGTACTATAAAAACAGCCCGACTTGGCACTGGTGCCACCTTGGGTCTGGGAACCATCCTGCGTACCGATCTTTTTAATGAGACAGCCGGTCACTCCCAGCCATATGCCCCCAAACACAACCCACGGCCCTTTACTCTGGCAAACAAAACTCAACTGCACCGCTTCTGGATGGCAGATTGCAGGAGCCACTTGGTACTATCAAACCAGCCCGACTTGGCACTGGTGCCACCTTGGGTCTGGGAACCATCCTGCGTATTGTGGGTTGTCAGGAGCCAGCCGAACACTCTCGGCCACAGACTCCAATCAAAAACAACGGCCCGTTTCACAGGCAAACAAAACTCAGCTGCCCCGCTTCTGGATGGGAGATTGCAGGAGGCACTTGACACTGTCAAACCAGCCCCACTTGGCACTGGTGCCACCTTGGGTCTGGGAACCATGCTGCGTATCATGGATTTTCAGGAGCCAGCCGGCCACTCCCAGCCTCAGGCCCCCAAACACAAACCACAGCCTTTTTCTCTGGCAAACAAAATTCAGCTGCCCCGCTTCTGGATGGCAGATTGCAGGAGCCACTTGGGACTATCACACCAGCACAACATGGCACTGCTGCCACCTTGGATCTGGGAACCATCCTTCCTATCGTGGATTTTCAGGGGCCAGCCGGTCACTCTCAGCCATAGGCCCCAAACACAAACCACGGCCCTTTTCTCTGGAAAACAAAACTCAACTGCCCCTCTTCTGGATGGCAGATTGCAGGAGCCACTGGGTACTATGAAACCAGCCCTACTTGGCACTGGTGCCACCTTGGGTCTGGGAACCATCCTGCGTATCATGGATTTTCAGGAGCCAGCCGGCCACTGCCAGCCACAGGCCCCGAAACACAAACAACAGCCTTTTTCTCTGGCAAACAAAATTCAGCTGCCCCGCTTCTGGATGGCAGATTGCAGGAACCACTTGGTACTAACAAACCAGCCCGACTTGGCACTGGTGCCACCTTGGGTCTGGGAACCATCCTGCGTATTGTGGGTTGTCAGGAGCCAGCCGAACACTCTCGGCCACAGACCCCAATCAAAAACAACGGCCCGTTTCACAGGCAAACAAAACTCAGCTGCCCCGCTTCTGGATGGGAGATTGCAGGAGGCACTTGACACTGTGAAACCAGCCCCACTTGGCACTGGTGCCACCTTGGGTCTGGGAACCATGCTGCGTATCATGGATTTTCAGGAGCCAGCCGGCCACTCCCAGCCACAGGCCCCCAAACACAAACCACAGCCTTTTTCTCTGGCAAACAAAATTCAGCTGCCCCGCTTCTGGATGGCAGATTGCAGGAGCCACTTGGGACTATCACACCAGCACAACATGGCACTGCTGCCACCTTGGATCTGGGAACCATCCGTCCTATCGTGGATTTTCAGGGGCCAGCCGGTCACTCTCAGCCATAGGCCCCAAACACAAACCACGGCCCTTTTCTCTGGAAAACAAAACTCAGCTGCCCCGCTTCTGGATGGGAGATTGCAGGAGGCACTTGACACTGTCAAACCAGCCCCACTTGGCACTGGTGCCACCTTGGGTCTGGGAACCATGCTGCGTATCATGGATTTTCAGGAGCCAGCCGGCCACTCCCAGCCTCAGGCCCCCAAACACAAACCACAGCCTTTTTCTCTGGCAAACAAAATTCAGCTGCCCCGCTTCTGGATGGCAGATTGCAGGAGCCACTTGGGACTATCACACCAGCACAACATGGCACTGCTGCCACCTTGGATCTGGGAACCATCCTTCCTATCGTGGATTTTCAGGGGCCAGCCGGTCACTCTCAGCCATAGGCCCCAAACACAAACCACGGCCCTTTTCTCTGGAAAACAAAACTCAACTGCCCCTCTTCTGGATGGCAGATTGCAGGAGCCACTGGGTACTATGAAACCAGCCCTACTTGGCACTGGTGCCACCTTGGGTCTGGGAACCATGCTGCGTATCATGGATTTTCAGGAGCCAGCCGGCCACTGCCAGCCACAGGCCCCGAAACACAAACAACAGCCTTTTTCTCTGCCATCAAAATTCAGCTGCCCCGCTTCTGGATGGCAGATTGCAGGAACCACTTGGTACTAACAAACCAGCCCGACTTGGCACTGGTGCCACCTTGGGTCTGGGAACCATCCTGCGTATTGTGGGTTGTCAGGAGCCAGCCGAACACTCTCGGCCACAGACCCCAATCAAAAACAACGGCCCGTTTCACAGGCAAACAAAACTCAGCTGCCCCGCTTCTGGATGGGAGATTGCAGGAGGCACTTGACACTGTGAAACCAGCCCCACTTGGCACTGGTGCCACCTTGGGTCTGGGAACCATGCTGCGTATCATGGATTTTCAGGAGCCAGCCGGCCACTCCCAGCCACAGGCCCCCAAACACAAACCACAGCCTTTTTGTCTGGCAAACAAAATTCAGCTGCCCCGCTTCTGGATGGCAGATTGCAGGAGCCACTTGGGACTATCACACCAGCACAACATGGCACTGCTGCCACCTTGGATCTGGGAACCATCCGTCCTATCGTGGATTTTCAGGGGCCAGCCGGTCACTCTCAGCCATAGGCCCCAAACACAAACCACGGCCCTTTTCTCTGGAAAACAAAACTCAACTGCCCCTCTTCTGGATGGCAGATTGCAGGAGCCACTGGGTACTATGAAACCAGCCCTACTTGGCACTGGTGCCACCTTGGGTCTGGGAACCATGCTGCGTATCATGGATTTTCAGGAGCCAGTCGGCCACTGCCAGCCACAGGCCCCGAAACACAAACAACAGCCTTTTTCTCTGGCAAACAAAATTCAGCTGCCCCGCTTCTGGATGGCAGATTGCAGGAACCACTTGGTACTAACAAACCAGCCCGACTTGGCACTGGTGCCACCTTGGGTCTGGGAACCATCCTGCGTATCGTGGATTCTAAGGAGCCAGCTGGCCAGTCCCAGCCACAGGCCCCAAAACACACACAACGGTGCTTTTCCCTGGAAAACAAAACTCGCCTGCCAAACATTTGATGGCAGATTGCAGGAGCCACTTGGTACTATCAAACCAGCCCAACTTGGCACTGGTGCCACCATGGGTCTGGTCACCATCCTGCCTATCGTAGCTTTTCAGGAGCCAGCCGGTCACTCCCAGCCATAGGCCCTGAGACACAAACCTCGGCCCGTTTCCCTGGCAAACAAAAGTAAGCTGCCCCGCTTCTGGATGGCAGATTGCAGGAACCACTTGGTAGTATCAAACCAGCCCGACTTTGCACTGTTGCCACCTTGGGTCTGGGAACCATCCGGCGTATCGTGTGTTGAAAGGAGCCAGCCGGCCACTCCCAGCCACAGGCCTCCAATCAAAAACAACGGCGCTTTTCCCTGGAAAACAAAACTCAACTGCCCTTCTTCTGGATGGAAAATTGCAGGATGCACTTGGTACTACAAAAACAGCCAAACTAGGCGATGGTGCCACCATGGATCTGGGAACCATCCTGCGTATCGAGCTTCTTAAGGAGCCAGCCGGCCACTCCCAGCCATATGCCCCCAAAAACAAACCACGGAACTTTACTCTGGCAAACAAAGATCCGCTGCCCCCCGTCAGGATGGCAGATTGCAGGAGCCACTTGGTACTATCAAACGAGCCCGACTTGGCCCTGGTGCCACCTTGAGTCTGGGAACCATCCTGCGTATTGTGGATTGTCAGTAGCCAGTCGACCATTCTCGGCCACAGACCCCAATCAAAAACAACGGCCGGTTCACAGGCAAAAGAACTCAGCTGCCCCGTTTCTGGATGGGAGACTGCATGAGGCACTTGACACTGTCAAACCAGCCCCACTTGGCACTGGTGCCATCTTGGGTCTGGGAACCATGCTGCGTATCATGGATTTTCAGGAGCCAACTGGCCACTGCCAGCCACAGGCCCCCAAACACAAACCTCGGCCCGTTTCCCTGGAAAACAAAAGTAAGCTACCCCGCTTCTGGATGGCAGATTGCAGGAACCACTTGGTACTATCAAACCAGCCCGACTTGGCACTGGTGCCATCTTGGGTCTGGGAACCATCCTGCGTATCGTGGATTCTAAGGAGCCAGCCGGCCACTCCCAGCCTCAGGCCCGCAAACACAAACAACGGCGCTTTTCCCTGGAAAACAAAACTCGCCTGCCAACGTTTTGATGGCAGATTGCAGGAGCCACTTGGTACTATCAAATCAGCCCAACTTGGCACTGGTGCCACCATGGGTCTGGTCACCATCCTGCCTATCGTAGCTTTTCACGAGCCAGCCGGTCACTCCCAGCCATAGGCCTCTAGACAAAAACCTCGGCCCGTTTCCCTGGCAAAAAAAAGTAAGCTACCCCGCTACTGGATGGCAGATTGCAGGAGCCACTTTGCACCATCAAACTAGCCCGACTTGGCACTGGTGCCACCTCTGGTCTGGGAACAATGCTGCGTATCGTGGATTCTAAGGAGCCAGCCGGCCACTCCCAGCCACAGGCCCCCAAACACAAACAACGGCGCTTTTTCCTGGAAAACAAAACTCGCCTGCCAACTTTTTGATGGCAGATTGCAGGAGCCACTTGGTACTATCAAACCAGCCCAACTTGGCACTGGTGCCACCATGGGTCTGGTCACCATCCTGCCTATCGTAGCTTTTCAGGACCTAGCAGGTCACTCCCAGCCATAGGCCCCCAGACAAAAAGCTCGGCCAATTTCCCTGGCAAACAAAAGTAAGCTGCCCCGCTTCTGGATGGCAGATTGCAGGATCCACTTGTTATAATCAAACCAGCCCAACTTGGCACTGGTGCCACCTTGGGTCTGGGAACCATCCTGCGTATCGTGGATTCTAAGGAGCCAGCTGGCCACTCCCAGCCACAGGCCCCCAGACACAAACAACGGCGCTTTTCCCTGGAAAACAAAACTCGCCTGCCAACTTTTTGATGGCAGATTGCAGGAGCTACTTGGTACTATCAAACCAGCCCAACTTGGCACTGGTGCCACCTCTGGTCGGGTCACCATCCTGCCTATCGTAGCTTTTCAGGAGCCAGCCGGTCACTCCCAGCCATAGGCCCCCAGACAAAAACCTCGGCCCGTTTCCCTGGCAAACAAAAGTAAGCTGCCCCGCTTCTGGATGGCAGATTGCAGGACGCAATTGGTACTATCAAACCAGCCCAACTTGGAAATGGTGCCACCTTGGGTCTGGGAACCATCCTGCGTATCGTGGATTCTAAGGAGCCAGCCGGTCACTCCCAGCCACAGGCCCCCAAATACAAACCACAGCGCTTTTCCCTGGAAAACAAAACTCGCCTGCCAACTTTTTGATGACAGATTGCAGGAGCCACTTGGTACTATCAAATCAGCCCAACTTGGCACTGGTGCCACCATGGGTCTGGTCACCATCCTGCCTATCGTAGCTTTTCAGGAGCCAGCCGGTCACTCCCAGCCATAGGCCCCCAGACACAAACCTCGGCCCGTTTCCCTGGCAAACAAAAGTAAGCTGCCCCGCTTCTGGATGGCAGATTGCAGGAGCCACTTTGCACCATCAAACTGGCCCGACTTGTCACTGGTGCCACCTCAGGTCTGGGAACCATCCTGAGTATCGTGGATTCCAATTAGCAAGACGACCACTCCCAGCCACAGGCCCCCAAACACAAAGAACGGCGCTTTTCCCTGGAAAACAAAACTCGCCTGCCAACTTTTTGATGGCAGATTGCAGGAGCCACTTGGTACTATCAAACCAGCCCAACTTGGCACTGGTGCCACCATGGGTCTGGTCACCATCCTGCCTATCGTAGCTTTTCAGGAGCCAGCCGGTCACTCCCAGCCATAGGCCCCCAGACACAAAGCTCGGCCCGTTTCCCTGGCAAACAAAAGTAAGCTGCCCCGCTTCTGGATGGCAGATTGCAGGATCCACTTGTTATTATCAAACCAGCCCGACTTGGTACTGGTGCCACCTCTGGTCTGGGAACCATCCTGCGTATCGTGGATTCTAAGGAGCCAGCCGGCCACTCCCAGCCACAGGCCCCCAAAAAAAAACAACGGCGCTTTTCCCTGGAAAACAAAACTCGCCTTCCAACATTTTGATGGCAGATTGCAGGAACCACTTGGTACTATCAAACCAGCCCAACTTGGCACTGGTGCCACCTTGGGTCTGGGAACCATCCGGCGTATCGTGTGTTGAAAGGAGCCAGCCGGCCACTCCAGCCACAGGCCCCCAAACACAAACAACGGCGCTTTTCCCTGGAAAACAAAACTCGCCTGCTGACTTTTTGATGGAAGATTGCAGGAGCCACTTTGTACTTTGAAATCAGCCGAACATGGCTCTGGTGCCACCATGGGTCTGGTCACCATCCTGCCTATCGTAGCTTTTCACGAGCCAGCCGGTCACTCCCAGCCATAGGCCCCCAGACACAAAGCTCGGCCCGTTTCCCTGGCAAACAAAAGTAAGCTGCCCCGCTTCTGGATGGCAGATTGCAGGACGCACTTGGTACTATCAAACCAGCCCAACTTGGCACTGGTGCCACCTCAGGTCTGGGAACCATCCTGCGTATTGTGGATTCTAAGGAGCCAGCCGGCCACTCCCAGCCACAGGCCCCCAAACACAAACAACGGCGCTTTTCCCTAGAAAACAAAACTCGCCTGCCAAATTTTGATGGCAGATTACAGGAGCCACTTGGTACTATCAAACCAGCCCAACTTGGCACTGGTGCCACCATGGGTCTGGTCACCATCCTGCCTATCGTAGCTTTTCAGGAGCCAGCCGGTCACTCCCAGCCATAGACCCCAGACACAAAGCTCGGCCCGTTTCCCTGGCAAACAAAAGTAAGCTGCCCCGCTTCTGGATGGCAGATTGCAGGAGCCACTTTGCACCATCAAACTAGCCGGACTTGGCACTGGTGCCACCTCAGGTCTGGGAACCATCCTGCGTATCGTGGATTCTAAGGAGCCAGCTGGCCACTCCCAGCCACAGGCCCTCAAACACAAACAACGGCGCTTTTCCCTGGAAAACAAAACTCGCCTGCCAACGTTTTGATGGCAGATTGCAGGAGCCACTTGGTACTATCAAACCAGCCCAACTTGGCACTGGTGCCACCATGGGTCTGGTCACCATCCTGCCTATCGTAGCTTTTCAGGAGCCAGCCGGTCACTCCCAGCCATAGGCCCCCAGACAAATACCTCGGCCCGTTTCCCTGGAAAACAAAAGTAAGCTGCCCCACTTCTGGATGGCAGATTGCAGGACGCACTTGGTACTATCAAACCAGCCCGACTTGGCACTGGTGCCACGTCAAGTCTGGGAACCATCCTGCGTATCGTGGATTCTAAGGAGCCAGCCGGCCACTCCCAGCCACAGGCCCTCAAACACAAACAACGACGCTTTTCCCTGGAAAAGAAAACTCGCCTGCCAACTTTTTGATGGCAGATTGCAGGAGCCACTTGGTACTATCAAACCAGCCCAACTTGGCACTGGTGCCACCATGGGTCTGGTCACCATCCTGCCTATCGTAGCTTTTCAGGAGCCAGCCGGTCACTCCCAGCCATAGGCCCCAAGACACAAAGCTCGGCCCGTTTCCCTGGCAAAAAAAAGAAAGCTGCCCCGCTTCTGGATGGCAGATTGCCGGACGCACTTGGTACTATCAAACCAGCCCAATGTGGCACTGGTGCCACCTCTGGTCTGGGAACCATCCTGCGTATCGTGGATTCTAATTAGCCATCCGGCCACTCCCAGCCACAGGCCCCCAAACACAAACAACGACGCTTTTCCCTGGAAAACAAAACTCGCCTGCCAAATTTTGATGACAGATTGCAGGAGCCACTTGGTGCTATCAAACCAGCCCACCTTGGCACTGGTGCCACCATGGGTCTGGTCACCATCCTGCACATCGTAGCTCTTCAGGAACCAGCCGGTCATTCCCAGCCATAGGCCCCCAGACACAAAGCTCGACCCGTTTCCGTGGCAAACAAAAGTAAGCTGCCCCGCTTCTGGATGGCAGATTGCAGGAGCCACTTGGTATAATCAAACCAGCCCGACTTGGCACTGGTGCCACCTCTGGTCTGGGAACCATCCTGCGTATCGTGGATTCTAAGGAGCCAGCCGGCCACTCCCAGCCGCAGGCCCTCAAACCCAAAACACGGCGCTTTTCCCTGGAAAACAAAACTCGCCTGCCAAATTTTGATGGCAGATTGCAGGAGCCACTTGGTACTATCAAACCAGCCCAACTTGGCACTGGTGCCACCATGGGTCTGGTCACCATCCTGCCTATGGTAGCTTTTCAGGAGCCATCCGGTCACTCCCAGCCATAGGCCCCCAGACACAAACCTCGGCCCGTTTCCCTGGAAAACAAAAGTAAGCTGCCCCGCTTCTGGATGGCAGATTGCCGGAACCACTTGGTATTATCAAACCAGCCCAACTTGGCACTGGTGCCACCTTGGGTCTGGATACCATGCTGCGTATCGTGGATTCTAAGGAGCCAGCCGGCCACTCCCAGCCACAGGCCCCCAGACACAAACAACGGCGCTTTTCCCTGGAAAATAAAACTCGCCTGCCAAATTTTTGATGGCAGATTGCAGGAGCAACTTGCTACTATCAAATCAGCCCAACTTGGCACTGGTGCCACCATGAGTCTGGTCACCATCCTGCCTATCGTAGCTTTTCAGGAGCCAGCCGGTCACTCCCAGCCATAGGCCCCCAGACAAACACCTCGGCCATTTTCCCTGGCAAACAAAAGTAAGCTACCCCGCTTCTGCTTGGCAGATTGCAGGAGCCACTTTGCAGCATCAAACTAGCCCGACTTGGCACTGGTGCCACGTCAGGTCTGGGAACCATCCTGCGTATCGTGGATTCCAATTAGCAAGCCGGCCACTCTCAGCCACAGGCCCCCAAACACAAACAACGGCGCTTTTCCCTGGAAATCAAAACTCGCCTGCCAAATTTTTGATGGCAGATTGCAGGAGCCACTTGGTAATATCAAATCAGCCCAACTTGGCACTGGTGCCACCATGGGTCTGGTCACCATCCTGCCTATCGTAGCTTTTCAGGAGCCAGCCGGTCACTCCCAGCCATAGGCCCCCAGACACAAACCTCGGCCCGTTTCCCTGGCAAACAAAAGTAAGCTGCCCCGCTTCTGGATGGCAGATTGCAGGAGCCACTTTGCACCATCAAACTGGCCCGACTTGTCACTGGTGCCACCTCAGGTCTGGGAACCATCCTGCGTATCGTGGATTCCAATTAGCAAGACGGCCACTCCCAGCCACAGGCCCCCAAACACAAAGAACGGCGCTTTTCCCTGGAAAACAAAACTCGCCTGCCAACATTTTGATGGCAGATTGCAGGAAGCACTTGGTACTATCAAACCAGCCCAACCTGGCACTGGTGCCACCTTGGGTCTGGGAACCATCCGGCGTATCGTGTGTTGAAAGGAGCCAGCCGGCCACTCCAGCCACAGGCCCGCAGACACAAACAACGGCGCTTTTCCCTGGAAAACAAAACTCAGCTGCCCTGCTTCTGGATGGCAGATTGCAGGAACCACTTGGTACTATCAAACCAGCCCAACTTGGCACTGGTGCCACCATGGGTCTGGTCACCATCCTGCCTATTGTAGCTTTTCATGAGCCAGCCGGTCACTCTCAGCCATAGGCCCCGAGACACAAAACTCGGCCCGTTTCCCTGGCAAACAAAAGTAAGCTGCCCCGCTTCTGCATGGCAGATTGCAGGAGCTACTTAGTACTATCAAATCAGCCCGACTTGGCACAGGTGCCACCTTGGATCTGGGAACCATCCTGTGTATCGTGGATTTTCAGGGGCCAGCCAGCCACTCTCAGCCATATGCCCCCAAAAACAAACCACGGACCTTTTCTCTGGCAAACAAAAATCAACTGCCCCACTTCTGGATGGCAGATTGCAGGAGCCACTTGGGACTATCACACCAGCACAACATGGCACTGCTGCCAACTTGGATCTCGGAACAATCCTACGTATCGTACATATTCAGGAACCAGCCGAACACTCCCAGCCACAGGCCCCCAAACACAAACAAAGGCCCATTTCCCTGGAAAACAAAACTCAGCTGCCCCGCTTCTGGATGGCAGTTTGCAGGAGCCACTTGGGACTATCAAACCAGCCCGACTTGGTAATGGTACCACCTTGGATCTGGGAACCATCCGGCGTATCGTGGATTTTCAGGGGCCAGCCGGTCATTCCCAGCCATATGCCCCCAAACACAAACCTCGGCCCTTTTCTCTGGCAAACAAAACTCAACTGCCCCTCTTCTGGATGGCAAATTGCAGGACGCACTTGGTACTACAAAAAGAGCCCGACTTGGCAGTGGTGCCACCTTGGCTCTGGGAACCATCCTGCGTATCGAGCATTTAAAGGAGCCAGCCGGCAATTCCCAGCCGTATGCCCCAAAAAGAAACCATGGACATTTTCTCTGGCAAAAAAAACTCAGCTGTCCCGCTTCTGGATGGCAGATTGCAGGAGTCACTTTGAACCCTACAACCAGCCTTACTTGGCACTGGTGCCACCTTGGATCTGGGAACCATCCTGCCTATCGTTGATTTTCAGGGGCCAGCCGGCCACTCTCAGCCATAGGCCCCCAAACACAAACCACAGCCCTTTTCTCTAGCAAACAAAATTCAACTGCCCCGCTTCTGGATGGCAAATTGCAGGAGCCACTGGGTACTACAAAAACAGCCTGACTTGGCACTGGTGCCACCTTGCGTCTGGTTACCATGCGGCGTATCGTGCATTTTAAGGAGCCAGGTGGCCACTCCCAGCCATATGCCCCCAAACACAACCCACGGGCCTTTTCTCTGGCAAACAAAACTCAGCTGCCCCGCTTCTGGATGGCAGATTGCAGGAGCCACTTGGTACTATCAAACCAGCCCAATTTGGCACTGGTGCCACCATGGGTCTGGTCACCATCCTGCCTATCGTAGCTTTTCAGGAGCCAGCCGGTCACTCCCAGCCGTAGGCCCACAGACACAAAACTCGGCCCGTTTCCCTGACAAACAAAAGTAAGCTGTCCCGCTTCTGGATGGCAGATTGCAGGAGCCACTTGCTACTATCAAACCACCCGACTTGGCACTGGTGCCACCTCTGGTCTGGGAACCATCCTGCGTATCGTAGATTCTAATTAGCCATCCGTCCACTCCCAGGCACAGGCCCCCAAACACAAAACAACGGCGCTTTTCCCTGGAAAACAAAACTCGTCTGCCATCTTTTTGATGGCAGATTGCCGGAGCCACTTGGTACTATCAAACCAGCCCAACTTGGCACTGGTGCCACCATGGGTCTGGTCACCATCCTGCCTATCGTAGCTTTTCAGGAGCCAGCCGGCCACTCCCTGCCACAGGCCCCCAAACACAAACAACGGCGCTTTTCCCTGGAAAACAAAATTCGCCTGCCAACTTTTTGATGGCAGATTGCAGGAGCCACTTGGTACTATCAAATCAGCCCAACTTGGCACTGGTGCCACCATGGGTCTGGCCAACATCCTGCCTATCGTAGCTTTTCAGGAGCCAGCCGGTCACTCCCAGCCATAGGCCCTCAGACCCAAACCTCGGCCCGTTTCCCTGGCAAACAAAAGTAAGCTGCCCCGCTTCTGGATGGCAGATTGCAGGAGCCACTTGGTAGTATCAAACCAGCCCTACTTGGTACTGGTGCCAACTTGGGTCTGGGAAACATCCTGCGTATCGTGGATTCTAAGGAGCCAGCCGGCCACTCCCAGCCACAGGCCCCCAAACACAAACAACGGCGCTTTTCCCTGGAAAACAAAACTCGCCTACCAACATTTTGATGGCAGATTGCAGGAGCCACTTGGTACTATCAAATCAGCCGAACTTGGCACTGGTGCCACCATGGGTCTGGTAACCATCCTGCCTATCGTACCTTTTCAGGAGCCAGCTGGTCACTCCCAGCCATAGGCCCCCAGACAAAAACCTCGGCTCCTTTCCCTGGCAAACAAAAGTAAGCAGCCCTGCTTCTGGATGGCAGATTGCAGGAGCCACTTTGCACCATCCAACTGGCCCGACTTGTCACTGTTGCCACCTCTGGTCTGGGAACCATCCTGCGTATCGTGGATTCTAATTAGCCAGCCGGCCACTCCCAGCCACAGGCCCCCAAACACAAACAACGGCGCTTTTCCCTGGAAAACAAAACTCGCCTGACAACTTTTTGATGGCAGATTGCAGGAGCCACTTGGTACTATCAAACCAGCCCAACTTGGCACTGGTGCCACCATGGGTCTGGTCACCATCCTGCCTATCGTAGCTTTTCAGGAGCCAGCCGGTCACTCCCAGCCATAGGCCCCCAGACACAAAGCTCGGCCCGTTTCCCTGGCAAACAAAAGTAAGCTGCCCCGCTTCTGGATGGCAGATAGTAGGACGCACTTGTTACTATCAAACCAGCCCGACTTGGCACTGGTGCCACCACTGGTCTGGGAACCATCCTGCGTATCGTGGATTCTAAGGAGCCAGCCGGCCAATCCCAGCCACAGGCACCCAAACACAAACAACGGCGCTTTTCCCTGGAAAACAAAACTCGCCTGACAACTTTTTGATGGCAGATTGCAGGAGCCACTTGGTACTATCAAACCAGCCCAACTTGGCACTGGTGCCACCATGGGTCTGGTCACCATCCTGCCTATCGTAGCTTTTCAGGAGCCAGCCGGTCACTCCCAGCCATAGGCCCCCAGACAAATACCTCGGCCCGTTTCCCTGGAAAACAAAAGTAAGCTGCCCCGCTTCTGGATGGCAGATTCCAGGACGCACTTGGTAGTATCAAACCAGCCCAACTTGGCACTGGTGCCACCTTGGGTCTGGGAACCATCCTGCGTATCGTGGATTCTAAGGAGCCAGCCGGCCACTCCCTGCCACAGGCCCCCAAACACAAACAACGGCGCTTTTCCCTGGAAAACAAACTCGCCTGCCAACTTTTTGATGGCAGATTGCAGGAGCCACTTGGTACTATCAAACCAGCCCAACTTGGCACTGGTGCCACCATGGGTCTGGTCACCATCCTGCCTATCGTAACTTTTCAGGAGCCAGCCGGTCACTCCCAGCCATAGGCCCCCAGACAAAAACCTCGGCCCGTTTCCCTGGCAAACAAAAGTAAGCTGCCCCGCTTCTGGATGGCAGATTCCCGGACGCACTTGGTACTATCAAACCAGCCCAACTTGGCACTGGTGCCACCTCTGATCTGGGAACCATGCTGAGTATCGTGGATTCTAAGGAGCCAGCCGGCCACTCCCAGCCACAAGCCCCCAAACACAAACAACGGCGCTTTTCCCTGGAAAACAAAACTCGCCTGCCAAGTTTTTGATGGCAGATTGCAGGAGCCACTTGGTACTATCAAACCAGCCCAACTTGGCACTGGTGCCGTCATGGGTCTGGTCACCATCCTGCCTATCGTAGCTTTTCACGAGCCAGCCGGTCACTCCCAGCCATAGGCCCGCAGACAAAAACCTCGGCCCGTTTCCCTGGAAAACAAAAGTAAGCTGCCCCGCTTCTGGATGGCAGATGGCAGGAACCACTTGGTACTATCAAACCAGCCCAACTTGGCACTGGTGCCACCTTGGGTCTGGGAACCATCCTGCGTATCGTGGATTCTAAGGGGCCAGCCGGTCGCTCCCAGCCACAGGCCCCCAAACAAAACCACAGGGCTATTTCCTGGAAAACAAAACTCGCCTGCCAAGTTTTTGATGGTAGATTGCAGGAGCCACTTGGTACTATCAAACCAGCCCAACTTGGCACTGGTGCCACCATGGGTCTGGTCACCATCCTGCCTATCGTAGCTTTTCAGGAGCCAGCCGGTCACTCCCAGCCATAGGCCCCGAGACACAAACCTCGGCCCGTTTCCCTGGCAAACAAAAGTAAGCTACCCCGCTTCTGGATGGCAGATTGCAGGAGCCACTTGGTACTATCAAACCAGCCCGACTTGGCACTGGTGCCACCTCAGGTCTGGGAACCATCCTGCGTATCGTGGATTCTAAGGAGCCAGCCGGCCACTCCCAGCCATAGGCCCCCAAACAAAAACAACGGCGCTTTTCCCTGGAAAACAAAACTTGCCTGCTAACATTTTGATGGCAGATTGCAGGAGCCACTTGGTACTATCAAACCAGCCCAACTTGGCACTGGTGCCACCATGGGTCTGGTCACCATCCTGCCTATCGTAGCTTTTCAGGAGCCAGCCGGTCACTCCCAGCCATAGGCCCCCAGACACAAAGCTCGACCCGTTTCCCTGGCAAACAAAAGCAAGCTGCCCCGCTTCTGGATGGCAGATTGCAGGAGCCACTTGGTACTATCAAACCAGCCCATCTTGGCATTGGTGCCACCTCTAGTCTGGGAACCATCCTGCGTATCGTGGATTCTAAGGAGCCAGCCGGTCACTCCCAGCCACAGGCCCCCAAACACAAACCACAGCGCTTTTCCCTGGAAAACAAAACTCGCCTGCCAACATTTTGATGGCAGATTGCAGGAGCCACTTGCTACTATCAAATCAGCCCAACTTGGCACTGGTGCCACCATGGGTCTGGTCACCATCCTGCCTATCGTAGCTTTTCAGGAGACAGCCGCTCCCTCCCTGCCATAGGCCCCCAGAGAAAAACCTCGGCCCATTTCCCTGGCAAACAAAAGTAAGCTGCCCCGCTTCTGGATGGCAGATTCCAGGACGCACTTGGTAGTATCAAACCAGCCCAACTTGGCACTGGTGCCACCTTGGGTCTGGGAACCATCCTGCGTATCGTGGATTCTAAAGAGCCAGCCGGTCACTCCCAGCCACAGGCCCCCAGACACAAACAACGGCGCTTTTCCCTGGACAACAAAACTCGCCTGCCAAATTTTGATGGCAGATTCCCGGAGCCACTTGGTACTATCAAACCAGCCCAACTTGACACTGGTGCCGTCATGGGTCTGGTCACCATCCTGCCTATCGTAGCTTTTCAGGAGCCAGCCGGTCACTCCCAGCCATAGGCCCCCAGACACAAAGCTCGGCCCGTTTCCCTGGCAAACAAAAGTAAGTTATCCCGCTTCTGGATGGCAGATTGCAGGAGCCACTTTTCACCATCAAACCAGCCCGACTTGGCATTGCTGCCACCTCTGGTCTGGGAACCATCCTGCGTATCGTGGATTCTAAGGAGCCAGCCGGCCACTCCCAGCCACAGGCACCCAAACACAAACAACGGCGCTTTTCCCTGGAAAACAAAACTCGCCTGACAACTTTTTGATGGCAGATTGCAGGAGCCACTTGGTACTATCAAACCAGCCCAACTTGGCACTGGTGCCACCATGGGTCTGGGAACCATCCTGCCTATCGTAGCTTTTCAGGAGCCAGCCGGTCACTCCCAGCCATAGGCCCCCAGACACAAACCTCGGCCCGTTTCCCTGGCAAACAAAAGTAAGCTACCCCGCTTCTGGATGGCAGATTGCAGGACGCACTTGGTACTATCAAACCAGCCCAACTTGGCACTGGTGCCACCTCAGGTCTGGGAACCATCCTGCGTATCGTGGATTCTAAGGAGCCAGCCGGCCACTCCCAGCCATAGGCCCCCAAACAAAAACAACGGCGCTTTTCCCTGGAAAACAAAACTTGCCTGCCAACTTTTTGATGGCAGATTGCAGGAGCCACTTGGTACTATCAAACCAGCCCAACTTGGCACTGGTGCCACCATGGGTCTGGTCACCATCCTGCCTATCGTAGCTTTTCAGGAGCCAGCCGGTCACTCCCAGCCGTAGGCCCACAGACACAAAACTCGGCCGGTTTCCCTGACAAACAAAAGTAAGCTGTCCCGCTTCTGGATGGCAGATTGCAGGAGCCACTTGCTACTATCAAACCACCCGACTTGGCACTGGTGCCACCTCTGGTCTGGGAACCATCCTGCGTATCGTAGATTCTAATTAGCCATCCGTCCACTCCCAGGCACAGGCCCCCAAACACAAACAACGGCGCTTTTCCCTGGAAAACAAAACTCGTCTGCCATCTTTTTGATGGCAGATTGCCGGAGCCACTTGGTACTATCAAACCAGCCCAACTTGGCACTGGTGCCACCATGGGTCTGGTCACCATCCTGCCTATCGTAGCTTTTCAGGAGCCAGCCGGCCACTCCCTGCCACAGGCCCCCAAACACAAACAACGGCGCTTTTCCCTGGAAAACAAAATTCGCCTGCCAACTTTTTGATGGCAGATTGCAGGAGCCACTTGGTACTATCAAATCAGCCCAACTTGGCACTGGTGCCACCATGGGTCTGGTCAACATCCTGCCTATCGTAGCTTTTCAGGAGCCAGCCGGTCACTCCCAGCCATAGGCCCCCAGACCCAAACCTCGGCCCGTTTCCCTGGCAAACAAAAGTAAGCTGCCCCGCTTCTGGATGGCAGATTGCAGGAGCCACTTGGTAGTATCAAACCAGCCCTACTTGGTACTGGTGCCAACTTGGGTCTGGGAAACATCCTGCGTATCGTGGACTCTAAGGAGCCAGCCGGCCACTCCCAGCCACAGGCCCCCAAACACAAACAAGGGCGCTTTTCCCTGGAAAACAAAACTCTCCTGCCAACTTTTTGATGGCAGATTGCAGGAGCCACTTGGTACTATCAAACCAGCCCAACTTGGCACTGGTGCCACCATGGGTCTGGTCACCATCCTGCCTATCGTAGCTTTTCAGGAGCCAGCCGGCCACTCCCAGCCATAGGCCCCCAGACACAAAGCTCGGCCCGTTTCCCTGGCAAACAAAAGTAAGCTGCCCCGCTTCTGGATGGCAGATTCCCGGACGCACTTGTTACAATCAAACCAGCCCAACTTGGCACTGGTGCCACCTCTGGTCTGGGAACCATGCTGAGTATCGTGGATTCTAAGGAGCCAGCCGGCCACTCCCAGCCACAGGCCCCCAAACACAAACAACGGCGCTTTTCCCTGGAAAACAAAACTCGCCTGCCAACTTTTTGATGGCAGATTGCAGGAGCCACTTGGTACTATCAAACCCGCCCAACTTGGCACTGGTGCCACCATGGGTCTGGTCACCATCCTGCCTATCGTAGCTTTTCAGGAGCCAGCCGGTCACTCCCCGCCATAGGCCCCCAGACACAAACCTCGGCCCGTTTCCCTGGCAAACAAAAGTAAGCTACCCCGCTTCTGGATGGCAGATTGCAGGACGCACTTGGTACTATCAAACCAGCCCAACTTGGCACTGGTGCCACCTCAGGTCTGTGAACCATCCTGCGTCTCGTGGATTCTAAGGAGCCAGCCGGCCACTCCCACCCATAGGCCCCCAAACAAAAACAACGGCGCTTTTCCCTGGAAAACAAAACTCGCCTGCCAACTTTTTGATGGCAGATTGCAGGAACCACTTGGTATTATCAAGCCAGCCCGACTTGGCACTGGTGCCACCTTGGGTCTGGGAACCATGCTGCGTATCGTGGATTCTAAGGAGCCAGCCGGTCACTCCCTGCCACAGGCCCCCAAACACAAACAACGGCGCTTTTCCCTGGAAATCAACACTCGCTTGCCGACTTTTTGATGGCAGATTGCAGGAGCCACTTGGTACTATCAAACCAGCCCAACTTGGCACTGGTGCCACCATGGGTCTGGTCACCATCATGCCTCTCGTAGCTTTTCAGGACCTAGCCGGTCACTCACAGCCCTAGGCCCCCAGACACAAACCTTGGCCCGTTTCCCTGGCAAACAAAAGTAAGCTGCCCCGTTTCTGGATGGCAGATTTCAGTAGCAACTTTGCACCATCAAACTGGCCCGACTTGTCACTGGTGCCACTTTAGGTCTGGGAACCATCCTGCGTATCGTGGATTCTAATTAGCCATCCGGCCACTCCCACCCACAGGCCCCCAAACACAAACAACGGCGCTTTTCCCTGGAAAACAAAACTCGCCTGCCAACTTTTTGATGGCAGATTGCAGGAGCCACTTGGTACTATAAAATCAGCCGAACTTGGCACTGGTGCCACCATGGGTCTGGTAACCATCCTGCCTATCGTACCTTTTCAGGAGCCAGCTGGTCACTCCCAGCCATAGGCCCCCAGACAAAAACCTCGGCTCCTTTCCCTGGCAAACAAAAGTAAGCAGCCCTGCTTCTGGATGTCAGATTGCAGGAGCCACTTTGCACCATCAAACTGGCCCGACTTGTCACTGTTGCCACCTCTGGTCTGGGAACCATCCTGCGTATCGTGGATTCTAATTAGCCAGCCGGCCACTCCCAGCCACAGGCCCCCAAACACAAACAACGGCGCTTTTCCCTGGAAAACAAAACTCGCCTGACAACTTTTTGATGGCAGATTGCAGGAGCCACTTGGTACTATCAAACCAGCCCAACTTGGCACTGGTGCCACCATGGGTCTGGTCACCATCCTGCCTATCGTAGCTTTTCAGGAGCCAGCCGGTCACTCCCAGCCATAGGCCCCCAGACACAAAGCTCGGCCCGTTTCCCTGGCAAACAAAAGTAAGCTGCCCCGCTTCTGGATGGCAGATAGTAGGACGCACTTGTTACTATCAAACCAGCCCGACTTGGCACTGGTGCCACCACTGGTCTGGGAACCATCCTGCATATCGTGGATTCTAAGGAGCCAGCCGGCCACTCCCACCCACAGGACCCCAAACACAAACAACGGCGCTTTTCCCTGGAAAACAAAACTCGCCTGCCAACTTTTTGATGGCAGATTGCAGGAGCCACTTGGTACTATCAAACCAGCCCAACTTGGCACTGGTGCCACCATGGGTCTGGTCACCATCCTGACTATCGTAGCTTTTCAGGAGCCAGCCGGTCACTCCCAGCCATAGGCCCCCAGACAAATACCTCGGCCCGTTTCCCTGGCAAACAAAAGTAAGCTGCCCCGCTTCTGGATGGCAGATTGCAGGACGCACTTGGTACTATCAAACCAGCCCGACTTGGCACTGGTGCCACCACTGGTCTGGGAACCATCCTGCGTCTCGTGGATTCTAAGGAGCCAGCCGGCCACTCCCTGCCACAGGCCCCCAAACACAAACAACGGCGCTTTTCCCTGGAAAACAAAACTCGCCTGCCAACTTTTTGATGGCAGATTGCAGGAGCCACTTGGTACTATCAAACCAGCCCAACTTGGCACTGGTGCCACCATGGGTCTGGTCACCATCCTGCCTATCGTAACTTTTCAGGAGCCAGCCGGTCACTCCCATCCATAGGCCCCCAGACAAAAACCTCGGCCCGTTTCCCTGGCAAACAAAAGTAAGCTGCCTTGCTTCTGGATGGCAGATTCCCGGACGCACTTGGTACTATCAAACCAGCCCAACTTGGCACTGGTGCCACCTCTGATCTTCGAACCATGCTGAGTATCGTGGATTCTAAGGAGCCAGCCGGCCACTCCCCGCCACAGGCCCCCAAACACAAACAACGGCGCTTTTCCCTGGAAAACAAAACTCGCCTGCCAAGTTTTTGATGGCAGATTGCAGGAGCCACTTGGTACTATCAAACCAGCCCAACTTGGCACTGGTGCCGTCATGGGTCTGGTCACCATCCTGCCTATCGTAGCTTTTCAGGAGCCAGCCGGTCACTCCCAGCCATAGGCCCCCAGACAAAAACCTCGGCCCGTTTCCCTGGCAAACAAAAGTAAGCTGCCCCGCTTCTGGATGGCAGATTGCAGGAACCACTTGGTACTATCAAACCAGCCCAACTTGGCACTGGTGCCACCATGGGTCTGGGAACCATCCTGTGTATCGTGGATTCTAATTAGCCATCCGTCCACTCCAGGCCATAGGGCCCCAGGCACAAACAACGGCGCTTTTACCTGGAAAACAAAACTCGCCTGCCAACTTTTTGATGGCCGATTGCAGGAACCACTTGGTATTATCTAGCCAGCCCAACTTGGCACTGGTGCCACCATGGGTCTGGTCACCATCCTGCCTATCGTAGCTTTTCAGGAGCCAGCCGGTCACTCCCTGCCATAGGCCCCCAGACACAAACCTCGGACCGTTTCCCTGGCAAACAAAAGTAAGCTGCCCCGCTTCTGGATGGCAGATTGCAGGAACCACTTGTTACTATCAAACCAGCCCAACTTGGCACTGGTGCCACCATGGGTCTGGGAACCATCCTGTGTATCGTGGATTCTAATTAGCCATCCGTCCACTCCAGGCCATAGGGCCCCAGGCACAAACAACGGCGCTTTTCCCTGGAAAACAAAACTCGCCAGCCAACTTTTTGATGGCCGATTGCAGGAACCACTTGGTATTATCAAGCCAGCCCGACTTGGCACTGGTGCCACCTTGGGTCTGGGAACCATGCTGCGTATCGTGGATTCTAAGGAGCCAGCCGGCCACTCCCTGCCACAGGCCCCCAAACACAAACAACGGCGCTTTTCCCTGGAAAACAAAACTCGCCTGCCAAGTTTTTGATGGCAGATTGCAGGAGCCACTTGGTACTATCAAACCAGCCCAACTTGGCACTGGTGCCACCATGGGTCTGGTCACCATCCTGCCTATCGTAGCTTTTCAGGAGCCAGCCAGCCACCCCCAGCCAGAGGCCCCCAGACAAATATTTCGGCCCGTTTCCCTGGCAAACAAAAGTAAGCTGCCTTGCTTCTGCATGGCAGATTGCAGGAGCCACTTTGCACCGTCAAACCAGCCCAACTTGGCACTGGTGCCACCTCAGGTCTGGGAAACATCCTGCGTATCGTGGGTTCTAATTAGCCATCCGTCCACTCCAGGCCATAGGGCCCCAGGCACAAACAACGGCGCTTTTCCCTGGAAAACAAAACTCGCCTGCCAACTTTTTGATGGCCGATCGCAGGAACCACTTGGTATTATCAAGCCAGCCCAACTTGGCACTGGTGCCACCATGGGTCTGGTCACCATCCTGCCTATCGTAGCTTTTCAGGAGCCAGCCGGTCACTCCCAGCCATAGGCCCCCAGACAAAAACCTCGGCCCGTTTCCCTGGCAAACAAAAGTAAGCTGCCCCGCTTCTGGATGGCAGATTCCCGGACGCACTTGTTACTATCAAACCAGCCCAACTTGGCACTGGTGCCACCATGGGTCTGGGAACCATCCTGTGTATCGTGGATTCTAATTAGCCATCCGTCCACTCCAGGCCATAGGGCCCCAGGCAAAAACAACGGCGCTTTTCCCTGGAAAACAAAACTCGCCTGCGAACATTTTGATGGCCGATTGCAGGAACCACTTGGTATTATCAAGCCAGCCCGACTTGGCACTGGTGCCACCTTGGGTCTGGGAACCATGCTGCGTATCGTGGATTCTAAGGAGCCAGCTGGCCACTCCCAGCCACAGGCCCCCAAACACAAACAACGACGCTTTTCCCTGGAAATCAACACTCGCTTGCCGACTTTTTGATGGCAGATTGCAGGAGCCACTTGGTACTATCAAACCAGCCCAACTTGGCACTGGTGCCACCATGGGTCTGGTCACCATCCTGCCTATCGTAGCTTTTCATGAGCCAGCCGGCCACTCCCAGCCATAGGCCCCCACACACAAACCTCGGCCCGTTTCCCTGGCAAACAAAAGTAAGCTGCCCCGCTTCTGGATGGCAGATTGCAGGACGCACTTGTTACAATCAAACCAGCCCTACTTGGCACTGGTGCTACCTCTGGTCTGGGAACCATGCTGAGTATCGTGGATTCTAAGGAGCCAGCTGGCCACTCCCAGCCACAGGCCCCCAAACACAAACAACGGCGCTTTTCCCTGGAAAACAAAACTCGCCTGCCAAGTTTTTGATGGCAGATTGCAGGAGCCACTTGGTACTATCAAACCAGCCCAACTTGGCACTGGTGCCGTCATGGGTCTGGTCACCATCATGCCTATCGTAGCTTTTCAGGAGCCAGCCGGTCACTTCCAGGCTTAGGCCCCCAGACACAATCCTCGGACCGTTTCCCTGGCAAACAAAAGTAAGCTGCCCCGCTTCTGGATGGCAGATTGCAGGAACCACTTGTTACTATCAAACCAGCCCAAGTTGGCACTGGTGCCACCATGGGTCTGGGAACCATCCTGTGTATCGTGGATTCTAATTAGCCATCCGTCCACTCCAGGCCATAGGGCCCCAGGCGAAAACAACGGCGCTTTTCCCTGGAAAACAAACTCGCCTGCCAAATTTTTGATGGCAGATTGCAGGAGCCACTTGGTACTATCAAACCAGCCCAACTTGGCACTGGTGCCACCATGGGTCTGGTCACCATCCTGCCTATCGTAGCTTTTCAGGAGCCAGCCGGTCACTCCCAGCCATAGGCCCCGAGACACAAACCTCGGCCCGTTTCCCTGGCAAACAAAAGTAAGCTGCCCCGCTTCTGGATGGCAGATTGCAGGACGCACTTGGTACTATCAAACCAGCCCAACTTGGCACTGGTGCCACCTCAGGTCTGGGAACCATCCTGCGTCTCGTGGATTCTAAGGAGCCAGCCGGCCACTCCCACCCATAGGCCCCCAAACAAAAACAACGGCGCTTTTCCCTGGAAAACAAAACTCGCCTGCCAACTTTTTGATGGCCGATTGCAGGAACCACTTGGTATTATCAAGCCAGCCCGACTTGGCACTGGTGCTACCTTGGGTCTGGGAACCATGCTGCGTATCGTGGATTCTAAGGAGCCAGCCGGCCACTCCCTGCCACAGGCCCCCAAACACAAACAACGGCGCTTTTCCCTGGAAATCAACACTCGCTTGCCGACTTTTTGATGGCAGATTGCAGGAGCCACTTGGTACTATCAAACCAGCCCAACTTGGCACTGGTGCCACCATGGGTCTGGTCACCATCATGCCTCTCGTAGCTTTTCAGGACCTAGCCGGTCACTCACAGCCATAGGCCCCCAGACACAAACCTTGGCCCGTTTCCCTGGCAAACAAAAGTAAGCTGCCCCGTTTCTGGATGGCAGATTTCAGTAGCAACTTTGCACCATCAAACTGGCCCGACTTGTCACTGGTGCCACTTTAGGTCTGGGAACCACCCTGCGTATCGTGGATTGTAATTAGCCATCCGGCCACTCCCACCCACAGGCCCCCAAACACAAACAACGGCGCTTTTCCCTGGAAAACAAAACTCGCCTACCAACATTTTGATGGCAGATTGCAGGAGCCACTTGGTACTATCAAATCAGCCGAACTTGGCACTGGTGCCACCATGGGTCTGGTAACCATCCTGCCTATCGTACCTTTTCAGGAGCCAGCTGGTCACTCCCAGCCATAGGCCCCCAGACAAAAACCTCGGCTCCTTTCCCTGGCAAACAAAAGTAAGCTGCCCTGCTTCTGGATGGCAGATTGCAGGAGCCACTTTGCACCATCAAACTGGCCCGACTTGTCATTGTTGCCACCTCTGGTCTGGGAACCATCCTGCGTATCGTGGATTCTAATTAGCCAGCCGGCCACTCCCAGCCACAGGCCCCCAAACACAAACAACGGCGCTTTTCCCTGGAAAACAAAACTCGCCTGACAACTTTTTGATGGCAGATTGCAGGAGCCACTTGGTACTATCAAACCAGCCCAACTTGGCACTGGTGCCACCATGGGTCTGGTCACCATCCTGCCTATCGTAGCTTTTCAGGAGCCAGCCGGTCACTCCCAGCCATAGGCCCCCAGACACAAAGCTCGGCCCGTTTCCCTGGCAAACAAAAGTAAGCTGCCCCGCTTCTGGATGGCAGACAGTAGGACGCACTTGTTAATATCAAACCAGCCCGACTTGGCACTGGTGCCACCACTGGTCTGGGAACCATCCTGCGTATCGTGGATTCTAAGGAGCCAGCCGGCCACTCCCAGCCACAGGCACCCAAACACAAACAACGGCGCTTTTCCCTGGAAAACAAAACTCGCCTGACAACTTTTTGATGGCAGATTGCAGGAGCCACTTGGTACTATCAAACCAGCCCAACTTGGCACTGGTGCCACCATGGGTCTGGTCACCATCCTGCCTATCGTAGCTTTTCAGGAGCCAGCCGGTCACTCCCAGCCATAGGCCCCCAGACAAATACCTCGGCCCGTTTCCCTGGAAAACAAAAGTAAGCTGCCCCGCTTCTGGATGGCAGATTGCAGGACGCACTTGGTACTATCAAACCAGCCCGACTTGGCACTGGTGCCACGTCAAGTCTGGGAACCATCCTGCGTATCGTGGATTCTAAGGAGCCAGCCGGCCACTCCCTGCCACAGGCCCCCAAACACAAACAACGGCGCTTTTCCCTGGAAAACAAAACTCGCCTGCCAACTTTTTGATGGCAGATTGCAGGAGCCACTTGGTACTATCAAACCAGCCCAACTTGGCACTGGTGCCACCATGGGTCTGGGAACCATCCTGCCTATCGTAACTTTTCAGGAGCCAGCCAGTCACTCCCAGCCATAGGCCCCCAGACAAAAACCTCGGCCCGTTTCCCTGGCAAACAAAAGTAAGCTGCCCCGCTTCTGGATGGCAGATTCCCGGACGCACTTGGTACTATCAAACCAGCCCAACTTGGCACTGGTGCCACCTCTGATCTGGGAACCATGCTGAGTATCGTGGATTCAAGGAGCCAGCCGGCCACTCCCAGCCACAGGCCCCCAAACACAAACAACGGCACTTTTCCCTGGAAAACAAAACTCGCCTGCCAAGTTTTTGATGGCAGATTGCAGGAGCCACTTGGTACTATCAAACCAGCCCAACTTGGCACTGGTGCCGTCATGGGTCTGGTCACCATCCTGCCTATCGTAGCTTTTCAGGAGCCAGCCGGTCACTCCCAGCCATAGGCCCCCAGACAAAAACCTCGGCCCGTTTCCCTGGCAAACAAAAGTAAGCTGCCCCGCTTCTGGATGGCAGATTGCAGGAACCACTTGTTACTATCAAACCAGCCCAACTTGGCACTGGTGCCACCATGGGTCTGGGAACCATCCTGTGTATCGTGGATTCTAATTAGCCATCCGTCCACTCCAGGCCATAGGGCCCCAGGCACAAACAACGGCGCTTTTCCCTGGAAAACAAAACTTGCCTGCCAACTTTTTGATGGCCGATTGCAGGAACCACTTGGTATTATCAAGCCAGCCCGACTTGGCACTGGTGCCACCTTGGGTCTGGGAACCATGCTGCGTATCGTGGATTCTAAGTAGCCAGCCGGCCACTCCCTGCCACAGGCCCCCAAACACAAACAACGGCGCTTTTCCCTGGAAAACAAAACTCGCCTGCCAAGTTTTTGATGGCAGATTGCAGGAGCCACTTGGTACTATCAAACCAGCCCAACTTGGCACTGGTGCCACCATGGGTCTGGTCACCATCCTGCCTATCGTAGCTTTTCAGGAGCCAGCCAGCCACCCCCAGCCAGAGGCCCCCAGACAAATATTTCGGCCCGTTTCCCTGGCAAACAAAAGTAAGCTGCCCCGCTTCTGGATGGCAGATTGCAGGACGCACTTGGTACTATCAAACCAGCCCAACTTGGCACTGGTGCCACCTCAGGTCTGGGAACCATCCTGCGTCTCGTGGATTCTAAGGAGCCAGCCGGCCACTCCCACCCATAGGCCCCCAAACAAAAACAACGGCGCTTTTCCCTGGAAAACAAAACTCGCCTGCCAACTTTTTGATGGCCGATTGCAGGAACCACTTGGTATTATCAAGCCAGCCCGACTTGGCACTGGTGCTACCTTGGGTCTGGGAACCATGCTGCGTATCGTGGATTCTAAGGAGCCAGCCGGCCACTCCCTGCCACAGGCCCCCAAACACAAACAACGGCGCTTTTCCCTGGAAATCAACACTCGCTTGCCGACTTTTTGATGGCAGATTGCAGGAGCCACTTGGTACTATCAAACCAGCCCAACTTGGCACTGGTGCCACCATGGGTCTGGTCACCATCATGCCTCTCGTAGCTTTTCAGGACCTAGCCGGTCACTCACAGCCATAGGCCCCCAGACACAAACCTTGGCCCGTTTCCCTGGCAAACAAAAGTAAGCTGCCCCGTTTCTGGATGGCAGATTTCAGTAGCAACTTTGCACCATCAAACTGGCCCGACTTGTCACTGGTGCCACTTTAGGTCTGGGAACCACCCTGCGTATCGTGGATTGTAATTAGCCATCCGGCCACTCCCACCCACACGCCCCCAAACACAAACAACGGCGCTTTTCCCTGGAAAACAAAACTCGCCTACCAACATTTTGATGGCAGATTGCAGGAGCCACTTGGTACTATCAAATCAGCCGAACTTGGCACTGGTGCCACCATGGGTCTGGTAACCATCCTGCCTATCGTACCTTTTCAGGAGCCAGCTGGTCACTCCCAGCCATAGGCCCCCAGACAAAAACCTCGGCTCCTTTCCCTGGCAAACAAAAGTAAGCAGCCCTGCTTCTGGATGGCAGATTGCAGGAGCCACTTTGCACCATCAAACTGGCCCGACTTGTCATTGTTGCCACCTCTGGTCTGGGAACCATCCTGCGTATCGTGGATTCTAATTAGCCAGCCGGCCACTCCCAGCCACAGGCCCCCAAACACAAACAACGGCGCTTTTCCCTGGAAAACAAAACTCGCCTGACAACTTTTTGATGGCAGATTGCAGGAGCCACTTGGTACTATCAAACCAGCCCAACTTGGCACTGGTGCCACCATGGGTCTGGTCACCATCCTGCCTATCGTAGCTTTTCAGGAGCCAGCCGGTCACTCCCAGCCATAGGCCCCCAGACACAAAGCTCGGCCCGTTTCCCTGGCAAACAAAAGTAAGCTGCCCCGCTTCTGGATGGCAGATAGTAGGACGCACTTGTTAATATCAAACCAGCCCGACTTGGCACTGGTGCCACCACTGGTCTGGGAACCATCCTGCGTATCGTGGATTCTAAGGAGCCAGCCGGCCACTCCCAGCCACAGGCACCCAAACACAAACAACGGCGCTTTTCCCTGGAAAACAAAACTCGCCTGACAACTTTTTGATGGCAGATTGCAGGAGCCACTTGGTACTATCAAACCAGCCCAACTTGGCACTGGTGCCACCATGGGTCTGGTCACCATCCTGCCTATCGTAGCTTTTCAGGAGCCAGCCGGTCACTCCCAGCCATAGGCCCCCAGACAAATACCTCGGCCCGTTTCCCTGGAAAACAAAAGTAAGCTGCCCCGCTTCTGGATGGCAGATTGCAGGACGCACTTGGTACTATCAAACCAGCCCGACTTGGCACTGGTGCCACGTCAAGTCTGGGAACCATCCTGCGTATCGTGGATTCTAAGGAGCCAGCCGGCCACTCCCTGCCACAGGCCCCCAAACACAAACAACGGCGCTTTTCCCTGGAAAACAAAACTCGCCTGCCAACTTTTTGATGGCAGATTGCAGGAGCCACTTGGTACTATCAAACCAGCCCAACTTGGCACTGGTGCCACCTCTGGTCTGGGAACCATCCTGCCTATCGTAACTTTTCAGGAGCCAGCCAGTCACTCCCAGCCATAGGCCCCCAGACAAAAACCTCGGCCCGTTTCCCTGGCAAACAAAAGTAAGCTGCCCCGCTTCTGGATGGCAGATTCCCGGACGCACTTGGTACTATCAAACCAGCCCAACTTGGCACTGGTGCCACCTCTGATCTGGGAACCATGCTGAGTATCGTGGATTCAAGGAGCCAGCCGGCCACTCCCAGCCACAGGCCCCCAAACACAAACAACGGCACTTTTCCCTGGAAAACAAAACTCGCCTGCCAAGTTTTTGATGGCAGATTGCAGGAGCCACTTGGTACTATCAAACCAGCCCAACTTGGCACTGGTGCCGTCATGGGTCTGGTCACCATCCTGCCTATCGTAGCTTTTCAGGAGCCAGCCGGTCACTCCCAGCCATAGGCCCCCAGACAAAAACCTCGGCCCGTTTCCCTGGAAAACAAAAGTAAGCTGCCCCGCTTCTGGATGGCAGATTGCAGGACCCACTTGTTACTATCAAACCAGCCCAACTTGGCACTGGTGCCACCATGGGTCTGGGAACCATCCTGTGTATCGTGGATTCTAATTAGCCATCCGTCCACTCCAGGCCATAGGGCCCCAGGCACAAACAACGGCGCTTTTCCCTGGAAAACAAAACTTGCCTGCCAACTTTTTGATGGCCGATTGCAGGAACCACTTGGTATTATCAAGCCAGCCCGACTTGGCACTGGTGCCACCTTGGGTCTGGGAACCATGCTGCGTATCGTGGATTCTAAGTAGCCAGCCGGCCACTCCCTGCCACAGGCCCCCAAACACAAACAACGGCGCTTTTCCCTGGAAAACAAAACTCGCCTGCCAAGTTTTTGATGGCAGATTGCAGGAGCCACTTGGTACTATCAAACCAGCCCAACTTGGCACTGGTGCCACCATGGGTCTGGTCACCATCCTGCCTATCGTAGCTTTTCAGGAGCCAGCCAGCCACCCCCAGCCAGAGGCCCCCAGACAAATATTTCGGCCCGTTTCCCTGGCAAACAAAAGTAAGCTGCCCCGCTTCTGCATGGCACATTGCAGGAGCCACTTTGCACCGTCAAACCAGCCCAACTTGGCACTGGTGTCACCATGGGTCTGGGAACCATCCTGTGTATCGTGGGTTCTAATTAGCCATCCGTCCACTCCAGGCCATAGGGCCCCAGGCACAAACAACGGCGCTTTTCCCTGGAAAACAAAACTCGCCTGCCAACTTTTTGATGGCCGATTGCAGGAACCACTTGGTATTATCAAGACAGCCCAACTTGGCACTGGTGCCACCATGGGTCTGGTCACCATCCTGCCTATCGTAGCTTTTCAGGAGCCAGCCGGTCACTCCCAGCCATAGGCCCCCAGACACAAACCTCGGACCGTTTCCCTGGCAAACAAAAGTAAGCTGCCCCGCTTCTGGATGGCAGATTGCAGGAACCACTTGGTACTATCAAACCAGCCCAACTTGGCACTGGTGCCACCATGGGTCTGGGAACCATCCTGTGTATCGTGGATTCTAATTAGCCATCCGTCCACTCCAGGCCATAGGGCCCCAGGCACAAACAACGGCGCTTTTCCCTGGAAAACAAAACTCGCCTGCCAACTTTTTGATGGCCGATTGCAGGAACCACTTGGTATTATCAAGCCAGCCCGACTTGGCACTGGTGCCACCTTGGGTCTGGGAACCATGCTGCGTATCGTGGATTCTAAGGAGCCAGCCGGCCACTCCCAGCCACAGGCCCCCAAACACAAACAACGACGCTTTTCCCTGGAAATCAACACTCGCTTGCCGACTTTTTGATGGCAGATTGCAGGAGCCACTTGGTACTATCAAACCAGCCCAACTTGGCACTGGTGCCACCATGGGTCTGGTCACCATCCTGCCTATCGTAGCTTTTCAGGAGCCAGCCGGCCACTCCCAGCCATAGGCCCCCAGACACAAACCTCGGCCCGTTTCCCTGGCAAACAAAAGTAAGCTGCCCCGCTTCTGGATGGCAGATTCCCGGACGCACTTGTTACAATCAAACCAGCCCAACTTGGCACTGGTGCCACCTCTGGTCTGGGAACCATGCTGAGTATCGTGGATTCTAAGGAGCCAGCCGGCCACTCCCAGCCACAGGCCCCCAAACACAAACAACGGCGCTTTTCCCTGGAAAACAAAACTCGCCTGCCAAGTTTTTGATGGCAGATTGCAGGAGCCACTTGGTACTATCAAACCAGCCCAACTTGGCACTGGTGCCGTCATGGGTCTGGTCCACATCCTGCCTATCGTAGCTTTTCACGAGCCAGCCGGTCACTTCCAGGCTTAGGCCCCCAGACACAATCCTCGGACCGTTTCCCTGGCAAACAAAAGTAAGCTGCCCCGCTTCTGGATGGCAGATTGCAGGAACCACTTGGTACTATCAAACCAGCCCAAGTTGGCACTGGTGCCACCATGGGTCTGGGAACCATCCTGTGTATCGTGGATTCTAATTAGCCATCCGTCCACTCCAGGCCATAGGGCCCCAGGCGCAAACAACGGCGCTTTTCCCTGGATAACAAACTCGCCTGCCAAATTTTTGATGGCAGATTGCAGGACGCACTTGGTACTATCAAACCAGCCCAACTTGGCACTGGTGCCACCTCAGGTCTGGGAACCATCCTGCGTCTCGTGGATTCTAAGGAGCCAGCCGGCCACTCCCACCCATAGGCCCCCAAACAAAAACAACGGCGCTTTTCCCTGGAAAACAAAACTCGCCTGCCAACTTTTTGATGGCCGATTGCAGGAACCACTTGGTATTATCAAGCCAGCCCGACTTGGCACTGGTGCCACCTTGGGTCTGGGAACCATGCTGCGTATCGTGGATTCTAAGGAGCCAGCCGGCCACTCCCTGCCACAGGCCCCCAAACACAAACAACGGCGCTTTTCCCTGGAAATCAACACTCGCTTGCCGACTTTTTGATGGCAGATTGCAGGAGCCACTTGGTACTATCAAACCAGCCCAACTTGGCACTGGTGCCACCATGGGTCTGGTCACCATCATGCCTCTCGTAGCTTTTCAGGACCTAGCCGGTCACTCACAGCCATAGGCCCCCAGACACAAACCTTGGCCCGTTTCCCTGGCAAACAAAAGTAAGCTGCCCCGTTTCTGGATGGCAGATTTCAGTAGCAACTTTGCACCATCAAACTGGCCCGACTTGTCACTGGTGCCACTTTAGGTCTGGGAACCATCCTGCGTATCGTGGATTCTAATTAGCCATCCGGCCACTCCCACCCACAGGCCCCCAAACACAAACAACGGCGCTTTTCCCTGGAAAACAAAACTCGCCTACCAACATTTTGATGGCAGATTGCAGGAGCCACTTGGTACTATCAAATCAGCCGAACTTGGCACTGGTGCCACCATGGGTCTGGTAACCATCCTGCCTATCGTACCTTTTCAGGAGCCAGCTGGTCACTCCCAGCCATAGGCCCCCAGACAAAAACCTCGGCTCCTTTCCCTGGCAAACAAAAGTAAGCAGCCCTGCTTCTGGATGGCAGATTGCAGGAGCCACTTTGCACCATCAAACTGGCCCGACTTGTCACTGTTGCCACCTCTGGTCTGGGAACCATCCTGCGTATCGTGGATTCTAATTAGCCAGCCGGCCACTCCCACCCACAGGCCCCCAAACACAAACAACGGCGCTTTTCCCTGGAAAACTAAACTCGCCTGACAACTTTTTGATGGCAGATTGCAGGAGCCACTTGGTACTATCAAACCAGCCCAACTTGGCACTGGTGCCACCATGAGTCTGGTCACCATCCTGCCTATCGTAGCTTTTCAGGAGCCAGCCGGTCACTCCCTGCCACAGGCCCCCAGACACAAAGCTCGGCCCGTTTCCCTGGCAAACAAAAGTAAGCTGCCCCGCTTCTGGATGGCAGATAGTAGGACGCACTTGTTACTATCAAACCAGCCCGACTTGGCACTGGTGCCACCACTGGTCTGGGAACCATCCTGCGTATCGTGGATTCTAAGGAGCCAGCCGGCCACTCCCAGCCTCAGGCACCCAAACACAAACAACGGCGCTTTTCCCTGGAAAACAAAACTCGCCTGACAACTTTTTGATGGCAGATTGCAGGAGCCACTTGGTACTATCAAACCAGCCCAACTTGGCACTGGTGCCACCATGGGTCTGGTCACCATCCTGCCTATCGTAGCTTTTCAGGAGCCAGCCGGCCACTCTCAGCCATATGCCCCCAAAAAAAAACCACGGACCTTTTCTCTGGCAAACAAAAATCAGCTGCCCCACTTCTGGATGGCAGATTGCAGGAGCCACTTGGGACTATCACACCAGCACAACATGGCACTGCTGCCACCTTGGATCTGGGAACAATCCTGCGTATCGTACATATTCAGGAACCAGCCGAACACTCCCAGCCACAGGCCCCCAAACACAAACAACGGCCCTTTTCTCTGGCAAACAAAACTCAACTGCCCCTCTTCTCGATGGCAAATTGCAGGATGCACTTGGTACTACAAAAAGAGCCCGACTTGGCAGTGGTGCCACCTTGGTTCTGGGAACCATCCTGCATATCATGCATTTTAAGGAGCCAGCCGGCAATTCCCAGCCGTATGCCCCAAAAAGAAACCATGGACCTTTTCTCTGGCAAAAAAAACTCAGCTGTCCCGCTTCTGGATGGCAGATTGCAGGAGTTACTTTGAACCATACAACCAGCCTTACTTGGCACTGGTGCCACCTTGGATCTGGGAACCATCCTGCCTATCGTTGATTTTCAGGGGCCAGCCGGCCACTCTCAGCCATAGGCCCCCAAACACAAACCACAGCCCTTTTCTCTAGCAAACAAAATTCAACTGCCCCGCTTCTGGATGGCAAATTGCAGGAGCCACTGGGTACTACAAAAACAGCCTGACTTGGCACTGGTGCCACCTTGCGTCTGGTTACCATGCGGCGTATCGTGCATTTTAAGGAGCCAGGTGGCCACTCCCAGCCATATGCCCCCAAACACAACCCACGGGCCTTTTCTCTGGCAAACAAAACTCAGCTGCCCCGCTTCTGGATGGCAGATTGCAGGAGACACTTGGTACTATCAAACCAGCCCGACTTGGCACTGGTGCCACCTTGGGTCTGGGAACCATCCTGCGTATTGTGGATTGTCAGGAGACAGCCGACCACTCTCGGCCACAGAGCCCAATCAAAAACAAAGGTCCGTTTCCCTGGCAAAAAAAACTCAGCTGCCCCGCTTCTGGATGGGAGATTGCAGGAGGCACTTGACACTGTCAAACGAGCCCCACTTGGCACTGGTGCCACCTTGGGTCTGGGAACCATGCTGCGTATCGTGGATTTTCAGGAGCCAGCCGGCCACTCCCAGCCACAGGCCCCCAAACACAAACCAGAGCCTTTTTCTCTGGCAAACAAAACTCAGCTGCCCCGCTTCTGGATGGCAGATTGCAGGAGCCACTTGGTACTATCAAACCAGCCCGACTTGGCACTGGTGCCACCTTGGGTCTGGGAACCATCCTGCCTATCGTGGATTTTAAGGAGCCAGCCGGCTACTCCCAGCCACAGGCCCCCAACAAAAACCACGGCCCTTTTTTCTCGCAAACAAAACTTAGCTGCCTCACTTCTGGATGGCAGATTGCAGGAGCCACTTGGTGTAATCAAACCAGCCCGACTTGGCACTGGTGCCACCTTGGGTCTGGGAACCATCCTGCGTATCGTGGATTCTAAGGAGCCAGCCGGCCACTCCCAGCCACAGGCCCCCAAACAAAATCAACGGCGCTGTTCCCTGGAAAACAAAACACGCCTGCCAACTTTTTGATGGAGTTTGCAGGAGCCACTTGGTACTATCAAACCAGCCCGACTTGGCACTGGTGCCACCTTGGGTCTGGGAAACATCCTGCGTATCGTGGATTCTTAGGAGCCAGCCGGCCACTCCTAGCCACAGGCCCCCAAACAAAAACCTAGGCCTATTTCTCTGGCAAACAAAAGTAAGCTGCCCTGCTTCTGGATGGCAGATTGCAGGAGACACTTGGTACTATCAAACCAGCCCGACTTGGCACTGGTGCCACCTTGGATCTGGGAACCATGCTCTGTATCGTGGATATTCAGGGGCCAGCCGGCCACTCTCAGCCATATGTCCCCAAACAGAAACCTCAGCCCGTTTCTCTGGCAAACAAAACTCAACTGCCCCTCTTCTGGATGGCAAATTGCAGGATGAACTTGATACTAAAACCGCAGGCCGACTTGGTAGTGGTGACACCTTGGGCCTGGGAACCATCATGCGTATCGAGCATTTTAAGGAGCCAGCCGGCCACTCCCATCAATATGCCCCCAAAAACAATCCACGGAATTTTTCTCTGGCAAACAAAAATCAGCTGCCCCGCTTCTGGATGGCAGATTGCAGGAGCCACTTTGCACCATCAAACCAGCCCGACTTGGCACTGGTGCCACATTGCATCTGGGAACCATGCTGCCTAGCGTGGATTTTCAGGAGCCAGCCGGCCACTCTCAGATATATGCCCCCAAACAAAACCCACGGCCCGTTTCCCTGGCAAACAAAATTAAGCTGCCCCGCTTCTGGATGGCAGATTGCAGGACGCACTTGGTAGTATCAAACCAGCAAAACTTGGCACTGGTGCCACCTTGGGTCTGGGAACCATCCTGCATATCGTGGGTTCAAAGGAGCCAGCCGGCCACTCCCAGCCACAGGCCCCCAAATACAAACAATGTCGCTTTTCCCTGGAAAACAAAACTCGCCTGCCAACTTTTTGATGGCAGATTGCCGGAGCCACTTGGTACTATCAAACCAGCCCAACTTGGCACTGGTGCCACCATGGGTCTGGTAACCATCCTGCCTATTGTAGCTTTCCAGGAGCCAGCCGGTCTCTCCCAGCCATAGGTCCCCAGTCACAAACCTCGGCCCGTTTCCCTGGCAAACAAAAGTAAGCTACCCCGCTTCTGGATGGCAGATTGCAGGAGCCACTTGGTACTATCAAACCAGCAAAACTTGGCACTGGTGCCACCTTGGGTCTGGGAACCATGCTGCGTAACACAGATTCTAAGGCGCCAGTCGGCCACTACGAGCCACAAGCCCCCAAACACAAACAACGGCGCTATTCTCTGGCAAACAAAACTCAACTGCCCCTCTTCTGGATGGCAAATTGCAGGACGCACTTGGTACTAAAAAAACAGCCCGACTTGGCACTGGTGCCCCCTTGGGTCTGGGAACCATCCTGCGTATCGATCTTTTTAATGAGACAGCCGGCCACTCCCAGCCATATGCCCCCAAACACAACCCACGGCCCTTTTCTCTGGCAAACAAAACTCAACTGCACCGCTTCTGGATGGCAGATTGCAGGAGCCACTTGGTACTATCAAACCAGCCCGACTTGGCACTGGTGCCACCTTGGGTCTGGGAACCATCCTGCGTATTGTGGGTTGTCAGGAGCCAGCCGAACACTCTCGGCCACAGACCCCAATTAAAAACAACGGCCCGTTTCACAGGCAAACAAAACTCAGCTGCCCCGCTTCTGGATGGGAGATTGCAGGAGGCACTTGACACTGTGAAACCAGCCCCACTTGGCACTGGTGCCACCTTGGGTCTGGGAACCATACTGCGTATCATGGATTTTCAGGAGCCAGCCGGCCACTCCCAGCCACAGGCCCCCAAACACAAACCACAGCCTTTTTGTCTGGCAAACAAAATTCAGCTGCCCCGCTTCTGGATGGCAGATTGCAGGAGCCACTTGGGACTATCACACCAGCACAACATGGCACTGCTGCCACCTTGGATCTGGGAACCATCCTTCCTATCGTGGATTTTCAGGGGCCAGCCGGTCACTCTCAGCCATAGGCCCCAAACACAAACCACGGCCCTTTTCTCTGGAAAACAAAACTCAACTGCCCCTCTTCTGGATGGCAGATTGCAGGAGCCACTGGGTACTATGAAACCAGCCCTACTTGGCACTGATGCCACCTTGGGTCTGGGAACCATGCTGCGTATCATGGATTTTCAGGAGCCAGCCGGCCACTGCCAGCCACAGGCACCGAAACACAAACAACAGCCTTTTTCTCTGGCAAACAAAATTCAGCTGCCCCGCTTCTGGATGGCAGATTGCAGGAACCACTTGGTACTAACAAACCAGCCCGACTTGGCACTGATGCCACCTTGGGTCTGGGAACCATCCTGCGTATCGTGGATTCTAAGGAGCCAGCTGGCCACTCCCAGCCACAGGCCCCAAAACACACACAACGGTGCTTTTCCCTGGAAAACAAAACTCGCCTGCCAAACATTTGATGGCAGATTGCAGGAGCCACTTGGTATTATCAAACCAGCCCAACTTGGCACTGGTGCCACCATGGGTCTGGTCACCATCCTGCCTATCGTAGCTTTTCAGGAGCCAGCCAGCCACCCCCAGCCAGAGGCCCCCAGACAAATATTTCGGCCCGTTTCCCTGGCAAACAAAAGTAAGCTGCCCCGCTTCTGGATGGCAGATTGCAGGAGCCACTTTGCACCATCAAACCAGCCCAACTTGGCACTGGTGCCAACTCAGGTCTGGGAACCATCCTGCGTATCGTGGGTTCTAAGGAGCCAGCTGGCCACTCCCAGCCACAGGCCCCCAAACACAAACAACGGCGCTTTTCCCTGGAAAACAAAACTCGCCTGCCAACTTTTTGATGGCAGATTGCAGGAGCCACTTGGTACTATCAAACCAGCCCAACTTGGCACTGGTGCCACCATGGGTCTGGTCACCATCCTGCCTATCGTAGCTTTTCAGGAGCCAGCCGGTCACTCCCAGCCATAGGCCCCCAGACACAAACCTCGGCCCGTTTCCCTGGCAAACAAAAGTAAGCTGCCCCGCTTCTGCATGGCAGATTGCAGGAGCTACTTAGTACTATCAAACCAGCCCGACTTGGCACTGGTGACACCTCTGGTCTGGGAACCATCCTGCCTATCGTGGATTTTCAGGGGCCAGCCGGCCACTCTCAGCCATATGCCCCAAAAACAAACCACGGCCCTTTTCTCTGGCAAACAAAACTCAACTGCCCCTCTTCTGGATGGCAAATTTTAGGACGCACTTTGTACTACGAAAACCGCCCGACGTGGCACTGGTGCCACCTTGTGTCAGGGAACCATCCTGCATATCGAGCTTTTTAAGGAGCCAGCCGGCCACGCCCAGCCATATACCCCCAAAAACAAACCACGGACCATTTCTCTTGGAAACAAAAATCCGCTGCCCCGCGTCTGGATGGCAGATTGCAGGAGCCACTTTGCACCATCAAACCAGCCCGACTTGGCACTGGTGCCACCTTGGGTCTGGGAACAATCCTGCATATCGTGGATTCTAAGGAGCCAGCCGGCCACTCCCTGCCACAGGCCCCCAAACACAAACAACGGCGCTTTTCCCTGGAAAATAAAATTCGCCTGCCAGCTTTTTGATGGCAGATTGCAGGAGCCACTTGGTACTATCAAATCATCCCAACTTGGCACTGGTGCCACTATGGGTCTGGGAACCATCCTGCCTATTGTAGCATTTCAGGAGCCAGCCGGTCACTCCCAGCCATAGGCCCCCAGACACAAACCTCGGACCGTTTCCCTGGCAAACAAAATTAAGCTGCCCCGATTCTGGATGGCAGATTGCAGGAGCCACTTGGTTGTGTCAAACCAGCCCGACTTGGCACTGGTGCCACCTTGGGTCTGGGAACCATCCTGCGTAACGTGGATTCTAAGCAGCCACCCGGCCACTCTGAGCCACAGGCCCCCAAACACAAACAACGGCGCTTTTCCCTGGAAAACAAAACTCGCCTGCCAACTTTTTGATGGTAGATTGCAGGAGCCACTTGGTACTATCAAACCAGCCCAACTTGGCACTGGTGCCACCTCTGGTCTGGGAACCATCCTGCCTATCGTAGCTTTTCAGGAGCCAGCCGGTCACTCCCAGCCATAGACCCCCAGACACAAACCTCGGCCCGTTTCCCTGGAAAACAAAAGTAAGTTACCCCGATTCTGGATGGCAGATTGCAGGAGCCACTTGGTACTATCAAATCAGCCCAACTTGGCACTGGTGCCACCATGGGTCTGGTAAACATCCTGCCTATCGTAGCTTTTCAGGAGCCAGCCGGTCACTCCCTGCCATAGGCCCCCGGACACAAACCTCGGCCCGTTTCCCTGGCAAACAAAAGTAAGCTGCCCCGCTTTTGGTGGCAGATTGCAGGATGCACTTGGTACTTACAAACCAGCCCGACTTGGCCCTGGTGCCACCTTGGCTCTGGGAACCATGCTGCGTAACGTAGATTCTACGAGGACAGGCGGCCATTCCCAGCCACAGGCCTCTAAACAAAAACAACGGCGCTTTTCCCTGGAAAACAAAACTCGCCTGCCAACTTCTTGATGGCAGATTGCAGGAGCCACTTGGTACTATCAAACCAGCCCAACTTGGCACTGGTGCCACCATGGGTCTGGTCACCATCCTGCCTATCGTAGCTTTTCAGGAGCCAGCCGCTCACTCCCAGCCATAGGCCCCCAGACAAATACCTCGGCACGTTTCCCTGGCAAACAAAAGTAGGCTGCCCCGCTTCTGGATGGCAAATTGCAGGACGCACTTGGTACTACGAAAACAGCCCGACTTGGCACTGATGCCACCTTGGGTCAGGGAACAATCCTGCGTATAGAGCTTTTTAAGGAGCCAGCCGGCCACGTCCAGTCATATACCCCCAAAAAAAAAACCACGGAACTTTTCTCCAGCAAACAAAAATCCGCTGCCCCGCGTCTGGATGGCAGATTGCAGGAGCTATTTAGTATTATCAAACCAGCCCGACTTGGCACTGGTGGCACCATGAGTCTGGTAACCATCCTGCCTATCGTAGGTTTTCACGAGCCTGCCGGTCACTCCCAGCCATAGGCCCCCAGACAAATACCTCGGCCCGTTTCCCTGGGAAACAAAAGTAAGCTGTCCCGCTTCTGGATGGCAGATTGCAGGAGGCACTTGGTACTATCAAACCAGCCCAACTTGTTCCCAGACCCAAGGTGGCACCAGTGCCAAGTGGGGCTGGTTTGATGGTGCAACGTGGCTCCTGCAATCTGCCATCCAAAAGCGGGGCAGCTTACTTTTGTTTGCCAGGGAAACGGGCCGAGGTTTGTGTCTGGGGGTCTATGGCTGGGAGTGACCGGCTGGCTCCTGAAAAGCTACGATAGGCAGGATGGTTCCCAGACCAGAGGTGGCACCAGTGCCAAGTTGGGCTGGTTTGATAGTACCAAGTGGCTCCTGCAATCTGCCATCAAAAAGTTGGCAGGCGAGTTTTGTTTTCCAGGGAAAAGCGCCGTAGATTTTGTTTGGGGGCCTGTGGCTCAGAGTGGCCGGGTGGCTGCTTAGAATCCACGATACGCAGGATGGTTCCCAGACCCAAGGTGGCACCAGTGCCAAGTCGGGCTGGTTTGACACAACCAAGTGGCTCCTGCAATCTGCCATCCAGAATCGGGGCAGCTTAATTTTGTTTGCCAGGGAAACGGTCCGAGCTTTGTGTCTGGGGGCCTATGGCTGGGAGTGACCGGCTGGCTCCTGAAAAGCTACGATAGGCAGGATGGTTCCCAGACCCATAGTGGCACCAGTGCCAAGTTGGGATGATTTGATAGTACCAAGTGGCTCCTGCAATCTGCCATCAAAAAGTTGGCAGGCGAGTTTTGTTTTCCAGGGAAAAGCGCCGTTGTTTGTGTTTGGGGGCCTGTGGCTGGGAGTGGCCGGCTGGCTCCTTAGAATCCACGATATGCAGGATTGTTCCCACACCCAAGGTGGCACCAGTGCCAAGTCGGGCTGGTTTGATGGTGCAAAGTGGCTCCTGCAATCTGCCATACAGACGCGGGGCAGCGGATTTTTGTTTCCAAGAGAAATGGTCCGTGGTTTTTTTTCGGGGGTTTATGGCTGGGCGTGGCCGGCTGGCTCCTTAAAAAGCTCGATATGCAGGATGGTTCCCTGACACAAGGTGGCACCAGTGCCACGTCGGGCGGTTTTCGTAGTACAAAGTGCGTCCTAAAATTTGCCATCCAGAAGAGGGGCAGTTGAGTTTTGTTTGCCAGAGAAAAGGGCCGTGGTTTGTTTTTGGGGGCATATGGCTGAGAGTGGCCGGCTGGCTCCTGAAAAGCTACGATAGGCAGGATGTTTACCAGACCCATTGTGGCACCAGTGCCAAGTTGGGCTGATTTGATAGTACCAAGTGCCTCCTGCAATCTGCCATCCAGAATCGGGGTAGCTTACTTTTGTTTTCCAGGGAAACGGGCCGAGGTTTGTGTCTGGGGGTCTATGGTTGGGAGTGGCCGGCTGGCTCCTTAGAAACCACGATACGCAGCATGGTTCCCAGACAAGAGGTGGCACCAGTGCCAAGTTGGGCTGGTTTGATACTACCAAGTGGTTCCTGCAATCTGCCATCCAGAAGCGGGGCAGCTTACTTTTGTTTGCCAGGGAAAAGCGCCGTTGTTTGTGTTTGGGGGCCTGTGGCTGGGAGTGGCCGGCTGGCTGCTTAGAATCCACGATACGCAGGATGGTTCCCAGACGTGAGGTGGCGCCAGTGCCAAGTCGGGCTGGTTTGATAGTACCAAGTGCGTCCTGCAATCTGCCATCCAGAAGCGGGGCAGCTTACTTTTGTTTGCCAGGGAAACGGGCCGAGGTTTGTGTCTCGGGGCCTATGGCAGGGAGTGACCGGCGGGCTCCTGAAAGCTACGATAGGCAGGATGGTGACCAGACCCATGGTGGCACCAGTGCCAAGTTGGGCTGGTTTGATAGTACCAAGTGGCTCCTGCAATCTGACATCAAAAAGTTGGCAGGCGAGTTTTGTTTTCCAGGGAAAAGCGCCGTTGTTTGTGTTTGGGGGCCTGTGGTTGGGAGTGGCCGGCTGGCTCCTTAGACACCACGATACGCAGGATGGTTCCCAGACCAGAGGTGGCACCAGTGCCAAGTCCGGCTGGTTTGATAGTACCAAGTGGCTCCTGCAATCTGCCATCCAGAAGCGGGGCAGCTTACTTTTGTTTGCCACGGAAACGGGCCGTTGTTTGTGTTTGGGGGCCTGTGGCTGGGAGTGGCCGACTGGCTCCTTAGAATCCACGATACGCAGGATGGTTCCCAGACCAGAGGTGGCACCAGTGCCAAGTCGGGCTGGTTTGATAGTACCAAGTGGTTCCTGCAATCTGCCATCCAGAAGCAGGGCAGCTTACTTTTGTTTGCCAGGGAAACGGGCCGAGGTTTTTGTCTGGGGGCCTATGGCTGCGAGTGACCGGCTGGCTCCTGAAAAGCTACGATAGGCAGGATGGTGACCAGACCCATGGTGGCACCAGTCCCAAGTTGGGCTGGTTTGATAGTACCAAGTGGCTCCTGCAATCTGCCATCAAAATTTGGCAGGCGAGTTTTTTTTTCCAGGGAAAAGCGCCGTTGTTGTGTTTAGCGGCCTGTGGCTGGGAGTGGCCGGCTGGCTCCTTAGAATCCACCATACGCAGGATGGTTCCCAGACCCAAGGTGGCACCAGTGCCTAGTCGGGATAGTTTGATGGTGCAAAGTGGCTCTTGCAATCTGCCATCCAGAAGCGGGGCAGCTTACTTTTGTTTGCCAGGGAAAAGGGCCGAGCTTTGTGTCTCGGGGCCTATGGCTGGGAGTGACCGGCTGGCTCCTGAAAAGCTACGATAGGCAGGATGGTGACCAGACCCAAGGTGGCACCAGTGCCAAGTTGGGCTGGTTTGATAGTACCAAGTGGCTCCTGCAATCTGCCATCAAAAAGTTGGCAGGCGAGTTTTGTTTTCCAGGGAAAAGCGCCGTTGTTTGTGTTTGGGGGCCTGTGGCTGGGAGTGGCCGGCTGGCTCATTAGAATCCACGATACGCAGGATGGTTCCCAGACTTGTCGTGGCACCAGTGCCAAGTCGGGCTGGTTTGATAGTACCAAGTGGATCCTGCAATCTGCCATCCAGAAGCGGGGCAGCTTACTTTTGTTTGCCAGGGAAACGGGCCGAGGATTTGTCTGGGGGCCTATGGCTGGGAGTGACCGGCAGGCTCGTGAAAACCTACGATAGGCAGGATGGTGACCAGACCCATGGTGGCAGCAGTGCCAAGTTGGGCTGGTTTGATAGTACCAAGTGGCTCCTGCAATCTGCCATCAAAAAGTTGGCAGGCGAGTTTTGTTTTCCAGGGAAAAGCGCCGTTGTTTGTGTTTGGGAGCCTGTGGCTGGGAGTGGCCGGCTGGCTCTTTAGAATCCACGATACGCAGGATGGTTCCCAGACCAGTGGTGGCACCAGTGCCAAGTCGGGCTGGTTTGATAGTAACAAGTGCGTCCTCCAATCTGCCATCCAGAAGCGGGGCAGCTTACTTTTGTTTTCCAGGGAAACGGGCCGAGGTTTTTGTCTGGGGGCCTATGGCTGGGAGTGACCGGCTGGCTCGTGAAAAGCTACGATAGGCAGGATGGTGACCAGACCCATGGCGGCACCAGTGCCAAGTTGGGCTGGTTTGATAGTACCAAGTGGCTCCTGCAATCTGCCATCAAAAAGTTGGCAGGCGAGTTTTGTTTTCCAGGGAAAAGCGCCGTTGTTTGTGTTTGGGGGCCTGTGGCTGGGAGTGGCCGGCTGGCTCCTTAGAATCCACGATACGCAGGATGGTTCCCAGACCAGAGGTGGCACCAGTGCCAAGTCGGGCTGGTTTGATAGTACCAAGTGGCTCCTGCAATCTGCCATCCAGAAGCGGGGCAGCTTACTTTTGTTTGCCAGGGAAACGGGCCGAGGTTTGTGTCTGGGGGCCTATGGCTGGGAGTGACCGGCTGGCTCCTGAAAAGCTACGATAGGCAGGATGGTGACCAGACCCATGGTGGCACCAGTGCCAAGTTGGGCTGGTTTGATAGTACCAAGTGGCTCCTGCAATCTGCCATCAAAAAGTTGGCAGGCAAGTTTTCTTTACCAGGGAAAAGCGCCGTTGTTTTTGTTTGGGGGCCTATGGCTGGGAGTGGCCGGCTGGCTCCTTAGAATCCACGATACGCAGGATGGTTCCTAGACTTGACGTGGCACCAGTGCCAAGTTGGGCTGGTTTGATAGTACCAAGTGCGTCCTGCAATCTGCCATCCAGAAGTGGGGTAGCTTACTTTTGTTTGCCAGGGAAACGGGCCGAGGTTTGTGTCTCGAGGCATATGGCCGGGAGTGACCGGCTGGCTCCTGAAAAGCTACGATAGGCAGGATGGTGACCAGACCCATGGTGGCAGCAGTGCCAAGTTGGGCTGGTTTGATAGTACCAAGTGGCTCCTGCAATCTGCCATCAAAAAGTTGGCAGGCGAGTTTGTTATCCAGGGAAAAGCGCCGTTGTTTGTGCCTGGGGCCCTATGGCCTGGAGTGGACGGATGGCTAATTAGAACCCACGATACACAGGATGGTTCCCAGACCCATGGTGACACCAGTGCCAAGTTGGGCTGGTTTGATAGTACCAAGTGGATCCTGCAATCTGCCATCCAGAAGCGGGGCAGCTTACTTTTGTTTGCCAGGGAAACGGTCCGAGGATTGTGTCTGGGGGCCTAAGCCTGGAAGTGACCGGCTGGCTCGTGAAAAGCTACGATAGGCAGGATGGTGACCAGACCCATGACGGCACCAGTGCCAAGTTGGGCTGGTTTGATAGTACCAAGTGGCTCCTGCAATCTGCCATCAAAAACTTGGCAGGCGAGTTTTGTTTTCCAGGGAAAAGCGCCGTTGTTTGTGTTTGGGGGCCTGTGGCTGGGAGTGGCCGGCTGGCTCCTTAGAATCCATGATACTCAGCATGGTTCCCAGACCAGAGGTGGCACCAGTGCCAAGTTGGGCTGGTTTGATAGTACCAAGTGGTTGCTGCAATCTGCCATCCAGAAGCGGGGCTGCTTACTTTTGTTTGCCAGGGAAACGGGCCGAGGTTTGTGTCTGGGGGTCTATGGCTGGGAGTGACCGGCTGGCTCCTGAAAAGCTACGATAGGCAGGATGGTGACCAGACCCATGGTGGCACCAGTGCCAAGTTGGGCTGGTTTGATAGTACCAAGTGGCTCCTGCAATCTGCCATCAAAAAGTTGGCAGGCAAGTTTTCTTTACCAGGGAAAAGCGCCGTTGTTTTTGTTTGGGGGCCTATGGCTGGGAGTGGCCGGCTGGCTCCTTAGAATCCACGATACGCAGGATGGTTCCTAGACTTGACGTGGCACCAGTGCCAAGTTGGGCTGGTTTGATAGTACCAAGTGCGTCCTGCAATCTGCCATCCAGAAGTGGGGTAGCTTACTTTTGTTTGCCAGGGAAACGGGCCGAGGTTTGTGTCTCGGGGCATATGGCTGGGAGTGACCGGCTGGCTCCTGAAAAGCTACGATAGGCAGGATGGTGACCAGACCCATGGTGGCAGCAGTGCCAAGTTGGGCTGGTTTGATAGTACCAAGTGGCTCCTGCAATCTGCCATCAAAAAGTTGGCAGGCGAGTTTGTTATCCAGGGAAAAGCGCCGTTGTTTGTGCCTGGGGCCCTATGGCCTGGAGTGGACGGATGGCTAATTAGAACCCACGATACACAGGATGGTTCCCAGACCCATGGTGACACCAGTGCCAAGTTGGGCTGGTTTGATAGTACCAAGTGGATCCTGCAATCTGCCATCCAGAAGCGGGGCAGCTTACTTTTGTTTGCCAGGGAAACGGTCCGAGGATTGTGTCTGGGGGCCTAAGCCTGGAAGTGACCGGCTGGCTCGTGAAAAGCTACGATAGGCAGGATGGTGACCAGACCCATGACGGCACCAGTGCCAAGTTGGGCTGGTTTGATAGTACCAAGTGGCTCCTGCAATCTGCCATCAAAAACTTGGCAGGCGAGTTTTGTTTTCCAGGGAAAAGCGCCGTTGTTTGTGTTTGGGGGCCTGTGGCTGGGAGTGGCCGGCTGGCTCCTTAGAATCCATGATACTCAGCATGGTTCCCAGACCAGAGGTGGCACCAGTGCCAAGTTGGGCTGGTTTGATAGTACCAAGTGGTTGGTGCAATCTGCCATCCAGAAGCGGGGCTGCTTACTTTTGTTTGCCAGGGAAACGGGCCGAGTATTGTGTCTGGGGGCCTATGGCTGGGAGTGACCGGCTGGCTCCTGAAAAGCTACGATAGGCAGGATGGTGACCAGACCCATGGTGGCACCAGTGCCAAGTTGGGCTGATTTGATAGTACCAAGTGGCTCCTGCAATCTGCCATCAAAATATTGGCAGGCGAATTTTGTTTTCCAGGGAAAAGCGCCGTTGTTTGTGTTTGGGGGCCTGTGGCAGGGAGTGGCCGGCTGGCTCCTGAAAAGCTACGATAGGCAGGATGTTGACCAGACCCATGGTGGCACCAGTGCCAAGTTGGGCTGGTTTGATAGTAGCAAGTGGCTCCGGCAATCTGCCATCAAAAAGTTGGCAGACGAGTTTTGTTTTCCAGGGAAAAGCGCCGTTGTTTGTGTTTGGGGGCCTGTGGCTGGGAGTGGCCGGCTGGCTGCTTAGAATCTACCATACGCAGGATAGTTCCCAGACCAGAGGTGGCACCAGTGCCAAGTCGGGCTGGTTTGATAGTACCAAGTGCGTCCTGCAATCTGCCATCCAGAAGCGGGACAGCTTACTTTTGTTTGTCAGGGAAACGGGCCGAGCTTTGTGTCTCTGGGCCTACGGCTGGGAGTGACTGGCTGGCTCCTGAAAAGCTACGATAGGCAGGATGGTGACCAGACCCATGGTGGCACCAGTGCCAAGTTGGGCTGGTTTGATAGTACCAAGTGGCTCCTGCAATCTGCCATCAAAAAGTTGGCAGGCACGTTTTGTTTTCCAGGGAAAAGCGCCGTTGTTTTTGTTTGGGGGCCTATGGCTGGGAGTGGCCGGCTGGCTCCTTAGAATCCACGATACGCAGGATGGTTCCCAGACCTGAGGTGGCACCAGTGCCAAGTTGGGCTGGTTTGATAGTACCAAGTGCATCCTGCAATCTGCCATCCAGAAGCGGGGTAGCTTACTTTTGTTTGCCAGGGAAACGGGCCGAGGTTTGTGTCTCGGGGCCTATGGCTGGGAGTGACCGGCTGGCTCCTGAAAAGCTACGATAGGCAGGATGGTGACCAGACCCATGGTGGCACCAGTGCCAAGTTGGGCTGGTTTGATAGTACCAAGTGGCTCCTGCAATCTGCCATCAAAAACTTGGCAGGCGAGTTTGTTATCCAGGGAAAAGCGCCGTTGTTTGTGTTTGGGGGCCTGTGGCTGGGAGTGGCCGGCTGGCTCCTTAGAATCCATGATACGCAGGATGGTTCCCAGACCAGAGGTGGCACCAGTGCCAAGTCGGGCTGGTTTGATGGTGAAAAGTGGCTCCTGCAATCTGCCATCCAGAAGCGGGATAACTTACTTTTGTTTGCCAGGGAAACGGGCCGAGCTTTGTGTCTGGGGGCCTATGGCTGGGAGTGACCGGCTGGCTCCTGAAAAGCTACGATAGGCAGGATGGTGACCAGACCCATGGTGGCACCAGTGTCAAGGTGGGCTGGTTTGATAGTACCAAGTGGCTCCGGCAATCTGCCATCAAAATTTGGCAGGCGAGTTTTGTTTTCCAGGGAAAAGCGCCGTTGTTTGTGTTTGGGGGCCTGTGTGTGGGAGTGGCCGGATGGCTAATTAGAATCCACGATACGCAGCATGGTTCCCAGACCTGAGGTGGCACCAGTGCCAAGTCGGGCTAGTTTGATGGTGCAAAGTGGCTCCTGCAATCTGCCATCCAGTAGCGGGGCAGCTTGCTTTTGTTTGCCAGGGAAACGGGCCGAGGTTTGTGTCTGGGGGCCTATGGCTGGGAGTGACCGGCTGGCTCCTGAAAAGCTACGATAGGCAGGATGGTGACCAGACCCATGGTGGCACCAGTGCCAAGTTGGGCTGGTTTGATAGTACCAAGTGGCTCCTGCAATCTGCCATCAAAAAGTTGGCAGGCGAGTTTTGTTTTCCAGGGAAAAGCACCGTTGTTTGTGTTTGGGGGCCTGTGGCTGGGAGTGGCCGGCTGGCTGCTTAGAATCCACGATACGCAGGATGGTTCCCAGACGTGAGGTGGCGCCAGTGCCAAGTCGGGCTGGTTTGATACTACCAAGTGCGTCCTGCAATCTGCCATCCAGAAGCGGGACAGCTTACTTTTGCTTGCCAGGGAAACGGGCCGAGCTTTGTGTCTGGGGGCCTATGGCTGGGAGTGACCGGCTGGCTCCTGAAAAGCTACGATAGGCAGGATGGTGACCAGACCCATGGTGGCACCAGTGCCAAGTTGGGCTGGTTTGATAGTACCAAGTGGCTCCTGCAATCTGCCATCAAAAATTGGCAGGCGAGTTTTGTTTTCCAGGGAAAAGCGCCGTTGTTGTGTTTAGGGGCCTGTGGCTGGGAGTGGCCGGCTGGCTCCTTAGAATCCACCATACGCAGGATGGTTCCCAGACCCAAGGTGGCACCAGTGCCTAGTCGGGATAGTTTGATGGTGCAAAGTGTCTCCTGCAATCTGCCATCCAGAAGCGGGGCAGCTTACTTTTGTTTGCCAGGGAAAAGGGCCGAGCTTTGTGTCTCGGGGCCTATGGCTGGGAGTGACCGGCTGGCTCCTGAAAAGCTACGATAGGCAGGATGGTGACCAGACCCAAGGTGGCACCAGTGCCAAGTTGGGCTGGTTTGATAGTACCAAGTGGCTCCTGCAATCTGCCATCAAAAAGTTGGCAGGCGAGTTTTGTTTTCCAGGGAAAAGCTCCGTTGTTTGTGTTTGGGGGCCTGTGGCTGGGAGTGGCCGACTGGCTCATTAGAATCCACGATACGCAGGATGGTTCCCAGACTTGTCGTGGCACCAGTGCCAAGTCGGGCTGGTTTGATAGTACCAAGTGGATCCTGCAATCTGCCATCCAGAAGCGGGGCAGCTTACTTTTGTTTGCCAGGGAAACGGGCCGAGGATTTGTCTGGGGGCCTATGGCTGGGAGTGACAGGCTGGCTCCTGAAAAGCTACGATAGGCAGGATGGTGACCAGACCCATGGTGGCAGCAGTGCCAAGTTGGGCTGGTTTGATAGTACCAAGTGGCTCCTGCAATCTGCCATCAAAAAGTCGGCAGGCGAGTTTTGTTTTCCAGGGAAAAGCGCCGTTGTTTGTGTTTGGGAGCCTGTGGCTGGGAGTGGCCGGCTGGCTCTTTAGAATCCACGATACGCAGGATGGTTCCCAGACCAGTGGTGGCACCAGTGCCAAGTCGGGCTGGTTTGATAGTACCAAGTGCGTCCTGCAATCTGCCATCCAGAAGCGGGGCAGCTTACTTTTGTTTTCCAGGGAAACGGTCCGAGGTTTTTGTCTGGGGGCCTATGGCTGGGAGTGACCGGCTGGCTCGTGAAAAGCTACGATAGGCAGGATGGTGACCAGACCCATGGCGGCACCAGTGCCAAGTTGGGCTGGTTTGATAGTACCAAGGGGCTCCTGCAATCTGCCATCAAAAAGTTGGCAGGCCAGTTTTGTTTTCCAGGGAAAAGCGCCGTTGTTTGTGTTTGGGGGCCTGTGGCTGGGAGTGGCCGGCTGGCTCCTTAGAATCCACGATACGCAGGATGGTTCCCAGACCAGAGGTGGCACCAGTGCCAAGTCGGGCTGGTTTGATAGTACCAAGTGGCTCCTGCAATCTGCCATCCAGAAGCGGGGCAGCTTACTTTTGTTTGCCAGGGAAACGGGCCGAGCATTGTGTCTGGGGGCCTATGGCTGGGAGTGACCGGCTGGCTCCTGAAAAGCTACGATAGGCAGGATGGTGACCAGACCCATGGTGGCACCAGTGCCAAGTTGGGCTGGTTTGATAGTACCAAGTGGCTCCTGCAATCTGCCATCAAAAAGTTGGCAGGCGAGTTTGTTATCCAGGGAAAAGCGCCGTTGTTTGTGCCTGGGGCCCTATGGCCTGGAGTGGACGGATGGCTAATTAGAATCCACGATACACAGGATGGTTCCCAGACCCATGGTGACACCAGTGCCAAGTTGGGCTGGTTTGATAGTACCAAGTGGTTCCTGCAATCTGCCATCCAGAAGCGGGGCAGCTTACTTTTGTTTGCCAGGGAAACGGTCCGAGGATTGTGTCTGGGGGCCTAAGCCTGGAAGTGACCGGCTGGCTCGTGAAAAGCTACGATAGGCAGGATGGTGACCAGACCCATGACGGCACCAGTGCCAAGTTGGGCTGGTTTGATAGTACCAAGTGGCTCCTGCAATCTGCCATCAAAACTTGGCAGGCGAGTTTTGTTTTCCAGGGAAAAGCGCCGTTGTTTGTGTTTGGGGGCCTGTGGCTGGGAGTGGCCGGCTGGCTCCTTAGAATCCACGATACTCAGCATGGTTACCAGACCAGAGGTGGCACCAGTGCCAAGTTGGGCTGGTTTGATAGTACCAAGTGGTTGCTGCAATCTGCCATCCAGAAGCGGGGCAGCTTACTTTTGTTTGCCAGGGAAACGGGCCGAGGTTTATGTCTGGGGGCCTATGGCTGGGAGTGACCGGCTGGCTCCTGAAAAGCTACGATAGGCAGGATGGTGACCAGACCCATGGTGGCACCAGTGCCAAGTTGGGCTGATTTGGTAGTACCAAGTGGCTCCTGCAATCTGCCATCAAAAAGTTGGCAGGCGAATTTTTTTTTCCAGGGAAAAGCGCCGTTGTTTGTGTTTGGGGGCCTGTGGCAGGGAGTGGCCGGCTGGCTCCTGAAAAGCTACGATAGGCAGGATGGTGACCAGACCCATGGTGGCACCAGTGCCAAGTTGGGCTGGTTTGATAGTACCAAGTGGCTCCGGCAATCTGCCATCAAAAAGTTGGCAGACGAGTTTTGTTTTCCAGGGAAAAGCGCCGTTGTTTGTGTTTGGGGGCCTGTGGCTGGGAGTGGCCGGCTGGCTGCTTAGAATCTACCATACGCAGGATGGTTCCCAGACCAGAGGTGGCACCAGTGCCAAGTCGGGCTAGTTTGATGGTGCAAAGTGGCTCCTGCAATCTGCCATCCAGAAGCGGGGCAGCTTGCTTTTGTTTGCCAGGGAAACGGGCCGAGGTTTGTGTCTGGGGGCCTATGGCTGGGAGTGACCGGCTTGCTCCTGAAAAGCTACGATAGGCAGGATGGTGACCAGACCCATGGTGGCACCAGTGCCCAGTTGGGCTGGTTTGATAGTACCAAGTGGCTCCTGCAATCTGCCATCAAAAACTTGGCAGGCGAGTTTTGTTTTCCAGGGAAAAGCGCCGTTGTTTGTGTTTGGGGGCCTGTGGCTGGGAGTGGCCGGCTGGCTGCTTAGAATCCACGATATGCAGGATGGTTCCCAGACGTGAGGTGGCGCCAGTGCCAAGTCGCCTGGTTTGATACTACCAAGTGCGTCCTGCAATCTGCCATCCAGAAGCGGGACAGCTTACTTTTGCTTGCCAGGGAAACGGGCCGAGCTTTGTGTCTGGGGGCCTATGGCTGGGAGTGACCGGCTGGCTCCTGAAAAGCTACGATAGGCAGGATGGTGACCAGACCCATGGTGGCACCAGTGCCAAGTTGGGCTGGTTTGATAGTACCAAGTGGCTCCTGCAATCTGCCATCAAAAATTGGCAGGCGAGTTTTGTTTTCCAGGGAAAAGCGCCGTTGTTTGTGTTTGGGGGCCTGTGGGTGGGAGTGGCCGGATGGCTAATTAGAATCCACCATACGCAGGATGGTCCCCAGACCCAAGGTGGCACCAGTGCCTAGTCGGGATAGTTTGATGGTGCAAAGTGGCTCCTGCAATCTGCCATCCAGAAGCGGGGCAGCTTACTTTTGTTTGCCAGGGAAAAGGGCCGAGCTTTGTGTCTCGGGGCCTATGGCTGGGAGTGACCGGCTGGCTCCTGAAAAGCTACGATAGGCAGGATGGTGACCAGACCCAAGGTGGCACCAGTGCCAAGTTGGGCTGGTTTGATAGTACCAAGTGGCTCCTGCAATCTGCCATCAAAATTTGGCAGGCGAGTTTTGTTTTCCAGGGAAAAGCTCCGTTGTTTGTGTTTGGGGGCCTGTGGCTGGGAGTGGCCGACTGGCTCATTAGAATCCACGATACGCAGGATGGTTCCCAGACTTGTCGTGGCACCAGTGCCAAGTCGGGCTGGTTTGATAGTACCAAGTGGATCCTGCAATCTGCCATCCAGAAGCGGGGCAGCTTACTTTTGTTTGCCAGGGAAACGGGCCGAGGATTTGTCTGGGGGCCTATGGCTGGGAGTGACCGGCTGGCTCCTGAAAAGCTACGATAGGCAGGATGGTGACCAGACCCATGGTGGCAGCAGTGCCAAGTTGGGCTGGTTTGATAGTACCAAGTGGCTCCTGCAATCTGCCATCAAAAAGTCGGCAGGCGAGTTTTGTTTTCCAGGGAAAAGCGCCGTTGTTTGTGTTTGGGTGCCTGTGGCTGGGAGTGGCCGGCTGGCTCTTTAGAATCCACGATACGCAGGATGGTTCCCAGACCAGTGGTGGCACCAGTGCCAAGTCGGGCTGGTTTGATAGTAACAAGTGCGTCCTGCAATCTGCCATCCAGAAGCGGGGCAGCTTACTTTTGTTTTCCAGGGAAACGGTCCGAGGTTTTTGTCTGGGGGCCTATGGCTGGGAGTGACCGGCTGGCTCGTGAAAAGCTACGATAGGCAGGATGGTGACCAGACCCATGGCGGCACCAGTGCCAAGTTGGGCTGGTTTGATAGTACCAAGGGGCTCCTGCAATCTGCCATCAAAAACTTGGCAGGCGAGTTTTGTTTTCCAGGGAAAAGCGCCGTTGTTTGTGTTTGGGGGCCTGTGGCTGGGAGTGGCCGGCTGGCTCCTTAGAATCCACGATACGCAGGATGGTTCCCAGACCAGAGGTGGCACCAGTGCCAAGTCGGGCTGGTTTGATAGTACCAAGTGGCTCCTGCAATCTGCCATCCAGAAGCGGGGCAGCTTACTTTTGTTTGCCAGGGAAACGGGCCGAGCTTTGTGTCTGGGGGCCTATGGCTGGGAGTGACCGGCTGGCTCCTGAAAAGCTACGATAGGCAGGATGGTGACCAGACCCATGGTGGCACCAGTGCCAAGTTGGGCTGGTTTGATAGTACCAAGTGGCTCCTGCAATCTGCCATCAAAAAGTTGGCAGGCGAGTTTGTTATCCAGGGAATAGCGCCGTTGTTTGTGCCTGGGGCCCTATGGCCTGGAGTGGACGGATGGCTAATTAGAATCCACGATACACAGGATGGTTCCCAGACCCATGGTGACACCAGTGCCAAGTTGGGCTGGTTTGATAGTACCAAGTGGTTCCTGCAATCTGCCATCCAGAAGCGGGGCAGCTTACTTTTGTTTGCCAGGGAAACGGTCCGAGGATTGTGTCTGGGGGCCTAAGCCTGGAAGTGACCGGCTGGCTCCTGAAAAGCTACGATAGGCAGGATGGTGACCAGACCCATGACGGCACCAGTGCCAAGTTGGGCTGGTTTGATAGTACCAAGTGGCTCCTGCAATCTGCCATCAAAACTTGGCAGGCGAGTTTTGTTTTCCAGGGAAAAGCGCCGTTGTTTGTGTTTGGGGGCCTGTGGCTGGGAGTGGCCGGCTGGCTCCTTAGAATCCACGATACTCAGCATGGTTCCCAGACCAGAGGTGGCACCAGTGCCAAGTTGGGCTGGTTTGATAGTACCAAGTGGTTGCTGCAATCTGCCATCCAGAAGCGGGGCAGCTTACTTTTGTTTGCCAGGGAAACGGGCCGAGGTTTATGTCTGGGGGCCTATGGCTGGGAGTGACCGGCTGGCTCCTGAAAAGCTACGATAGGCAGGATGGTGACCAGACCCATGGTGGCACCAGTGCCAAGTTGGGCTGATTTGGTAGTACCAAGTGGCTTCTGCAATCTGCCATCAAAAAGTTGGCAGGCGAATTTTTTTTTCCAGGGAAAAGCGCCGTTGTTTGTGTTTGGGGGCCTGTGGCAGGGAGTGGCCGGCTGGCTCCTGAAAAGCTACGATAGGCAGGATGGTGACCAGACCCATGGTGGCACCAGTGCCAAGTTGGGCTGGTTTGATAGTACCAAGTGGCTCCGGCAATCTGCCATCAAAAAGTTGGCAGACGAGTTTTGTTTTCCAGGGAAAAGCGCCGTTGTTTGTGTTTGGGGGCCTGTGGCTGGGAGTGGCCGGCTGGCTGCTTAGAATCTACCATACGCAGGATGGTTCCCAGACCAGAGGTGGCACCAGTGCCAAGTCGGGCTAGTTTGATGGTGCAAAGTGGCTCCTGCAATCTGCCATCCAGAAGCGGGGCAGCTTGCTTTTGTTTGCCAGGGAAACGGGCCGAGGTTTGTGTCTGGGGGCCTCTGGCTGGGGGTGGCTGGCTGGCTCCTGAAAAGCTACGATAGGCAGGATGGTGACCAGACCCATGGTGGCACCAGTGCCAAGTTGGGCTGGTTTGATAGTACCAAGTGGCTCCTGCAATCTGCCATCAAAAACTTGGCAGGCGAGTTTTGTTTTCCAGGGAAAAGCGCCGTTGTTTGTGTTTGGGGGCCTGTGGCTGGGAGTGGCCGGCTGGCTGCTTAGAATCCACGATATGCAGGATGGTTCCCAGACGTGAGGTGGCGCCAGTGCCAAGTCGCCTGGTTTGATACTACCAAGTGCGTCCTGCAATCTGCCATCCAGAAGCGGGACAGCTTACTTTTGCTTGCCAGGGAAACGGGCCGAGCTTTGTGTCTGGGGGCCTATGGCTGGGAGTGACCGGCTGGCTCCTGAAAAGCTACGATAGGCAGGATGGTGACCAGACCCATGGTGGCACCAGTGCCAAGTTGGGCTGGTTTGATAGTACCAAGTGGCTCCTGCAATCTGCCATCAAAATTGGCAGGCGAGTTTTGTTTTCCAGGGAAAAGCGCCGTTGTTTGTGTTTGGGGGCCTGTGGGTGGGAGTGGCCGGCTGGCTCCTTAGAATCCACGATACGCAGGATGGTTCCCAGACCTGAGGTGGCACCAGTGCCAAGTCGGGCTAGTTGGATGGTGCAAAGTGGCTCCTGCAATCTGCCATCCAGAAGCGGGGCAGCTTACTTTTGTTTGCCAGGGAAACGGGCCGAGGTTTGTGTCTGGGGGCCTATGGCTGGGAGTGACCGGCTGGCTCCTGAAAAGCTACGATAGGCAGGATGGTGACCAGACCCATGGTGGCACCAGTGCCAAGTTGGGCTGATTTGATAGTAGCAAGTGGCTCCTGCAATCTGCCATCAAAACGTCGGCAGGCGAGTTTTGTTTTCCAGGGAAAAGCGCCGTTGTTTGTGTCTGGGGGCCTGTGGCAGGGAGTGACCGGCTGGCTCCTTAGAATCCACGATACGCAGGATGGTTCCCAGACCCAAGGTGGCACCAGTGCCAAGTTGGGCTGGTTTGATAGTACCAAGTGCGTCCTGCAATCTGCCATCCAGAAGCGGGGCAGCTTACTTTTGTTTGCCAGGGAAACGGGTCGAGCTTTGTGTCTGGGGGCCTATGGCTGGGAGTGACCGGCTGGCTCCTGAAAAGCTACGATAGGCAGGATGGTGACCGGACCCATGGTGGCAACAGTGCCAAGTAGGGCTGGTTTGATAGTACCAAGTGGCTCCGGCAATCTGCCATCAAAAAGTTGGCAGGCAAGTTTTGTTTTCCAGGGAAAAGCGCCGTTGTTTTTTTTGGGGGGCCAATGGCTGGGAGTGGCCGGCTGGCTCCTTAGAATCTACGATACGCAGGATGGTTCCCAGACCAGAGGTGGCACCAGTGCCAAGTCGGGCTGGTTTGATAGTACCAAGTGCGTCCTGCAATCTGCCATCCAGAAGCGGGGTAGCTTACTTTTGTTTGCCCGGGAAACGGGCCGAGGTTTTTGTCTCGGGGCCTATGGCTGGGAGTGACCGGCTGGCTCCTGAAAAGCTACGATAGGCAGGATGTTGACCAGACCCATGGTGGCACAAGTGCCAAGTTCGGCTTGTTTGATAGTACCAAGTGGCTCCTGCAATCTGCCATCAAAATGTTGGCAGGCGAATTTTGCTTTCCTGGGAAAAGCGCCGTTGTTTGTGTTTGGGGGCCTGTGGCAGGGAGTGGCCGGCTGGCTCCTGAAAAGCTACGATAGGCAGGATGGTGACCAGATCCAAGGTGGCACCTGTGCCAAGTCGGGCTGATTTGATAGTACTAAGTAGCTCCTGCAATCTGCCATGCAGAAGCGGGGCAGCTTACTTTTGTTTGCCAGGGAAACGGGACGAGGTTTGTGTTTGGGGGCCTATGGCTGAGAGTGACCGGCTGGCTCCTGAAAAGCTACAATAGGCAGGATGGTGACCAGACCCATGGTGGCACCAGTGCCAAGTTCGGCTGGTTTGATAGTACCAAGTGGTTCCTGCGATCTGCCATCCAGAAGCAGGGCAGCTGAGTTTTGTTTGCCAGAGAAAAGGGCCTTGGTTTGTGTTTGGGGGCATATGGCTGGGTGTGGCCAGCTGGCTCCTTAAAATGCACGATATGCAACATGGCTCCCAGACCCAAGGTGGCACCAGTGCCAAGTTGGGCTGGTTTGATAGTACCAAGTGGCTCCTGCAATCTTCCATGATCACGTGGAGAAATACTTTCTGGTTTCAGCCTCATGCTCTTTCTTCTCTCCCTCAACTTCTCTATCACCTCTCATCTGGTTCACATGCGCTGTCTTCAAGGTCCACAGGCTACTTTTCACAGAATCTTCTGGCCTGATGAAGTAAGAATGATGAATAGAACAGAGCTGGGATCTATTTTCCAGTTTGGATAAAATGCATTCTGCACACAAATCCAAGGAGAACGGGCTGCCCCGATGCCCAGAAAATCTTTCACTCCTGCTAGTGTTCTACGTCAACCGCAACTTAGTCTGAAAGAAAAGCTTTTTCTCTGAGAGCATCTGAGAGGTTTGCATGAAGCACTGATATCTGACATATGCAATTTTGAATAGGAGAGGAAAAAGAAAATGGCAAGGAGTTTTTAATTTTAGTGGTTTCAATTTTAATTTCCGTGCACTTTTTCAAAACTTGTCAGCTCAAATGCCCATCAACATCTTTTAGTCATCTGTAAGTCAGTATTCATATAAAATGTGCTTCAAATCCAAAGAATTTCAAATTTGCACTCCAAGCTTCTATGCCTAGATTTATGATTTCCTACACATATTAGATGAAAGGAAGGCCTTTTTTACTGTGGGAGTGCTGGAACACTGGAACAGGTTGCCCAGAGAAGTTGTGGGTGTCCCATCCCTGAAAGTATTCAAGGTCACCTTGGACAGGGCTTGGAGCAGCAACAAAGGAGAAGCTTGATGGTAGAGAAACAAAGTTGGACTATAGAAGAAACTCGGATTGAAGTATAGGATCAAGTTTTCTCTCAGCTCTTGGGGTAAATTCAAAGTTGTACAAAATGACATTTATCTGTGCTATTCACTACTGTAACAGAAAGTTTCATGAAAACTGTACAGAAGATAGTAAATTTTAAAAGAGATAAGAATTACAGCATAAAATCCATGGGATAGGTTACAACATGAGACACTCTCTAAGAGAAAATCTCTGTGTTTCAGCACTTCATCAGGGTAAGATTTCATGAAGTGCCAAAGAAGGCGGCAAAATATCATTCGGGACATTATTTACTGGAATTCAGCCTGGCCATTAGTAGGAACTGCCTTTGAACATATCATGTAGATATACCACACACACTTTCCCTTCACTGAAAAATTACTGTTTACAACAAATAAGCAATTGACGATCAAAATTGATTGAAAGCATCTTAAACATGTCAAGTATTTCATTGTAGATGATCTGTGATCCAAATGCTTCTTCCACCTTCGAGAGGGACAGAAGAATTCTTCCATATCATGATGGTTTAAAATTGTATCAACCAATGTTTTCTGCTGAAAAGATATCATCTATTTTTTTCTATTTTTGGAAGAAAATATTCCTAGACATACAACAGGTGAGAACTAAGTAATTTTAAAGAAACAAATGAAATGAAAATATTCTGTAAATAGAATGAAATGAAAAGCTGTGTTTTAAATAGGAGCTAAATATTAAACAGAATTTTTGTACCAGGCATTTGAATTACTGCACCAGCTCTTTTGCCCATCAAGAGAGGCATTTAGCATTTCAGTCTTTTCCAAGGTGTTCATGATCTGCTATGCTGATCTCTGTGTGTGCCTAGGTGTGTGTGGAGGGGGGGGCATATGAAGGGGAGTGTGTATGTTTGCTTTACAATTGTTGTGGCAGATTCATGCCTCAGCTCCACATTTTGTTTTAAAAAGGTCACACCGAGTGGATATGAAGTTTACTATCAACAAGAGATCGATTCCCAAATCATCCATTTGACTCTCCCTTATAAATCATGTGCTTTGTTGCATATTTTATCAAATATACTTTCAAGCCAGATGGAGGAAGGAGGATGTGGGAATCCCTCCACCATCTTGCAACTTTTATGTAAGTAGGTTTTCAAGAAAATCATCATTTCTCTTTTAAATATGTCTGGAACAGGCATGATGGTAGTGTCAACCTGTTGGAGTTTTTGTTGCTGGAAGAAGTTGTACAAAAGGATTGGTTTTTACATTGACCAGTTACTGAATCAAGCGCAGGAATACATTGGAAATTTAGCTGGGGGTTCCTTTTCCCAGCAGACTACTTCTAGAACGAGCTTGTACACTGAAGCTGACTCTTTTGCTCTCTTTTTGTTTCTTTCCTATTTTCTTGGCTTCTTTGCCACTATCTAGACAATTTTGGAACTTTGTTCCCAACTAAAATGGTTTCAATAGTCTGATTGTGATCATACATTTTTACAAGGAATTTTTAAAATCTTTCCTCGAGTCCAGAAAGTCAAGGACTTAGATCTTTTTCTTCCCTTATCAATATTGCCATGAAATTGATAAATAAAGACCAACTCTTTATTTTTGTTTTTAACCCACGTAGATAATTCCCATCCATTAATCCATTTTGTGGACCAATAGCTGCCATTCTGATGGAAGCTGTCACTTCTTAACAATAGGCATTCTGTGACTATGTTGACAGCACTTTGGGTGAAGGTCCTAACTGGTCTTAGATATACATAGGGAGAAATTTGCTCAGCCAGTGTCAGTCTTAAGCATGCGTATCAGAAGATCTTTCTAGAGCTGGGAATTTTCCCATGAAAGGGATTCAGTTAGGGAAGAGACACTTGTGCCAGAGTTTTACATTCTTCTTGAACACTGCTTAAGGAACTTAGATGCCATGTCCATTTGGATCTCTGTCTGCACAGAACTTTGTCATGCCAGTGCTTTGAAATGCATCTTGAAGAGAATTCACTAGCACAGAATGAAAGAGAGTGGAAGGGGTTGGTGGGGCTAACCAGGCCCAACCCCCCTGCCTAAACCAGGATACCTAGAGCCTCTTGCCCAGGATTCTATCTGGGTGTACTTTTAATGTCTTCAAAGATCCAGGCTCCACAATCTTTCTGGGCAGTCTGTGCCGTGGTTCAGTCACCCTGACAGTAAAGAAACATTTACTGATGTTCAAAGGCAATCTCCTGTATTTCAGTGTGTGCCCACTGCCTCTTGTCTTTTCCCTCAGCATCACTGAAAAGACACTGATTCCCTCCCCTTTGCACTATTGCTTCCATATGTATGTGTGATGCCATGTAGAGGTATGTCAAAAACCTCCCTGAAGCCCAGGCAGATAATATTCCCTTCATCTACCAGTCAAGTTGATTCATCAGAGGAGTTTAAAGTGATGTTCAGCATGAAATTCCCCTGAAAAATCATGCTAACTACATTATTTGGTCATCTGTCATGTGCCTGGCAAGGATTTCCAGGAAGAGCTGCTTCATCAACTTCCTGGGGATAAAAAAGAGGCTGGCTGGTTTGTACTATGGCGAGTCCTCTTAATTGCCTTTTTTGAAGATGGGTGTCATTTGCTAACATCCACTCTTTAGCCTCTCTTGTCGTCTACATCTTAGCAAAACGCTTTTCCACTATGTCTGGCTAGGAAAAACTGTGCCAGCACAGAAAACATCTCCCATCGTGTTCTAGAAGTTGCACGGATGTCTGCCAAGTGTTTGGCAGGAAGAAAAGAAAAGTTGTCCAAAACAGCTTCCAATCGAATGTTCCTGTGATTGGAAAAGTCAGGAGAGTGCAAAGGTACTGTTTTCTATCAGTTGGCAAGGTGCGCACACAATCCCAGTGTTGTACAGCTTGCTTCTTCACCTTCCCGAAGCTGCCGCTCTCGCCGGCTGCCGGAGCCCAAGAAGCGGCTTCTTCGCGCAAAGACGATTGTGCCGCTCACAGTGCTCTCCTTAGCGCGGCTTCTGCCGAAAGACGCCCGGCAGCGGCTCTTACCTCCGGAGAGCATCCTACCTTCGTCTTTAGCTCCTCTTCTCATCTACACCTCGGCAAAAAGCTTCTCCACTATGTCTGGCTAGGAAAAACTGTGCCAGCACAGAAAACATCTCCCATTGTGTTCTAGAAGTTGCACGGATGTCTGCCAAGTGTTTGGCAGGAAGAAAAGAAAAGTTGTCCAAAACAGCTTCCAATCGAATGTTCCTGTGATTGGAAAAGTCAGGAGAGTGCAAAGGTACTGTTTTCTATCAGTTGGCAAGGTGCGCACACAATCCCAGTGTTGTACAGCTTGCTTCTTCACCTTCCCGAAGCTGCCGCTCTCGCCGGCTGCCGGAGCCCAAGAAGCGGCTTCTTCGCGCAAAGACGATTGTGCCGCTCACAGTGCTCTCCTTAGCGCGGCTTCTGCCGAAAGACGCCCGGCAGCGGCTCTTACCTCCGGAGAGCATCCTACCTTCGTCTTTCGCGTCTTTTGTAGTCTACATCTTAGCAAAACGCTTTTCCACTATGTCTGGCTAGGAAAAACTGTGCCAGCACAGAAAACATCTCCCATCGTGTTCTAGAAGTTGCACGGATGTCTGCCAAGTGTTTGGCAGGAAGAAAAGAAAAGTTGTCCAAAACAGCTTCCAATCGAATGTTCCTGTGATTGGAAAAGTCAGGAGAGTGCAAAGGTACTGTTTTCTATCAGTTGGCAAGGTGCGCACACAATCCCAGTGTTGTACAGCTTGCTTCTTCACCTTCCCGAAGCTGCCGCTCTCGCCGGCTGCCGGAGCCCAAGAAGCGGCTTCTTCGCGCAAAGACGATTGTGCCGCTCACAGTGCTCTCCTTAGCGCAGCTTCTGCCGAAAGACGCCCGGCAGCGGCTCTTACCTCCTGAAAGTGGCAGCTTCGGGAAGGTGAAGAAGCAAGCTGTACAACACTGGGATTGTGTGCGCACCTTGCCAACTGATAGAAAACAGTACCTTTGCACTCTCCTGACTTTTCCAATCACAGGAACATTCGATTGGAAGCTGTTTTGGACAACTTTTCTTTTCTTCCTGCCAAACACTTGGCAGACATCCGTGCAACTTCTAGAACACGATGGGAGATGTTTTCTGTGCTGGCACAGTTTTTCCTAGCCAGACATAGTGGAGAAGCTTTTTGCCGAGGTGTAGATGAGAAGAGGAGCTAAAGACGAAGGTAGGATGCTCTCCGGAGGTAAGAGCCGCTGCCGGGCGTCTTTCGGCAGAAGCCGCGCTAAGGAGAGCCCTGTGAGCGGCACAATCGTCTTTGCGCGAAGAAGCCGCTTCTTGGGCTCCGGCAGCCGGCGAGAGCGGCAGCTTCGGGAAGGTGAAGAAGCAAGCTGTACAACACTGGGATTGTGTGCGCACCTTGCCAACTGATAGAAAACAGTACCTTTGCACTCTCCTGACTTTTCCAATCACAGGAACATTCGATTGGAAGCTGTTTTGGACAACTTTTCTTTTCTTCCTGCCAAACACTTGGCAGACATCCGTGCAACTTCTAGAACACGATGGGAGATGTTTTCTGTGCTGGCACAGTTTTTCCTAGCCAGACATAGTGGAGAAGCTTTTTGCCGAGGTGTAGATGAGAAGAGGAGCTAAAGACGAAGGTAGGATGCTCTCCGGAGGTAAGAGCCGCTGCCGGGCGTCTTTCGGCAGAAGCCGCGCTAAGGAGAGCCCTGTGAGCGGCACAATCGTCTTTGCGCGAAGAAGCCGCTTCTTGGGCTCCGGCAGCCGGCGAGAGCGGCAGCTTCGGGAAGGTGAAGAAGCAAGCTGTACAACACTGGGATTGTGTGCGCACCTTGCCAACTGATAGAAAACAGTACCTTTGCACTCTCCTGACTTTTCCAATCACAGGAACATTCGATTGGAAGCTGTTTTGGACAACTTTTCTTTTCTTCCTGCCAAACACTTGGCAGACATCCGTGCAACTTCTAGAACACGATGGGAGATGTTTTCTGTGCTGGCACAGTTTTTCCTAGCCAGACATAGTGGAAAAGCGTTTTGCTAAGATGTAGACGACAAGAGAGGCTAAAGAGTGGATGTTAGCAAATGACACCCATCTTCAAAAAAGGCAATTAAGAGGACTCGCCATAGTACAAACCAGCCAGCCTCTTTTTTATCCCCAGGAAGTTGATGAAGCAGCTCTTCCTGGAAATCCTTGCCAGGCACATGACAGATGACCAAATAATGTAGTTAGCATGATTTTTCAGGGGAATTTCATGCTGAACATCACTTTAAACTCCTCTGATGAATCAACTTGACTGGTAGATGAAGGGAATATTATCTGCCTGGGCTTCAGGGAGGTTTTTGACATACCTCTACATGGCATCACACATACATATGGAAGCAATAGTGCAAAGGGGAGGGAATCAGTGTCTTTTCAGTGATGCTGAGGGAAAAGACAAGAGGCAGTGGGCACACACTGAAATACAGGAGATTGCCTTTGAACATCAGTAAATGTTTCTTTACTGTCAGGGTGACTGAACCACGGCACAGACTGCCCAGAAAGATTGTGGAGCCTGGATCTTTGAAGACATTAAAAGTACACCCAGATAGAATCCTGGGCAAGAGGCTCTAGGTATCCTGGTTTAGGCAGGGGGGTTGGGCCTGGTTAGCCCCACCAACCCCTTCCACTCTCTTTCATTCTGTGCTAGTGAATTCTCTTCAAGATGCATTTCAAAGCACTGGCATGACAAAGTTCTGTGCAGACAGAGATCCAAATGGACATGGCATCTAAGTTCCTTAAGCAGTGTTCAAGAAGAATGTAAAACTCTGACACAAGTGTCTCTTCCCTAACTGAATCCCTTTCATGGGAAAATTCCCAGCTCTAGAAAGATCTTCTGATACGCATGCTTAAGACTGACACTGGCTGAGCAAATTTCTCCCTATGTATATCTAAGACCAGTTAGGATCTTCACCCAAAGTGCTGTCAACATAGTCACAGAATGCCTATTGTTAAGAAGTGACAGCTTCCATCAGAATGGCAGCTATTGGTCCACAAAATGGATTAATGGATGGGAATTATCTACGTGGGTTAAAAACAAAAATAAAGAGTTGGTCTTTATTTATCAATTTCATGGCAATATTGATAAGGGAAGAAAAAGATCTAAGTCCTTGACTTTCTGGACTCGAGGAAAGATTTTAAAAATTCCTTGTAAAAATGTATGATCACAATCAGACTATTGAAACCATTTTAGTTGGGAACAAAGTTCCAAAATTGTCTAGATAGTGGCAAAGAAGCCAAGAAAATAGGAAAGAAACAAAAAGAGAGCAAAAGAGTCAGCTTCAGTGTACAAGCTCGTTCTAGAAGTAGTCTGCTGGGAAAAGGAACCCCCAGCTAAATTTCCAATGTATTCCTGCGCTTGATTCAGTAACTGGTCAATGTAAAAACCAATCCTTTTGTACAACTTCTTCCAGCAACAAAAACTCCAACAGGTTGACACTACCATCATGCCTGTTCCAGACATATTTAAAAGAGAAATGATGATTTTCTTGAAAACCTACTTACATAAAAGTTGCAAGATGGTGGAGGGATTCCCACATCCTCCTTCCTCCATCTGGCTTGAAAGTATATTTGATAAAATATGCAACAAAGCACATGATTTATAAGGGAGAGTCAAATGGATGATTTGGGAATCGATCTCTTGTTGATAGTAAACTTCATATCCACTCGGTGTGACCTTTTTAAAACAAAATGTGGAGCTGAGGCATGAATCTGCCACAACAATTGTAAAGCAAACATACACACTCCCCTTCATATGCCCCCCCCTCCACACACACCTAGGCACACACAGAGATCAGCATAGCAGATCATGAACACCTTGGAAAAGACTGAAATGCTAAATGCCTCTCTTGATGGGCAAAAGAGCTGGTGCAGTAATTCAAATGCCTGGTACAAAAATTCTGTTTAATATTTAGCTCCTATTTAAAACACAGCTTTTCATTTCATTCTATTTACAGAATATTTTCATTTCATTTGTTTCTTTAAAATTACTTAGTTCTCACCTGTTGTATGTCTAGGAATATTTTCTTCCAAAAATAGAAAAAAATAGATGATATCTTTTCAGCAGAAAACATTGGTTGATACAATTTTAAACCATCATGATATGGAAGAATTCTTCTGTCCCTCTCGAAGGTGGAAGAAGCATTTGGATCACAGATCATCTACAATGAAATACTTGACATGTTTAAGATGCTTTCAATCAATTTTGATCGTCAATTGCTTATTTGTTGTAAACAGTAATTTTTCAGTGAAGGGAAAGTGTGTGTGGTATATCTACATGATATGTTCAAAGGCAGTTCCTACTAATGGCCAGGCTGAATTCCAGTAAATAATGTCCCGAATGATATTTTGCCGCCTTCTTTGGCACTTCATGAAATCTTACCCTGATGAAGTGCTGAAACACAGAGATTTTCTCTTAGAGAGTGTCTCATGTTGTAACCTATCCCATGGATTTTATGCTGTAATTCTTATCTCTTTTAAAATTTACTATCTTCTGTACAGTTTTCATGAAACTTTCTGTTACAGTAGTGAATAGCACAGATAAATGTCATTTTGTACAACTTTGAATTTACCCCAAGAGCTGAGAGAAAACTTGATCCTATACTTCAATCCGAGTTTCTTCTATAGTCCAACTTTGTTTCTCTACCATCAAGCTTCTCCTTTGTTGCTGCTCCAAGCCCTGTCCAAGGTGACCTTGAATACTTTCAGGGATGGGACACCCACAACTTCTCTGGGCAACCTGTTCCAGTGTTCCAGCACTCCCACAGTAAAAAAGGCCTTCCTTTCATCTAATATGTGTAGGAAATCATAAATCTAGGCATAGAAGCTTGGAGTGCAAATTTGAAATTCTTTGGATTTGAAGCACATTTTATATGAATACTGACTTACAGATGACTAAAAGATGTTGATGGGCATTTGAGCTGACAAGTTTTGAAAAAGTGCACGGAAATTAAAATTGAAACCACTAAAATTAAAAACTCCTTGCCATTTTCTTTTTCCTCTCCTATTCAAAATTGCATATGTCAGATATCAGTGCTTCATGCAAACCTCTCAGATGCTCTCAGAGAAAAAGCTTTTCTTTCAGACTAAGTTGCGGTTGACGTAGAACACTAGCAGGAGTGAAAGATTTTCTGGGCATCGGGGCAGCCCGTTCTCCTTGGATTTGTGTGCAGAATGCATTTTATCCAAACTGGAAAATAGATCCCAGCTCTGTTCTATTCATCATTCTTACTTCATCAGGCCAGAAGATTCTGTGAAAAGTAGCCTGTGGACCTTGAAGACAGCGCATGTGAACCAGATGAGAGGTGATAGAGAAGTTGAGGGAGAGAAGAAAGAGCATGAGGCTGAAACCAGAAAGTATTTCTCCACGTGATCATGGAAGATTGCAGGAGCCACTTGGTACTATCAAACCAGCCCAACTTGGCACTGGTGCCACCTTGGGTCTGGGAGCCATGTTGCATATCGTGCATTTTAAGGAGCCAGCTGGCCACACCCAGCCATATGCCCCCAAACACAAACCAAGGCCCTTTTCTCTGGCAAACAAAACTCAGCTGCCCTGCTTCTGGATGGCAGATTGCAGGAACCACTTGGTACTATCAAACCAGCCCAACTTGGCACTGGTGCCACCATGGGTCTGGTCACCATCCTGCCTATTGTAGCTTTTCAGGAGCCAGCCGGTCACTCTCAGCCATAGGCCCCCAAACACAAACCTCGGCCCGTTTCCCTGGCAAACAAAAGTAAGCTGCCCCGCTTCTGCATGGCAGATTGCAGGAGCTACTTAGTACTATCAAATCAGCCCGACTTGGCACAGGTGCCACCTTGGATCTGGGAACCATCCTGTGTATCGTGGATTTTCAGGGGCCAGCCGGCCACTCTCAGCCATATGCCCCCAAAAACAAACCACGGACCTTTTCTCTGGCAAACAAAAATCAGCTGCCCCACTTCTGGATGGCAGATTGCAGGAGCCACTTGGGACTATCACACCAGCACAACATGGCACTGCTGCCACCTTGGATCTGGGAACAATCCTGCGTATCGTACATATTCAGGAACCAGCCGAACACTCCCAGCCACAGGCCCCCAAACACAAACAACGGCCCATTTCCCTGGCAAACAAAACTCAGCTGCCCCGCTTCTGGATGGCAGTTTGCAGGAGCCACTTGGGACTATCAAACCAGCCCGACTTGGTAATTGTACCACCTTGGATCTGGGAACCATCCGGCGTATCGTGGATTTTCAGGGGCCAGCCGGTCATTCCCAGCCATATGCCCCCAAACACAAACCTCGGCCCTTTTCTCTGGCAAACAAAACTCAACTGCCCCTCTTCTGGATGGCAAATTGCAGGACGCACTTGGTACTACAAAAAGAGCCCGACTTGGCAGTGGTGCCACCTTGGCTCTGGGAACCATCCTGCGTATCGAGCATTTTAAGGAGCCAGCCGGCAATTCCCAGCCGTATGCCCCAAAAAGAAACCATGGACATTTTCTCTGGCAAAAAAAACTCAGCTGTCCCGCTTCTGGATGGCAGATTGCAGGAGTCACTTTGAACCATACAACCAGCCTTACTTGGCACTGGTGCCACCTTGGATCTGGGAACCATCCTGCCTATCGTTGATTTTCAGGGGCCAGCCGGCCACTCTCAGCCATAGGCCCCCAAACACAAACCACAGCCCTTTTCTCTAGCAAACAAAATTCAACTGCCCCGCTTCTGGATGGCAAATTGCAGGAGCCACTGGGTACTACAAAAACAGCCTGACTTGGCACTGGTGCCACCTTGCGTCTGGTTACCATGCGGCGTATCGTGCATTTTAAGGAGCCAGGTGGCCACTCCCAGCCATATGCCCCCAAACACAACCCACGGCCCTTTTCTCTGGCAAACAAAACTCAGCTGCCCCGCTTCTGGATGGGAGATTGCAGGAGGCACTTGACACTGTCAAACGAGCCCCACTTGGCACTGGTGCCACCTTGGGTCTGGGAACCATGCTGCGTATCGTGGATTTTCAGGAGCCAGCCGGCCACTGCCAGCCACAGGCCCCCAAACACAAACCACAGCCTTTTCCTCTGGCAAACAAAACTCAGCTGCCCCGCTTCTGGATGGCAGATTGCAGGAGCCACTTGGTACTATCAAACCAGCCCAACTTGGCACTGGTGCCACCTCTGGTCTGGGAACCATCCTGCCTATCGTGGATTTTAAGGAGCCAGCCGGCTACTCCCAGCCACAGGCCCCCAACAAAAACCACGGCCCTTTTTTCTCGCAAACAAAACTTAGCTGCCTCACTTCTGGATGGCAGATTGCAGGAGCCACTTGGTGTAATCAAACCAGCCCGACTTGGCACTGGTGCCACCTTGGGTCTGGGAACCATCCTGCGTATCGTGGATTCTAAGGAGCCAGCCAGCCACTCCCAGCCACAGGCCCCCAAACAAAATCAACGGCGCTGTTCCCTGGAAAACAAAACACGCCTGCCAACTTTTTGATGGAGTTTGCAGGAGCCACTTGGTACTATCAAACCAGCCCGACTTGGCACTGGTGCCACCTTGGGTCTGGGAAACATCCTGCGTATCCTGGATTCTTAGGAGCCTGCCGGCCACTCCTAGCCACAGGCCCCCAAACAAAAACCTAGGCCTATTTCTCTGGCAAACAAAAGTAAGCTGCCCTGCTTCTGGATGGCAGATTGCAGGAGACACTTGGTACTATCAAACCAGCCCGACTTGGCACTGGTGCCACCTTGGATCTGGGAACCATGCTGTGTATCGTGGATATTCAGGGGCCAGCTGGCCACTCTCAGCCATATGTCCCCAAACAGAAACCTCGGCCCGTTTCTCTGGCAAACAAAACTCAACTGCCCCTCTTCTGGATGGCAAATTGCAGGATGAACTTGATACTAAAACCGCAGGCCGACTTGGTAGTGGTGACACCTTGGGCCTGGGAACCATCATGCGTATCGAGCATTTTAAGGAGCCAGCCGGCCACTCCCAGCAATATGCCCCCAAAAACAATCCACGGAATTTTTCTCTGGCAAACAAAAATCAGCTGCCCCGCTTCTGGATGGCAGATTGCAGGAGCCACTTTGCACCATCAAACCAGCCCGACTTGGCACTGGTGCCACCTTGCATCTGGGAACCATGCTGCCTAGCGTGGATTTTCAGGAGCCAGCCGGCCACTCTCAGCTATATGCCCCCAAACAAAACCCACGGCCCGTTTCCCTGGCAAACAAAATTAAGCTGCCCCGCTTCTGGATGGCAGATTGCAGGACGCACTTGGTAGTATCAAACCAGCCCGACTTGGCACTGGTGCCACCTTGGGTCTGGGAACCATCCTGCGTATCGTGGGTTCAAAGGAGCCAGCCGGCCACTCCCAGCCACAGGCCCCCAAATACAAACAATGGCGCTTTTCCCTGGAAAACAAAACTCGCCTGCCAACTTTTTGATGGCAGATTACAGGAGCCACTTGGTACTATCAAACCAGCCCAACTTGGCACTGGTGCCACCATGGGTCTGGTAACCATCCTGCCTATTGTAGCTTTTCAGGAGCCAGCCGGTCACTCCCAGCCATAGGCCCCCAGACACAAACCTCGGCCCGTTTCCCTGGCAAACTAAAGTAAGCTGCCCCGCTTCTGGATGGCAGATTGCAGGAGCCACTTGGTACTATCAAACCAGCCCAACTTGGCACTGGTGCCACCTTGGGTCTGGGAACCATGCTGCGTAACACAGATTCTAAGGAGGCAGTCGGCCACTCCCAGCCACAAGCCCCCAAACACAAACAACGGCGCTATTCTCTGGCAAACAAAACTCAACTGCCCCTCTTCTGGATGGCAAATTGCAGGACGCACTTGGTACTATAAAAACAGCCCGACTTGGCACTGGTGCCACCTTGGGTCTGGGAACCATCCTGCGTATTGTGGGTTGTCAGGAGCCAGCCGAACACTCTCGGCCACAGACCCCAATTAAAAACAACGGCCCGTTTCACAGGCAAACAAAACTCAGCTGCCCCGCTTCTGGATGGGAGATTGCACGAGGCACTTGACACTGTGAAACCAGCCCCACTTGGCACTGGTGCCACCTTGGGTCTGGGAACCATGCTGCGTATCATGGATTTTCAGGAGCCAGCCGGTCACTCACAGCCATAGGCCCCCAAACACAAACCTCGTCCCGTTTCCCTGGCAAACAAAAGTAAGCTGCCCCGCTTCTGCATGGCAGATTGCAGGAGCTACTTAGTACTATCAAATCAGCCCGACTTGGCACAGGTGCCACCTTGGATCTGGTCACCATCCTGCCTATCGTAGCTTTTCAGGAGCCAGCCGGCCACTCCCTGCCACAGGCCCCCAAACACAAACAACGGCGCTTTTCCCTGGAAAGCAAAATTCGCCTGCCAACATTTTGATGGCAGATTGCAGGAGCCACTTGGTACTATCTAACAAGCCGAACTTGGCACTTGTGCCACCATGGGTCTGGTCAACATCCTGCCTATCGTAGCTTTTCAGGAGCCAGCCGGTCACTCCCAGCCATAGGCCCCGAGACAAAAACCTCGGCCCGTTTCCCGGGCAAACAAAAGTAAGCTACCCCGCTTCTGGATGGCAGATTGCAGGACGCACTTGGTACTATCAAACCAGCCCGACTTGGCACTGGTGCCACCTCTGGTCTGGGAACCATCCTGCGTATCGTAGATTCTAAGGAGCCAGCCGGCCACTCCCAGCCATTGGCCCCCCAAATAAAACAACGGCGCTTTTCCCTGGAAAACAAAACTTGCCTGCCAACTTTTTGATGGCAGATTGCAGGAGCCACTTGGTACTATCAAACCAGCCCAACTTGGCACTGGTGCCACCATGGGTCTGGTCACCATCCTGCCTATCGTAGCTTTTCAGGAGCCAGCCGGTCACTCCCAGCCATAGGCCCCCAGACACAAAGCTCGGCCCGTTTCCCTGGCAAACAAAAGTAAGCTGCCCCGCTTCTGGATGGCAGATTGCAGGACGCACTTGGTACTATCAAACCAGCCCAACTTGGCACTGGTGCCACCTTGGGTCTGGGAACCATCCTGCGTATCGTGGATTCTAAGGAGCCAGCCGGTAACTCCCTGCCACAGGCCCCCAGACACAAACAACGGCGCTTTTCCCTGGAAAACAAAACTCGCCTGCCGACTTTTTGATGGCAGATTGCAGGAGCCACTTGCTACTATCAAATCAGCCCAACTTGGCACTGGTGCCACCATGGGTCTGGTCACCATCCTGCCTATCGTAGCTTTTCAGGAGCCAGCCGGTCACTCCCAGCCATAGGCCCCCAGACACAAACCTCGGCCCGTTTCCCTGGCAAACAAAAGTAAGCTGCCCCGCTTCTGGATGGCAGATTGCAGGAGCCACTTTGCACCATCCAACTAGCCCGACTTGGCACTGGTGCCACCTCAGGTCTGGGAACCATCCTGCGTATCGTGGATTCTAATTAGCCATCCGGCCACTCCCACCCACAGGCCCCCAAACACAAACAACGGCGCTTTTCCCTGGAAAACAAAACTCGCCTGCCAACTTTTTGATGGAGTTTGCAGGAGCCACTTGGTACTATCAAACCAGCCCGACTTGGCACTGGTGCCACCTTGGGTCTGGGAAACATCCTGCGTATCGTGGATTCTTAGGAGCCTGCCGGCCACTCCTAGCCATAGGCCCCCAAACAAAAACCTAGGCCTATTTCTCTGGCAAACAAAAGTAAGCTGCCCTGCTTCTGGATGGCAGATTGCAGGAGCCTCTTGGTACTATCAAACCAGCCCAACTTGGCACTGGTGCCACCTTGGATCTGGGAACCATGCTGTGTATCGTGGATATTCAGGGGCCAGCTGGCCACTCTCAGCCATATGTCCCCAAACAGAAACCTCGGCCCGTTTCTCTGGCAAACAAAACTCAACTGCCCCTCTTCTGGATGGCAAATTGCAGGATGAACTTGATACTAAAACCGCAGGCCGACTTGGTAGTGGTGACACCTTGGGCCTGGGAACCATCATGCGTATCGAGCATTTTAAGGAGCCAGCCGGCCACTCCCAGCAATATGCCCCCAAAAACAATCCACGGAATTTTTCTCTGGCAAACAAAAATCAGCTGCCCCGCTTCTGGATGGCAGATTGCAGGAGCCACTTTGCACCATCAAACCAGCCCGACTTGGCACTGGTGCCACCTTGCATCTGGGAACCATGCTGCCTAGCGTGGATTTTCAGGAGCCAGCCGGCCACTCTCAGCTATATGCCCCCAAACAAAACCCACGGCCCGTTTCCCTGGCAAACAAAATTAAGCTGCCCCGCTTCTGGATGGCAGATTGCAGGACGCACTTGGTAGTATCAAACCAGCCCGACTTGGCACTGGTGCCACCTTGGGTCTGGGAACCATCCTGCGTATCGTGGGTTCAAAGGAGCCAGCCGGCCACTCCCAGCCACAGGCCCCCAAATACAAACAATGGCGCTTTTCCCTGGAAAACAAAACTCGCCTGCCAACTTTTTGATGGCAGATTACAGGAGCCACTTGGTACTATCAAACCAGCCCAACTTGGCACTGGTGCCACCATGGGTCTGGTAACCATCCTGCCTATTGTAGCTTTTCAGGAGCCAGCCGGTCACTCCCAGCCATAGGTCCCCAGTCACAAACCTCGGCCCGTTTCCCTGGCAAACTAAAGTAAGCTGCCCCGCTTCTGGATGGCAGATTGCAGGAGCCACTTGGTACTATCAAACCAGCCCAACTTGGCACTGGTGCCACCTTGGGTCTGGGAACCATGCTGCGTAACACAGATTCTAAGGAGGCAGTCGGCCACTCCCAGCCACAAGCCCCCAAACACAAACAACGGCGCTATTCTCTGGCAAACAAAACTCAACTGCCCCTCTTCTGGATGGCAAATTGCAGGACGCACTTGGTACTATAAAAACAGCCCGACTTGGCACTGGTGCCACCTTGGGTCTGGGAACCATCCTGCGTATTGTGGGTTGTCAGGAGCCAGCCGAACACTCTCGGCCACAGACCCCAATTAAAAACAACGGCCTGTTTCACAGGCAAACAAAACTCAGCTGCCCCGCTTCTGGATGGGAGATTGCAGGAGGCACTTGACACTGTGAAACCAGCCCCACTTGGCACTGGTGCCACCTTGGGTCTGGGAACCATGCTGCGTATCATGGATTTTCAGGAGCCAGCCGGTCACTCTCAGCCATAGGCCCCCAAACACAAACCTCGTCCCGTTTCCCTGGCAAACAAAAGTAAGCTGCCCCGCTTCTGCATGGCAGATTGCAGGAGCTACTTAGTACTATCAAATCAGCCCGACTTGGCACAGGTGCCACCTTGGATCTGGTCACCATCCTGCCTATCGTAGCTTTTCAGGAGCCAGCCGGCCACTCCCTGCCACAGGCCCCCAAACACAAACAACGGCGCTTTTCCCTGGAAAGCAAAATTCGCCTGCCAACATTTTGATGGCAGATTGCAGGAGCCACTTGGTACTATCAAACAAGCCGAACTTGGCACTTGTGCCACCATGGGTCTGGTCAACATCCTGCCTATCGTAGCTTTTCAGGAGCCAGCCGGTCACTCCCAGCCATAGGCCCCGAGACAAAAACCTCGGCCCGTTTCCCGGGCAAACAAAAGTAAGCTACCCCGCTTCTGGATGGCAGATTGCAGGACGCACTTGGTACTATCAAACCAGCCCGACTTGGCACTGGTGCCACCTCTGGTCTGGGAACCATCCTGCGTATCGTAGATTCTAAGGAGCCAGCCGGCCACTCCCAGCCATTGGCCCCCCAAATAAAACAACGGCGCTTTTCCCTGGAAAACAAAACTTGCCTGCCAACTTTTTGATGGCAGATTGCCGGAGCCACTTGGTACTATCAAACCAGCCCTACTTGGCACTGGTGCCACCATGGGTCTGGTCACCATCCTGCCTATCGTAGCTTTTCAGGAGCCAGCCGGTCACTCCCAGCCATAGGCCCCCAGACACAAAGCTTGACCCGTTTCCCTGGCAAACAAAAGTAAGCTGCCCCGCTTCTGGATGGCAGATTGCAGGACGCACTTGGTACTATCAAACCAGCCCAACTTGGCACTGGTGCCACCTTGGGTCTGGGAACCATCCTGCGTATCGTGGATTCTAAGGAGCCAGCCGGTAACTCCCTGCCACAGGCCCCCAGACACAAACAACGGCGCTTTTCCCTGGAAAACAAAACTCGCCTGCCGACTTTTTGATGGCAGATTGCAGGAGCCACTTGCTACTATCAAATCAGCCCAACTTGGCACTGGTGCCACCATGGGTCTGGTCACCATCCTGCCTATCGTAGCTTTTCAGGAGCCAGCCGGTCACTCCCAGCCATAGGCCCCCAGACACAAACCTCGGCCCGTTTCCCTGGCAAACAAAAGTAAGCTGCCCCGCTTCTGGATGGCAGATTGCAGGAGCCACTTTGCACCATCCAACTAGCCCGACTTGGCACTGGTGCCACCTCAGGTCTGGGAACCATCCTGCGTATCGTGGATTCTAATTAGCCATCCGGCCACTCCCACCCACAGGCCCCCAAACACAAACAACGGCGCTTTTCCCTGGAAAACAAAACTCGCCTGCCAACTTTTTGATGGAGTTTGCAGGAGCCACTTGGTACTATCAAACCAGCCCGACTTGGCACTGGTGCCACCTTGGGTCTGGGAAACATCCTGCGTATCGTGGATTCTTAGGAGCCTGCCGGCCACTCCTAGCCATAGGCCCCCAAACAAAAACCTAGGCCTATTTCTCTGGCAAACAAAAGTAAGCTGCCCTGCTTCTGGATGGCAGATTGCAGGAGCCTCTTGGTACTATCAAACCAGCCCAACTTGGCACTGGTGCCACCTTGGATCTGGGAACCATGCTGTGTATCGTGGATATTCAGGGGCCAGCTGGCCACTCTCAGCCATATGTCCCCAAACAGAAACCTCGGCCCGTTTCTCTGGCAAACAAAACTCAACTGCCCCTCTTCTGGATGGCAAATTGCAGGATGAACTTGATACTAAAACCGCAGGCCGACTTGGTAGTGGTGACACCTTGGGCCTGGGAACCATCATGCGTATCGAGCATTTTAAGGAGCCAGCCGGCCACTCCCAGCAATATGCCCCCAAAAACAATCCACGGAATTTTTCTCTGGCAAACAAAAATCAGCTGCCCCGCTTCTGGATGGCAGATTGCAGGAGCCACTTTGCACCATCAAACCAGCCCGACTTGGCACTGGTGCCACCTTGCATCTGGGAACCATGCTGCCTAGCGTGGATTTTCAGGAGCCAGCCGGCCACTCTCAGCTATATGCCCCCAAACAAAACCCACGGCCCGTTTCCCTGGCAAACAAAATTAAGCTGCCCCGCTTCTGGATGGCAGATTGCAGGACGCACTTGGTAGTATCAAACCAGCCCGACTTGGCACTGGTGCCACCTTGGGTCTGGGAACCATCCTGCGTATCGTGGGTTCAAAGGAGCCAGCCGGCCACTCCCAGCCACAGGCCCCCAAATACAAACAATGGCGCTTTTCCCTGGAAAACAAAACTCGCCTGCCAACTTTTTGATGGCAGATTACAGGAGCCACTTGGTACTATCAAACCAGCCCAACTTGGCACTGGTGCCACCATGGGTCTGGTAACCATCCTGCCTATTGTAGCTTTTCAGGAGCCAGCCGGTCACTCCCAGCCATAGGTCCCCAGTCACAAACCTCGGCCCGTTTCCCTGGCAAACTAAAGTAAGCTGCCCCGCTTCTGGATGGCAGATTGCAGGAGCCACTTGGTACTATCAAACCAGCCCAACTTGGCACTGGTGCCACCTTGGGTCTGGGAACCATGCTGCGTAACACAGATTCTAAGGAGGCAGTCGGCCACTCCCAGCCACAAGCCCCCAAACACAAACAACGGCGCTATTCTCTGGCAAACAAAACTCAACTGCCCCTCTTCTGGATGGCAAATTGCAGGACGCACTTGGTACTATAAAAACAGCCCGACTTGGCACTGGTGCCACCTTGGGTCTGGGAACCATCCTGCGTATTGTGGGTTGTCAGGAGCCAGCCGAACACTCTCGGCCACAGACCCCAATTAAAAACAACGGCCTGTTTCACAGGCAAACAAAACTCAGCTGCCCCGCTTCTGGATGGGAGATTGCAGGAGGCACTTGACACTGTGAAACCAGCCCCACTTGGCACTGGTGCCACCTTGGGTCTGGGAACCATGCTGCGTATCATGGATTTTCAGGAGCCAGCCGGTCACTCTCAGCCATAGGCCCCCAAACACAAACCTCGTCCCGTTTCCCTGGCAAACAAAAGTAAGCTGCCCCGCTTCTGCATGGCAGATTGCAGGAGCTACTTAGTACTATCAAATCAGCCCGACTTGGCACAGGTGCCACCTTGGATCTGGTCACCATCCTGCCTATCGTAGCTTTTCAGGAGCCAGCCGGCCACTCCCTGCCACAGGCCCCCAAACACAAACAACGGCGCTTTTCCCTGGAAAGCAAAATTCGCCTGCCAACATTTTGATGGCAGATTGCAGGAGCCACTTGGTACTATCAAACAAGCCGAACTTGGCACTTGTGCCACCATGGGTCTGGTCAACATCCTGCCTATCGTAGCTTTTCAGGAGCCAGCCGGTCACTCCCAGCCATAGGCCCCGAGACAAAAACCTCGGCCCGTTTCCCGGGCAAACAAAAGTAAGCTACCCCGCTTCTGGATGGCAGATTGCAGGACGCACTTGGTACTATCAAACCAGCCCGACTTGGCACTGGTGCCACCTCTGGTCTGGGAACCATCCTGCGTATCGTAGATTCTAAGGAGCCAGCCGGCCACTCCCAGCCATTGGCCCCCCAAAAAAAACAACGGCGCTTTTCCCTGGAAAACAAAACTTGCCTGCCAACTATTTGATGGCAGATTGCCGGAGCCACTTGGTACTATCAAAGCAGCCCTACTTGGCACTGGTGCCACCATGGGTCCGGTCACCATCCTGCCTATCGTAGCTTTTCAGGAGCCAGCCGGTCACTCCCAGCCATAGGCCCCCAGACACAAAGCTCGACCCGTTTCCCTGGCAAACAAAAGTAAGCTGCCCCGCTTCTGGATGGCAGATTGCAGGACGCACTTGGTACTATCAAACCAGCCCAACTTGGCACTGGTGCCACCTTGGGTCTGGGAACCATCCTGCGTATCGTGGATTCTAAGGAGCCAGCCGGTCACTCCCTGCCACAGGCCCCCAGACACAAACAACGGCGCTTTTCCCTGGAAAACAAAACTCGCCTGCCGACTTTTTGATGGCAGATTGCAGGAGCCACTTGCTACTATCAAATCAGCCCAACTTGGCACTGGTGCCACCATGGGTCTGGTCACCATCCTGCCTATCGTAGCTTTTCAGGAGCCAGCCGGTCACTCCCAGCCATAGGCCCCCAGACACAAACCTCGGCCCGTTTCCCTGGAAAACAAAAGTAAGCTGCCCCGCTTCTGGATGGCAGATTGCAGGAGCCACTTTGCACCATCCAGCTAGCCCGACTTGGCACTGGTGCCACCTCAGGTCTGGGAACCATCCTGCGTATCGTGGATTCTAATTAGCCATCCGGCCACTCCCACCCACAGGCCCCCAAACACAAACAACGGCGCTTTTCCCTGGAAAGCAAAACTCGCCTGCCAATTTTTGATGGCAGATTGCAGGAGCCACTTGGTACTATCAAACCAGCCCAACTTGGCACTGGTGCCACCATGGGTCTGGTCACCATCCTGCCTATCGTAGCTTTTCAGGAGCCAGCCGGTCACTCCCAGCCATAGGCCCCCAGACACAAAGCTCGGCCCGTTTCCCTGGCAAGCAAAAGTAAGCTGTCCCGCTTCTGGATGGCAGATTGCAGGACGCACTTGGTAGTATCAAACCAGGCGACTTGGCACTGGCGCCACCTCACGTCTGGGAACCATCCTGCATATCGTGGATTCTAAGCAGCCAGCCGGCCACTCCCAGCCACAGGCCCCCAAACACAAACAACGGCGCTTTTCCCTGGAAAACAAAACTCGCCTGCCAAGTTTTTGATGGCAGATTGCAGGAGCCACTTGGTACTATCAAACCAGCCCAACTTGGCACTGGTGCCACCATGGGTCTGGTCACCATCCTGCCTATCGTAGCTTTTCAGGAGCCAGCCGGTCACTCCCAGCCATAGGCCCCCAGACACAAACCTCGGCCCGTTTCCCTGGCAAACAAAAGCAAGCTGCCCCGCTTCTGGATGGCAGATTGCAGGAGCCACTTTGCACCATCAAACTAGCCCGACTTGGCACTGGTGCCACCTCTGGTCTGGGAACCATCCTGCGTATGGTAGATTCTAAGCAGCCAGCCGGCCACTCCCAGCCACAGGCCCCCAAACACAAACAACGGCGCTTTTCCCTGGAAAACAAAACTCGTCTGCCAACTTTTTGATGGCAGATTGCCGGAGCCACTTGGTACTATCAAACCAGCCCAACTTGGCACTGGTGCCACCATGGGTCTGGTCACCATCCTGCCTATCGTAGCTTTTCAGGAGCCAGCCGGCCACTCCCTGCCACAGGCCCCCAAACACAAACAACGGCGCTTTTCCCTGGAAAAAAAAATTCGCCTGCCAACTTTTTGATGGCAGATTGCAGGAGCCACTTGGTACTATCAAATCAGCCCAACTTGGCACTGGTGCCACCATGGGTCTGGTCACCATCCTGCCTATCGTAGCTTTTCAGGAGCCAGCCGGTCACTCCCAGCCATAGGCCCCCAGACATAAACCTCGGCCCGTTTCCCTGGCAAACAAAAGTAAGCTGCCCCGCTTCTGGATGGCAGATTGCAGCAACCACTTGGTACTATCAAACCAGCCCAACTTGGCACTGGTGCCACCTCTGGTCTGGGAACCATGCTGAGTATCGTGGATTCTAAGGAGCCAGCCGGCCACTCCCAGCCACAGGCCCCCAAACACAAACAACGGCGCTTTTCCCTGGAAAACAAAACTCGCCTGCCGACTTTTTGATGGCAGATTGCAGGAGCCACTTGGTACTATCAAACCAGCCCAACTTGGCACTGGTGCCGTCATGGGTCTGGTCACCATCCTGCCTATCGTAGCTTTTCAGGAGCCAGCCGGTCACTTCCAGGCTTAGGCCCCCAGACACAATCCTCGGACCGTTTCCCTGGCAAACAAAAGTAAGCTGCCCCGCTTCTGGATGGCAGATTGCAGGAACCACTTGGTACTATCAAACCAGCCCAACTTGGCACTGGTGTCACCATGGGTCTGGGAACCATCCTGTGTATCGTGGATTCTAATTAGCCATCCGTCCACTCCAGGCCATAGGGCCCCAGGCACAAACAACGGCGCTTTTCCCTGGATAACAAACTCGCCTGCCAACTTTTTGATGGCAGATTGCAGGAGCCACTTGGTACTATCAAACCAGCCCAACTTGGCACTGCTGCCACCATGGGTCTGGTCACCATCCTGCCTATCGTAGCTTTTCAGGAGCCAGCCGGTCACTCCCAGCCATATGCCCCGAGACACAAACCTCGGCCCGTTTCCCTGGCAAACAAAAGTAAGCTACCCCACTTCTGGATGGCAGATTGCAGGACGCACTTGGTACTATCAAACCAGCCCAACTTGGCACTGGTGCCACGTCAAGTCTAGGAACCATCCTGCGTATCGTGGATTCTAAGGAGCCAGCCGGTCACTCCCAGCCATAGGCCCCCAAACAAAAACAACGGCGCTTTTCCCTGGTAAAGAAAACTTGCCTGCCAACTTTTTGATGGCAGATTGCAGGAGCCACTTGGTACTATCAAACCAGCCCAACTTGGCACTGGTGCCACCATGGGTCTGGTCACCATCCTGCCTATCGTAGCTTTTCAGGAGCCAGCCGGTCACTCCCAGCCATAGGCCCCCAGACACAAAGCTCGGCCCGTTTCCCTGGCAAACAAAAGTAAGCTGCCCCGCTTCTGGATGGCAGATTGCAGGAGCCACTTGGTACTATCAAACCAGCCCGACTTGGCACTGGTGCCACCACTGGTCTGGGAACCATCCTGCGTATCGTGGATTCTAAGGAGCCAGCCGGCCACTCCCAGCCACAGGCCCCCAAACACAAACAACGGCGCTTTTCCCTGGAAAACAAAACTCGCCTGCCGACTTTTTGATGGCAGATTGCAGGAGCCACTTGGTACTATCAAACCAGCCCAACTTGGCACTGCTGCCACCATGGGTCTGGTCACCATCCTGCCTATCGTAGCTTTTCAGGAGCCAGCCGGTCACTCCCAGCCATAGGCCCCCAGACAAATCCTCGGCCCGTTTCCCTGGCAAACAAAAGTAAGCTGCCCCGCTTCTGGATGGCAGATTGCAGGATCCACTTGGTACTATCAAACCAGCCCGACTTGGCACTGGTGCCACGACAAGTCTGGGAACCATCCTGCGTATCGTGGATTCTAATGAGCCAGCCGGCCACTCCCAGCCACAGGCCCCCAAACACAAACAACGGAGCTTTTCCCTGGAAAACAAAACTCGCCTGCCAACTTTTTGATGGCAGATTGCAGGAGCCACTTGGTACTATCAAACCAGCCCAACTTGGCACTGGTGCCACCTTGGGTCTGGTCACCATCCTGCCTATCGTAGCTTTTCAGGAGCCAGCCGGTCACTCCCAGCCATAGGCCCCCAGACACAAAGCTCGGCCCTTTTCCCTGGCAAACAAAAGTAAGCTGCCCCGCTTCTGGATGGCAGATTGCAGGAGCCACTTTGCACCATCAAACTATCCCGACTAGGCACTGGTGCCACCTTGGGTCTGGGAACCATCCTGCGTATGGTGGATTCTAAGGAGCCAGCCGGCCACTCCCAGCCACAGGCCCCTAAACACAACAACGGCGCTTTTCCCTGGAAAACAAAACTCGCCTGCCAATTTTTGATGGCAGATTGCAGGAGCCACTTGGTACTATCAAACCAGCCCAACTTGGCACTGGTGCCACCATGGGTCTGGTCACCATCCTGCCTATCGTAGCTTTTCAGGAGCCAGCCGGTCACTCCCAGCCATAGGCCCCCAGACACAAATCTCGGCCCGTTTCCCTGGCAAGCAAAAGTAAGCTGTCCCGATTCTGGATGGCAGATTGCAGGACGCCCTTGGTAGTATCAAACCAGCCCGACTTGGCACTGGCGCCACCTCACGTCTGGGAACCATCCTGCGTATCGTGGATTCTAAGCAGCCAGCCGGCCACTCCCAGCCACAGGCCCCCAAACACAAACAACGGTGCTTTTCCCTGGAAAACAAAACTCGCCTGCCAACTTTTTGATGGCAGATTGCAGGAGCCACTTGGTACTATCAAACCAGCCCAACTTGGCACTGGTGCCACCATGGGTCTGGTCACCATCCTGCCTATCGTAGCTTTTCAGGAGCCAGCCGGTCACTCCCAGCCATAGGCCCCCAGACACAAACCTCGGCCCGTTTCCCTGGCAAACAAAAGCAAGCTGCCCCGCTACTGGATGGCAGATTGCAGGAGCCACTTTGCACCATCAAACTAGCCCGACTTGGCACTGGTGCCACCTCAGGTCTGGGAACCATGCTGCGTATCGTGGATTCTAATTAGCCATCCGGCCACTCCCACCCACAGGCCCCCAAACACAAACAACGGCGCTTTTCCCTGGAAAACAAAAGTCGCCTGCCAAATTTTGATGGCAGATTGCCGGAGCCACTTGGTACTATCAAACCAGCCCACCTTGACACTGGTGCCACCATGGGTCTGGTCACCATCCTGCCTATCGTAGCTTTTCAGGAGCCAGCCGGTCACTCCCAGCCATAGGCCCCCAGACACAAACCTCGGCCCGTTTCCCTGGCAAACAAAAGTAAGTTATCCCGCTTCTGGATGGCAGATTGCAGGAGCCACTTTTCACCATCAAACCAGCCCGACTTGGCACTGGTGCCACCTCTGGTCTGGGAACCATCCTGCGTATCATGGATTCTAAGGAGCCAGCCGGCCACTCCCAGCCACAGGCCCCCAAACACAAACAACGGCGCTTTTCCCTGGATAACAAACTCGCCTGCCAAGTTTTTGATGGCAGATTGCAGGAGCCACTTGGTACTATCAAACCAGCCCAACTTGGCACTGGTGCCACCATGGGTCTGGTCACCATCCTGCCTATCGTAGCTTTTCAGGAGCCAGCCGGTCACTCCCAGCCATAGGCCCCGAGACACAAACCTCGGCCCGTTTCCCTGGCAAACAAAAGTAAGCTACCCCGCTTCTGGATGGCAGATTGCAGGATGCACTTGGTACTATCAAACCAGCCCAACTTGGCACTGGTGCCACCTCAGGTCTGGGAACCATCCTGCGTATCGTGGATTCTAAGGAGCCAGCCGGCCACTCCCAGCCATAGGCCCCCAAACAAAAACAACGGCGCTTTTCCCTGGAAAACAAAACGTGCCTGCCAACTTTTTGATGGCAGATTGCAGGAGCCACTTGGTACTATCAAACCAGCCCAACTTGGCACTGGTGCCACCATGGGTCTGGTCACCATCCTGCCTATCGTAGCTTTTCAGGAGCCAGCCAGTCACTCCCAGCCGTAGGCCCAGAGACACAAAGCTCGGCCCGTTTCCCTGACAAACAAAAGTAAGCTGTCCCGCTTCTAGATGGCAGATTGCAGGACGCACTTGGTACTATCAAACCAGCCCGACTTGGCACTGGTGCCACCTCTGGTCTGGGAACTATCCTGCGTATGGTAGATTCTAAGCAGCCAGCCGGCCACTCCCAGCCACAGGCCCCCAAACACAAACAACGGCGCTTTTCCCTGGAAAACAAAACTCGTCTGCCAACATTTTGATGGCAGATTGCCGGAGCCACTTGCTACTATCAAACCAGCCCAATTTGGCACTGGTGCCACCATGGGTCTGGTCACCATCCTGCCTATCGTAGCTTTTCAGGAGCCAGCCGGCCACTCCCTGCCACAGGCCCCCAAACACAAACAACGGCGCTTTTCCCTGGAAAAAAAAATTCGCCTGCCAACATTTTGATGGCAGATTGCAGGAGCCACTTGGTACTATCAAATCAGCCCAACTTGGCACTGGTGCCACCATGGGTCTGGTCACCATCCTGCCTATCGTAGCTTTTCAGGAGCCAGCCGGTCACTCCCAGCCATAGGCCCCCAGACACAAACCTCGGCCCGTTTCCCTGGCAAACAAAAGTAAGCAGCCCCGCTTCTGGATGGCAGATTGCAGCAACCACTTGGTACTATCAAACCAGCCCAACTTGGCACTGGTGCCACCTCTGGTCTGGGAACCATGCTGAGTATCATGGATTCTAAGGAGCCAGCCGGCCACTCCCAGCCACAGGCCCCCAAACACAAACAACGGCGCTTTTCCCTGGAAAACAAAACTCGCCTGCCAAGCTTTTGATGGCAGATTGCAGGAGCCACTTGGTACTATCAAACCAGCCCAACTTGGCACTGGTGCCGTCATGGGTCTGGTCACCATCCTGCCTATCGTAGCTTTTCACGAGCCAGCCGGTCACTTCCAGGCTTAGGCCCCCAGACACAATCCTCGGACCGTTTCCCTGGCAAACAAAAGTAAGCTGCCCCGCTTCTGGATGGCAGATTGCAGGATCCACTTGGTACTATCAAACCAGCCCAACTTGGCACTGGTGTCACCATGGGTCTGGGAACCATCCTGTGTATCGTGGGTTCTAATTAGCCATCCGTCCACTCCAGGCCATAGGGCCCCAGGCACAAACAATGGCGCTTTTCCCTGGATAACAAACTCGCCTGCCAACTTTTTAATGGCAGATTGCAGGAGCCACTTGGTACTATCAAACCAGCCCAACTTGGCACTGCTGCCACCATGGGTCTGGTCACCATCCTGCCTATCGTAGCTTTTCAGGAGCCAGCCGGTCACTCCCAGCCATATGCCCCGAGACACATACCTCGGCCCGTTTCCCTGGCAAACAAAAGTAAGCTACCCCACTTCTGGATGGCAGATTGCAGGACGCACTTGGTACTATCAAACCAGCCCAACTTGGCACTGGTGCCACGTCAAGTCTAGGAACCATCCTGCGTATCGTGGATTCTAAGGAGCAAGCCGGCCACTCCCAGCCATAGGCCCCCAAACAAAAACAACGGCGCTTTTCCCTGGTAAAGAAAACTTGCCTGCCAACTTTTTGATGGCAGATTGCAGGAGCCACTTGGTACTATCAAACCAGCCCAACTTGGCACTGGTGCCACCATGGGTCTGGTCACCATCCTGCCTATCGTAGCTTTTCAGGAGCCAGCCGGTCACTCCCAGCCATAGGCCCCCAGACACAAAGCTCGGCCCGTTTCCCTGGCAAACAAAAGTAAGCTGCCCCGCTTCTGGATGGCAGATTGCAGGAGCCACTTGTTACTATCAAACCAGCCCGACTTGGCACTGGTGCCACCACTGGTCTGGGAACCATCCTGCGTATCGTGGATTCTAAAGAGCCAGCCGGCCACTCCCAGCCACAGGCTCCCAAACACAAACAACGGCGCTTTTCCCTGGAAAACAAAACTCGCCTGCCAACTTTTTGATGGCAGATTGCAGGAGCCACTTGGTACTATCAAACCAGCCCAACTTGGCACTGGTGCCACCATGGGTCTGGTCACCATCCTGCCTATCGTAGGTTTTCACGAGCCTGCCGGTCACTCCCAGCCATAGGCCCCCAGACAAATCCTCGGCCCGTTTCCCTGGCAAACAAAAGTAAGCTGCCCCGCTTCTGGATGGCAGATTGCAGGATCCACTTGGTACTATCAAACCAGCCCGACTTGGCACTGGTGCCACGACAAGTCTGGGAACCATCCTGCGTATCGTGGATTCTAATGAGCCAGCCGGCCACTCCCAGCCACAGGCCCCCAAACACAAACAACGGCGCTTTTCCCTGGAAAACAAAACTCGCCTGACAACTTTTTGATGGCAGATTGCAGGAGCCACTTGGTACTATCAAACCAGCCCAACTTGGCACTGGTGCCACCTTGGGTCTGGTCACCATCCTGCCTATCGTAGCTTTTCAGGAGCCAGCCGGTCACTACCAGCCATAGGCCCCGAGACACAAAGCTCGGCCCTTTTCCCTGGCAAACAAAAGTAAGCTGTCCCGCTTCTGGATGGCAGATTGCAGGAGCCACTTTGCACCATCAAACTATCCCGACTAGGCACTGGTGCCACCTTGGGTCTGGGAACCATCCTGCGTATGGTGGATTCTAAGGAGCCAGCCGGCCACTCCCAGCCACAGGCCCCTAAACACAACAACGGCGCTTTTCCCTGGAAAAAAAAACTCGCCTGCCAAATTTTGATGGCAGATTGCAGGAGCCACTTGGTACTATCAAACCAGCCCAACTAGGGACTGGTGCCACCATGGGTCTGGTCACCATCCTGCCTATCGTAGCTTTTCAGGAGCCAGCCGGTCACTCGCAGCCATAGGCCCCCAGACAAAAACCTCGGCCCGTTTCCCTGGCAAACAAAAGTAAGCTGCCCTGCTTCTGGATGGCAGATTGCAGGAACCACTTGGTACTATCAAACCAGCCCAACTTGGCACTGGTGCCACCATGGGTCTGGTCACCATCCTGGCTATCGTAGCTTTTCAGGAGCCAGCCGGTCACTCCCAGCCACAGGCCCCCAAACACAAACAACGGCCCGTTTCCGTGGCAAACAAAAGTAAGCTGCCCCGCTTCTGGATGGCAGATTGCAGGAGCCACTTGGTACTATCAAACCAGCCCGACTTGGCACTGGTGCCACCTCTGGTCTGGGAACCATCCTGCGTATCGTGGTGTCTAAGGAGCCAGCCGGCCACTCCCAACCACAGGCCCCCAAACACAAACAACGGCGCTTTTCCCTGGAAAACAAAACTCGCCTGCCAACTTTTTGATGTCAGATTGCAGGAGCCACTTGGTACTATCAAACCAGCCCAACTTGGCACTGGTGCCACCATGGGTCTGGTCACCATCCTGCCTATCGTAGCTTTCAGGAGCCCGCCGGTCACTCCCTGCCATAGGCCCCGAGACCCAAACCTCGGCCCGTTTCCCTGGCAAACAAAAGTAAGCTGCCCCGCTTCTGGATGGCAGATTGCAGGACGCACTTGGTACTATCAAACCAGCCCGACTTGGCACTGGCGCCACCTCACGTCTGGACACCATCCTGCGTATCGTGGATTCTAAGCAGCCAGCCGGCCACTCCCAGCCACAGGCCCCCAAACACAAACAACGGCGCTTTTCCCTGGCAAACAAAAGTAAGCTGCCCCGCTTCTGGATGGCAGATTGCAGGAACCACTTGGTAGTATCAAACCAGCCCAACTTGGCACTGGTGGCACCTCTTGTCTGGGAACCATGCTGCGTATCGTGGTTTCTAAGGAGCCAGCCGGCCACTCCCAACCATAGACCCCCAGACACAAACCTCGGCCCGTTTCCCTGGAAAACAAAAGTAAGCTACCCCGATTCTGGATGGCAGATTGCAGGAGGCACTTGGTACTATCAAATCAGCCCAACTTGGCACTGGTGCCACAATGGGTCTGGTAAACATCCTGCCTATCGTAGCTTTTCAGGAGCCAGCCGGCCACTCTCAGCCATATGCCCCCAAAAACAAACCACGGCCCTTTTCTCTGGCAAACAAAACTCAACTGCCCCTCTTCTGGATGGCAAATTTTAGGACGCACTTTGTACTACGAAAACCGCCCGACGTGGCACTGGTGCCACCTTGTGTCAGGGAACCATCCTGCATATCGAGCTTTTTAAGGAGCCAAACAGCCACGCCCAGCCATAAACCCCCGAAAAAAAACCACGGACCATTTCTCTTGGAAACAAAAATCCGCTGCCCCGCGTCTGTATGGCAGATTGCAGGAGCCACTTTGCACCATCAAACCAGCCCGACTTGGCACTGGTGCCACCTTGGGTGTGGTCACCATCCTGCCTATCGTAGCTTTTCAGGAGCCAGCCAGTCACTCCCAGCCGTAGGCCCAGAGACACAAAGCTCGGCCCGTTTCCCTGACAAACAAAAGTAAGCTGTCCCGCTTCTAGATGGCAGATTGCAGGACGCACTTGGTACTATCAAACCAGCCCGACTTGGCACTGGTGCCACCTCTGGTCTGGGAACTATCCTGCGTATGGTAGATTCTAAGCAGCCAGCCGGCCACTCCCAGCCACAGGCCCCCAAACACAAACAACGGCGCTTTTCCCTGGAAAACAAAACTCGTCTGCCAACATTTTGATGGCAGATTGCCGGAGCCACTTGCTACTATCAAACCAGCCCAATTTGGCACTGGTGCCACCATGGGTCTGGTCACCATCCTGCCTATCGTAGCTTTTCAGGAGCCAGCCGGCCACTCCCTGCCACAGGCCCCCAAACACAAACAACGGCGCTTTTCCCTGGAAAAAAAAATTCGCCTGCCAACATTTTGATGGCAGATTGCAGGAGCCACTTGGTACTATCAAATCAGCCCAACTTGGCACTGGTGCCACCATGGGTCTGGTCACCATCCTGCCTATCGTAGCTTTTCAGGAGCCAGCCGGTCACTCCCAGCCATAGGCCCCCAGACACAAACCTCGGCCCGTTTCCCTGGCAAACAAAAGTAAGCAGCCCCGCTTCTGGATGGCAGATTGCAGCAACCACTTGGTACTATCAAACCAGCCCAACTTGGCACTGGTGCCACCTCTGGTCTGGGAACCATGCTGAGTATCATGGATTCTAAGGAGCCAGCCGGCCACTCCCAGCCACAGGCCCCCAAACACAAACAACGGCGCTTTTCCCTGGAAAACAAAACTCGCCTGCCAAGCTTTTGATGGCAGATTGCAGGAGCCACTTGGTACTATCAAACCAGCCCAACTTGGCACTGGTGCCGTCATGGGTCTGGTCACCATCCTGCCTATCGTAGCTTTTCACGAGCCAGCCGGTCACTTCCAGGCTTAGGCCCCCAGACACAATCCTCGGACCGTTTCCCTGGCAAACAAAAGTAAGCTGCCCCGCTTCTGGATGGCAGATTGCAGGATCCACTTGGTACTATCAAACCAGCCCAACTTGGCACTGGTGTCACCATGGGTCTGGGAACCATCCTGTGTATCGTGGGTTCTAATTAGCCATCCGTCCACTCCAGGCCATAGGGCCCCAGGCACAAACAATGGCGCTTTTCCCTGGATAACAAACTCGCCTGCCAACTTTTTAATGGCAGATTGCAGGAGCCACTTGGTACTATCAAACCAGCCCAACTTGGCACTGCTGCCACCATGGGTCTGGTCACCATCCTGCCTATCGTAGCTTTTCAGGAGCCAGCCGGTCACTCCCAGCCATATGCCCCGAGACACATACCTCGGCCCGTTTCCCTGGCAAACAAAAGTAAGCTACCCCACTTCTGGATGGCAGATTGCAGGACGCACTTGGTACTATCAAACCAGCCCAACTTGGCACTGGTGCCACGTCAAGTCTAGGAACCATCCTGCGTATCGTGGATTCTAAGGAGCAAGCCGGCCACTCCCAGCCATAGGCCCCCAAACAAAAACAACGGCGCTTTTCCCTGGTAAAGAAAACTTGCCTGCCAACTTTTTGATGGCAGATTGCAGGAGCCACTTGGTACTATCAAACCAGCCCAACTTGGCACTGGTGCCACCATGGGTCTGGTCACCATCCTGCCTATCGTAGCTTTTCAGGAGCCAGCCGGTCACTCCCAGCCATAGGCCCCCAGACACAAAGCTCGGCCCGTTTCCCTGGCAAACAAAAGTAAGCTGCCCCGCTTCTGGATGGCAGATTGCAGGAGCCACTTGTTACTATCAAACCAGCCCGACTTGGCACTGGTGCCACCACTGGTCTGGGAACCATCCTGCGTATCGTGGATTCTAAAGAGCCAGCCGGCCACTCCCAGCCACAGGCTCCCAAACACAAACAACGGCGCTTTTCCCTGGAAAACAAAACTCGCCTGCCAACTTTTTGATGGCAGATTGCAGGAGCCACTTGGTACTATCAAACCAGCCCAACTTGGCACTGGTGCCACCATGGGTCTGGTCACCATCCTGCCTATCGTAGGTTTTCACGAGCCTGCCGGTCACTCCCAGCCATAGGCCCCCAGACAAATCCTCGGCCCGTTTCCCTGGCAAACAAAAGTAAGCTGCCCCGCTTCTGGATGGCAGATTGCAGGATCCACTTGGTACTATCAAACCAGCCCGACTTGGCACTGGTGCCACGACAAGTCTGGGAACCATCCTGCGTATCGTGGATTCTAATGAGCCAGCCGGCCACTCCCAGCCACAGGCCCCCAAACACAAACAACGGCGCTTTTCCCTGGAAAACAAAACTCGCCTGACAACTTTTTGATGGCAGATTGCAGGAGCCACTTGGTACTATCAAACCAGCCCAACTTGGCACTGGTGCCACCTTGGGTCTGGTCACCATCCTGCCTATCGTAGCTTTTCAGGAGCCAGCCGGTCACTACCAGCCATAGGCCCCGAGACACAAAGCTCGGCCCTTTTCCCTGGCAAACAAAAGTAAGCTGTCCCGCTTCTGGATGGCAGATTGCAGGAGCCACTTTGCACCATCAAACTATCCCGACTAGGCACTGGTGCCACCTTGGGTCTGGGAACCATCCTGCGTATGGTGGATTCTAAGGAGCCAGCCGGCCACTCCCAGCCACAGGCCCCTAAACACAACAACGGCGCTTTTCCCTGGAAAAAAAAACTCGCCTGCCAAATTTTGATGGCAGATTGCAGGAGCCACTTGGTACTATCAAACCAGCCCAACTAGGGACTGGTGCCACCATGGGTCTGGTCACCATCCTGCCTATCGTAGCTTTTCAGGAGCCAGCCGGTCACTCGCAGCCATAGGCCCCCAGACAAAAACCTCGGCCCGTTTCCCTGGCAAACAAAAGTAAGCTGCCCTGCTTCTGGATGGCAGATTGCAGGAACCACTTGGTACTATCAAACCAGCCCGACTTGGCACTGGTGCCACCTCTGGTCTGGGAACCATCCTGCGTATCGTGGATTCTAAGGAGCCAGTCGGCCACTCCCAGCCACAGGCCCCCAAACACAAACAACGGCCCGTTTCCGTGGCAAACAAAAGTAAGCTGCCCCGCTTCTGGATGGCAGATTGCAGGAGCCACTTGGTACTATCAAACCAGCCCGACTTGGCACTGGTGCCACCTCTGGTCTGGGAACCATCCTGCGTATCGTGGTGTCTAAGGAGCCAGCCGGCCACTCCCAACCACAGGCCCCCAAACACAAACAACGGCGCTTTTCCCTGGAAAACAAAACTCGCCTGCCAACTTTTTGATGTCAGATTGCAGGAGCCACTTGGTACTATCAAACCAGCCCAACTTGGCACTGGTGCCACCATGGGTCTGGTCACCATCCTGCCTATCGTAGCTTTCAGGAGCCCGCCGGTCACTCCCTGCCATAGGCCCCGAGACCCAAACCTCGGCCCGTTTCCCTGGCAAACAAAAGTAAGCTGCCCCGCTTCTGGATGGCAGATTGCAGGACGCACTTGGTACTATCAAACCAGCCCGACTTGGCACTGGCGCCACCTCACGTCTGGACACCATCCTGCGTATCGTGGATTCTAAGCAGCCAGCCGGCCACTCCCAGCCACAGGCCCCCAAACACAAACAACGGCGCTTTTCCCTGGCAAACAAAAGTAAGCTGCCCCGCTTCTGGATGGCAGATTGCAGGAACCACTTGGTAGTATCAAACCAGCCCAACTTGGCACTGGTGGCACCTCTTGTCTGGGAACCATGCTGCGTATCGTGGTTTCTAAGGAGCCAGCCGGCCACTCCCAACCATAGACCCCCAGACACAAACCTCGGCCCGTTTCCCTGGAAAACAAAAGTAAGCTACCCCGATTCTGGATGGCAGATTGCAGGAGGCACTTGGTACTATCAAATCAGCCCAACTTGGCACTGGTGCCACAATGGGTCTGGTAAACATCCTGCCTATCGTAGCTTTTCAGGAGCCAGCCGGCCACTCTCAGCCATATGCCCCCAAAAACAAACCACGGCCCTTTTCTCTGGCAAACAAAACTCAACTGCCCCTCTTCTGGATGGCAAATTTTAGGACGCACTTTGTACTACGAAAACCGCCCGACGTGGCACTGGTGCCACCTTGTGTCAGGGAACCATCCTGCATATCGAGCTTTTTAAGGAGCCAAACGGCCACGCCCAGCCATAAACCCCCGAAAAAAAACCACGGACCATTTCTCTTGGAAACAAAAATCCGCTGCCCCGCGTCTGGATGGCAGATTGCAGGAGCCACTTTGCACCATCAAACCAGCCCGACTTGGCACTGGTGCCACCTTGGGTGTGGGAACAATCCTGCATATCGTGGATTCTAAGGAGCCAGCCGGCCACTCCCAGCCACAGGCCCCCAAACACAAACAACGGCGCTTTTCCCTGGAAAACAAAACTCGCCTGCCAACTTTTTGATGGCAGATTGCAGGAGCCACTTGGTACTATCAAATCATCCCAACTTGGCACTGGTGCCACTATGGGTCTGGGAACCATCCTGCCTATCGTAGCTTTTCAGGAGCCAGCCGGTCACTCCCAGCCATAGGCCCCCAGACACAAACCTCGGACCGTTTCCCTGGCAAACAAAATTAAGCTGCCCCGATTCTGGATGGCAGATTGCAGGAGCCACTTGGTTGTGTCAAACCAGCCCGACTTGGCACTGGTGCCACGACAAGTCTGGGAACCATCCTGCGTATCGTGGATTCTAAGCAGCCACCCGGCCACTCTGAGCCACAGGCCCCCAAACAAAATCTACGGCGCTTTTCCCTGGAAAACAAAACTCGCCTGCCAACTTTTTGATGGCAGATTGCAGGAGCCACTTGGTACTATCAAACCAGCCCAACTTGGCACTGGTGCCACCTCTGGTCTGGGAACCATCCTGCCTATCGTAGCTTTTCAGGAGCCAGCCGGTCACTCCCAGCCATAGACCCCCAGACACAAACCTCGGCCCGTTTCCCTGGCAAACAAAAGTAAGCTGCCCCGCTTTTGGATGGCAGATTGCAGGAGCCACGTTGCACCATCAAACCAGCCCCACTTGGCACTGGTGCCACCTTGGGTCTGGGAACAAGTTGGGCTGGTTTGATAGTACCAAGTGCCTCCTGCAATCTGCCATCCAGAAGCGGGACAGCTTACTTTTGTTTCCCAGGGAAACGGGCCGAGGTATTTGTCTGGGGGCCTATGGCTGGGAGTGACCGGCTGACTACTGAAAAGCTACGATAGGCAGGATGGTTACCAGACTCATGGTGCCACCAGTGCCAAGTCGGGCTGGTTTGATAATACTAAATAGCTCCTGCAATCTGCCATCCAGACGCGGGGCAGCGGATTTTTGTTTGCTGGAGAAAAGTTCCGTGGTTTTTTTTTTGGGGGTATATGACTGGACGTGGCCGGCTGGCTCCTTAAAAAGCTCTATACGCAGGATTGTTCCCTGACCCAAGGTGGCATCAGTGCCAAGTCGGGCTGTTTTCGTAGTACCAAGTGCGTCCTGCAATTTGCCATCCAGAAGCGGGGCAGCCTACTTTTGTTTGCCAGGGAAACGTGCCGAGGTATTTCTCTGGGGGCCTATGGCTGGGAGTGAGCGGCTGGCTCCTGAAAAGCTACGATAGGCAGGATGGTGACCAGACCCATGGTGGCACCAGTGCCAAGTTGGGCTGGTTTGATAGTACCAAGTGGCTCCTGCAATCTGCCATCAAGAAGTTGGCAGGCGAGTTTTGTTTTCCAGGGAAAAGCGCCGTTGTTTTTGTTTAGAGGCCTGTGGCTGGGAGTGGCCGCCTGTCCTCGTAGAATCTACGTTACGCAGCATGGTTCCCAGAGCCAAGGTGGCACCAGGGCCAAGTCGGGCTGGTTTGTAAGTACCAAGTGCATCCTGCAATCTGCCACCAAAAGCGGGGCAGCTTACTTTTGTTTGCCAGGGAAACGGGCCGAGGTTTGTGTCCGGGGGCCTATGGCAGGGAGTGACCGGCTGGCTCCTGAAAAGCTACGATAGGCAGGATGTTTACCAGACCCATGGTGGCACCAGTGCCAAGTTGGGCTGATTTGATAGTACCAAGTGGCTCCTGCAATCTGCCATCCAGAATCGGGGTAACTTACTTTTGTTTTCCAGGGAAACGGGCCGAGGTTTGTGTCTGGGGGTCTATGGCTGGGAGTGACCGGCTGGCTCCTGAAAAGCTACGATAGGCAGGATGGTTCCCAGACCAGAGGTGGCACCAGTGCCAAGTTGGGCTGGTTTGATAGTACCAAGTGGCTCCTGCAATCTACCATCAAAAAGTTGGCAGGCGAGTTTTGTTTTCCAGGGAAAAGCGCCGTTGTTTGTGTTTGGGGGCCTGTGGCTCAGAGTGGCCGGGTGGCTGCTTAGAATCCACGTTACGCAGGATGGTTCCCAGACCCAAGGTGGCACCAGTGCCAAGTCGGGCTGGTTTGACACAACCAAGTGGCTCCTGCAATCTGCCATCCAGAATCGGGGGAGCTTAATTTTGTTTGCCAGGGAAACGGTCCGAGGTTTGTGTCTGGGGGCCTATGGCTGGGAGTGACCGGCTGGCTCCTGAAATGCTACAATAGGCAGGATGGTTCCCAGACCCATAGTGGCACCAGTGCCAAGTTGGGATGATTTGATAGTACCAAGTGGCTCCTGCAATCTGCCATCAAAAAGCTGGCAGGCGAATTTTATTTTCCAGGGAAAAGCGCCGTTGTTTGTGTTTGGGGGCCTGTGGCAGGGAGTGGCCGGCTGGCTCCTTAGAATCCACGATATGCAGGATTGTTCCCAGACCCAAGGTGGCACCAGTGCCAAGTCGGGCTGGTTTGATGGTGCAAAGTGGCTCCTGCAATCTGCCATCCAGACGCGGGGCAGCGGATTTTTTTTTCCAAGAGAAATGGTCCGTGGTTTGTTTTTGGGGGTATATGGCTGGGCGTGGCCGGCTGGCTCCTTAAAAAGCTCGATATGCAGGATGGTTCCCTGACACAAGGTGGCACCAGTGCCACGTCGGGCGGTTTTCGTAGTACAAAGTGCGTCCTAAAATTTGCCATCCAGAAGAGGGGCAGTTGAGTTTTGTTTGCCAGAGAAAAGGGCCGTGGTTTGTTTTTGGGGCATATGGCTGAGAGTGGCCGGCTGGCCCCTGAAAATCCACGATAGGCAGGATGGTTCCCAGACCAGAGGTGTCACCAGTGCCAAGTCGGGCTGGTTTGATAGTACTAAGTAGCTCCTGCAATCTGCCATGCAGAAGCGGGGCAGCTTACTTTTGTTTGCCAGGGAAACGGGCCGAGGTTTGTGTCTGGGGGCCTATGGCTGGGAGTGACCGGCTGGCTCCTGAAAAGCTACAATAGGCAGGATGGTGACCAGACCCATGGTGGCACCAGTGCCAAGTTGGGCTGGTTTGATAGTACCAAGTGGCTCCTGCAATCTGCCATCAAAAAGTTGGCAGGCGAGTTTTGTTTTCCAGGGAAAAGCGCCGTTGTTTGTGTTTGGGGGCCTGTGGCTGGGAGTGGCCAGCTGGCTCCTTAGAACCCACGATACGCAGGATGGTTCCCAGACCTGAGTTGGCACCAGTGCCAAGTTGGGCTGGTTTGATGGTGCAAAGTGGCTCCTGCAATCTGCCATCCAGAAGCGGGGCAGCTTACTTTTGTTTGCCAGGGAAACGGGCCGAAATATTTGTCTGGGGGCCTCTGGCTGGGGGTGGCTGGCTGGCTCCTGAAAAGCTACGATAGGCAGGATGGTGACCAGACCCATGGTGGCACCAGTGCCAAGTTGGGCTGGTTTGATAATACCAAGTGGCTCCTGCAATCTGCCATCAAATGTTTGGCAGGCGAGTTTTGTTTTCCAGGGAAAAGCACCGTTGTGTGTGTTTTGGGGCCTGTGGCTGGGAGTGGCCAGCTGGCTCCTTAGAATCCACGATACGCAGGATGGTTCCCAGACCCAAGGTGGCATCAGTGCCAAGTCGGGCTGGTTTGTTAGTACCAAGTGGTTCCTGCAATCTGCCATCCAGAAGCGGGGCAGCTGAATTTTGTTTGCCAGAGAAAAAGGCTGTTGTTTGTGTTTCGGTGCCTGTGGCTGGCAGTGGCCGGCTGGCTCCTGAAAATCCATGATACGCAACATGGTTCCCAGACCCAAGGTGGCATCAGTGCCAAGTAGGGCTGGTTTCATAGTACCCAGTGGCTCCTGCAATCTGCCATCCAGAAGAGGGGCAGTTGAGTTTTGTTTTCCAGAGAAAAGGGCCGTGGTTTGTGTTTGGGGCCTATGGCTGAGAGTGACCGGCTGGCCCCTGAAAATCCACGATAGGAAGGATGGTTCCCAGATCCAAGGTGGCAGCAGTGCCATGTTGTGCTGGTGTGATAGTCCCAAGTGGCTCCTGCAATCTGCCATCCAGAAGCGGGGCAGCTGAATTTTGTTTGCCAGACAAAAAGGCTGTGGTTTGTGTTTGGGGGCCTGTGGCTGGGAGTGGCCGGCTGGCTCCTGAAAATCCATGATACGCAGTATGGTTCCCAGACCCAAGGTGGCACCAGTGCCAAGTGGGGCTGGTTTCACAGTGTCAAGTGCCTCCTGCAATCTCCCATCCAGAAGCGGGGCAGCTGAGTTTTGTTTGCCTGTGAAACGGGCCGTTGTTTTTAATTGGGGTCTGTGGCCGAGAGTGTTCGGCTGGCTCCTGACAACCCACAATACGCAGGATGGTTCCCAGACCCAAGGTGGCACCAGTGCCAAGTCGGGCTGGTTTGATAGTACCAAGTGGCTCCTGCAATCTGCCATCCAGAAGCGGTGCAGTTGAGTTTTGTTTGCCAGAGAAAAGGGCCGTGGGTTGTGTTTGGGGGCATATGGCTGGGAGTGGCCGGCTGTCTCATTAAAAAGATCGATACGCAGGATGGTTCCCAGACCCAAGGGGGCACCAGTGCCAAGTCGGGCTGTTTTTGTAGTACCAAGTGCGTCCTGCAATTTGCCATCCAGAAGAGGGGCAGTTGAGTTTTGTTTGCCAGAGAATAGCGCCGTTGTTTGTGTTTGGGGGCTTGTGGCTCGTAGTGGCCGACTGGCGCCTTAGAATCTGTGTTACGCAGCATGGTTCCCAGACCCAAGGTGGCACCAGTGCCAAGTTTTGCTGGTTTGATAGTACCAAGTGGCTCCTGCAATCTGCCATCCAGAAGCGGGGTAGCTTACTTTTGTTTGCCAGGGAAACGGGCCGAGGTTTGTGACTGGGGACCTATGGCTGGGAGAGACCGGCTGGCTCCTGGAAAGCTACAATAGGCAGGATGGTTACCAGACCCATGGTGGCACCAGTGCCAAGTTGGGCTGGTTTGATAGTACCAAGTGGCTCCGGCAATCTGCCATCAAAAAGTTGGCAGGCGAGTTTTGTTTTCCAGGGAAAAGCGACATTGTTTGTATTTGGGGGCCTGTGGCTGGGAGTGGCCGGCTGGCTCCTTTGAACCCACGATATGCAGGATGGTTCCCAGACCCAAGGTGGCACCAGTGCCAAGTTTTGCTGGTTTGATAGTACCAAGTGCGTCCTGCAATCTGCCATCCAGAAGCGGGGCAGCTTAATTTTGTTTGCCAGGGAAACGGGCCGTGGGTTTTGTTTGGGGGCATATATCTGAGAGTGGCCGGCTGGCTCCTGAAAATCCACGCTAGGCAGCATGGTTCCCAGATGCAATGTGGCACCAGTGCCAAGTCGGGCTGGTTTGATGGTGCAAAGTGGCTCCTGCAATCTGCCATCCAGAAGCGGGGCAGCTGATTTTTGTTTGCCAGAGGAAAATTCCGTGGATTGTTTTTGGGGGCATATTGCTGGGAGTGGCCGGCTGGCTCCTTAAAATGCTCGATACGCATGATGGTTCCCAGGCCCAAGGTGTCACCACTACCAAGTCGGCCTGCGGTTTTAGTATCAAGTTCATCCTGCAATTTGCCATCCAGAAGAGGGGCAGTTGAGTTTTGTTTGCCAGAGAAACGGGCTGAGGTTTCTGTTTGGGGACATATGGCTGAGAGTGGCCGGCTGGCCCCTGAATATCCACGATACAGAGCATGGTTCCCAGATCCAAGGTGGCACCAGTGCCAAGTCGGGCTGGTTTGATAGTACCAAGTGTCTCCTGCAATCTGCCATCCAGAAGCAGGGCAGCTTACTTTTGTTTGCCAGAGAAATAGGCCTAGGTTTTTGTTTGGGGGCCTGTGGCTAGGAGTGGCCGGCTGGCTCCTAAGAATCCACGATACGCAGGATGTTTCCCAGACCCAAGGTGGCACCAGTGCCAAGTCGGGCTGGTTTGATAGTACCAAGTGGCTCCTGCAAACTCCATCAAAAAGTTGGCAGGCGTGTTTTGTTTTCCAGGGAACAGCGCCGTTGATTTTGTTTGGGGGCCTGTGGCTGGGAGTGGCCGGCTGGCTCCTTAGAATCCACGATACGCAGGATGGTTCCCAGACCCAAGGTGGCACCAGTGCCAAGTCGGGCTGGTTTGATTACACCAAGTGGCTCCTGCAATCTGCCATCCAGAAGTGAGGCAGCTAAGTTTTGTTTGCGAGAAAAAAGGGCCGTGGTTTTTGTTGGGGGCCTGTGGCTGGGAGTAGCCGGCTGGCTCCTTAAAATCCACGATAGGCAGGATGGTTCCCAGACCCAAGGTGGCACCAGTGCCAAGTCGGGCTGGTTTGATAGTACCAAGTGGCTCCTGCAATCTGCCATCCAGAAGCGGGGCAGCTGAGTTTTGTTTGCCAGAGAAAAAGGCTGTGGTTTGTGTTTGGGGGCCTGTGGCTGGGAGTGGCCGGCTGGCTCCTGAAAATCCACGATACGCAGCATGGTTCCCAGACCCAAGGTGGCACCAGTGCCAAGTGGGGCTCGTTTGACAGTGTCAAGTGCCTCCTGCAATCTCCCATCCAGAAGCGGGGCAGCTGAGTTTTTTTTGCCAGGGAAACGGACCTTTGTTTTTGATTGGGCTCTGTGGCCGAGAGTGGTCGGCTGTCTCCTGACAATCCACAATACGCAGGATGGTTCCCAGACCCAAGGTGGCACCAGTGCCAAGTCGGGCTGGTTTGATAGTACCAAGTGTCTCCTGCAATCTGCCATCCAGAAGCGGGGCAGCTGAGTTTTGTTTGCCAGAGAAAAGGGCCGTGGGTTGTGTTTGGGGGCATATGGCTGGGAGTGGCCACCTGGCTCCTTAAAATGCACGATACGCCGCATGGTAACCAGACGCAAGGTGGCACCAGTGCCAAGTCAGGCTGTTTTTGTAGTACCCAGTGGCTCCTGCAATTTGCCATCCAGAAGCGGGGCAGTTGAATTTTGTTTGCTAGAGAAAAGGGCTGTGGTTTGTGTTTGGGGGCCTATGGCTGAGAGTGGCCGGCTGGCCCCTGAAAATCAACGATAGGCAGGATGGTTCCCAGATCCAAGGTGGCACCAGTGCCAAGTAAGGCTGGTTGTATGGTTCAAAGTAACTCCTGCAATCTGCCATCCAGAAGCGGGACAGCTGAGTTTTTTTTGCCAGAGAAAAGGTCCATGGTTTCTTTTTGGGGCATACGGCTGGGAATTGCCGGCTGGCTCCTTAAAATGCTCGATATGCAGGATGGTTCCCAGAGCCAAGGTGGCACCACTGCCAAGTCGGGCTCTTTTTGTAGTACCAAGTGCGTCCTGCAATTTGCCATTCAGAAGAGGGGCAGTTGAGTTTTGTTTGCCAGAGAAAAGGGCCGTTGTTTGTGTTTGGGGGCCTGTGGCTGGGAGTGTTCGGCTGGTTCCTGAATATGTACGATACGCAGGATTGTTCCCAGATCCAAGGTGGCAGCAGTGCCATGTTGTGCTGGTGTGATAGTCCCAAGTGGCTCCTGCAATCTGCCATCCAGAAGTGGGGCAGCTGATTTTTGTTTGCCAGAGAAAAGGTCCGTGGTTTGTTTTTGGGGGCATATGGCTGAGAGTGGCCGGCTGGCTCCTGAAAAGCTACGATAGGCAGGATGGTGACCAGACCCATGGTGGCACCAGTGCCAAGTTGGGCTGGTTTGATAGTACCAAGTGGCTCCTGCAATCTGCCATCAAAAAGTTGTCAGGCGAGTTTTGTTTTCCAGGGAAAAGCGCCGCTTTTTGTGTTTGGGTGCCTGAGGCTGGGAGTGGCCGGCTGGCTCCTTAGAATCCACGATACGCAGGATGGTTCCCAGACCAGTGGTGGCACCAGTGCCAAGTCGGGCTGGTTTGATAGTAACAAGTGCGTCCTACTATCTGCCATCCAGAAGCGGGGCAGCTTACTTTTGTTTGCCAGGGAAACGGGCCAAGCTTTGTGTCTGGGGGCCTGTGGCAGGGAGTGACCGGCTGGCTCCTGAAAAGCTACGATAGGCAGGATGGTGACCAGACCCATGGTGGCACCAGTGCCAAGTTGGGCTGGTTTGATAGTACCAAGTGGCTCCTGCAATCTGCCATCAAAAAGTTGTCAGGCGAGTTTAGTTTTCCAGGGAAAAGCGCCGTTGTTTGTGTTTGGGGGCCTGTGGCTGGGAGTGGCCGGCTGGCTAATTAGAATCCACGATACGCAGGATGGTTCCCAGACCAGAGGTGGCAACAGTGACAAGTCGGGCCAGTTTGATGGTGCAAAGTGGCTCCTGCAATCTGCCATCCAGAAGCAGGGCTGCTTACTTTTGTTTGCCAGGGAAAGGAGCCGAGGTTTTTGTCTGGGGGCCTATGGCTGGGAGTGACCAGCTGGCTCCTGAAAAGGTACGATAGGCAGGATGGTTACCAGACCCATGGTGGCACCAGTGCCAAGTTCGGCTGATTTGATAGTACCAAGTGGCTCCTGCAATCTGCCATCAAAATGTTGGTAGGCGAGTTTTGTTTTCCAGGGAAAAGCGCCGTTGTTTGTGTTTGGGGGCCTGTGGGTGGGAGTGGCCGGCTGGCTAATTAGAATCCACGATACGTAGGATGGTTCCCAGACCTAAAGTGGCACCAGTGACAAGTCGGGCCAGTTTGATGGTGCAAAGTTGCTACTGAAATCTGCCATCCAGAAACGGGGCAGCTTACTTTTGTTTGCCAGGGAAACGGGCCAAGGTTTGTGTCTGGGGGCCTATGGCTGTGAGTGACCGGCTAGGTCCTGAAAAGCTACGAGAGGCATGATGGTGACCAGACCCATGGTGGCACCAGTGCCAAGTTGGGCTGGTTTGATAGTACCAAGTGGCTCCTGCAATCTGCCATCAAAAAGTCGGCAAGCGAGTGTTGATTTCCAGGGAAAAGCGCCGTTGTTTGTGTTTGGGGGCCTGTGGCAGGGAGTGGCCGGCTGGCTCCTTAGAATCCACGATACGCAGCATGGTTCCCAGACCCAAGGTGGCACCAGTGCCAAGTCGGGCTGGCTTGATAATACCAAGTGGTTCCTGCAATCGGCCATCAAAAAGTTGGCAGGCGAGTTTTGTTTTCCAGGGAAAAGCGCCGTTGTTTTTGTTTGGGGGCCTATGGGTGGGAGTGGCCGGCTGGCTCCTTAGAATCCACGAGACGCAGGATGGTTCCCAGACCTGAGGTGGCACCAGTGCCAAGTTGGGCTGGTTTGATAGTACCAAGTGCGTCCTGCAATCTGCCATCCAGAAGCGGGGTAGCTTACTTTTGTTTGCCAGGGAAACGGGCCAAGGTTTGTGTCTCGGGGCCTATGGCTGGGAGTGACCGGCTGGCTCCTGAAAAGCTACGATAGGCAGGATGGTGACCAGACCCATGGTGGCACCAGTGCCAAGTTGGGCTGGTTTGATAGTACCAAGTGGCTCCTGCAATCTGCCATCAAAAATTTGGCAGGCGAGTTTGTTATCCAGGGAAAAGCGGCGTTGTTTGTGCCTGGGGCCCTATGGCCTGGAGTGGACGGATGGCTAATTAGAATCCACGATACACAGGATGGTTCCCAGACGCATGGTGGCACCAGTGCCAACTTGGGCTGGTTTGATAGTACCAAGTGGTTCCTGCAATCTGCCATCCAGAAGCGGGGCAGCTTACTTTTGTTTTCCAGGGAAACGGGCCGAGGTTTTTGTCTGGGGGCCTATGGCTGGGAGTGACCGGCTGGCTCCTGAAAAGCTACGATAGGCAGGATGGTGACCAGACCCATGACGGCACCAGTGCCAAGTTGGGCTGGTTTGATAGTACCAAGTGGCTCCTGCAATCTGCCATCAAAAACTTGGCAGGCGAGTTTTGTTTTCCAGGGAAAAGCGCCGTTGTTTGTGTTTGGGGGCCTGTGGCTGGGAGTGGCCGGCTGGCTCCTTAGAATCCACGATACTCAGCATGGTTCCCAGATCAGAGGTGGCACCAGTGCCAAGTTGGGCTGGTTTGATAGTACCAAGTGCGTCCGGGAATCTGCCATCCAGAAGCGGGGCAGCTTACTTTTGTTTGCCAGGGAAACGGGCCGAGGTTTTTGTCTGGGGGCCTATGGCTGGGAGTGACTGGCTGGCTCCTGAAAAGTTACGATAGGCAGGATGGTTCCCAGACCCATGGTGGCACCAGTGCCAAGTTGGGCTGGTTTGATAGTACCAAGTGGCTCCTGCAATCTGCCATCAAAAAGTTGGCAGGCGAGTTTTGTTTTCCAGGGAAAAGCGCCGTTGTTTGTGTTTGGGGGCCTGTGGCAGGGAGTGGCCGGCTGGCTCCTTAGAATCCACGATACGCAGGATGGTTCCCAGACTTGACGTGGCACCAGTGCCAAGTCGGGCTGGTTTGATAGTACCAAGTGCGTCCTGCAATCTGCCATCCAGAAGCGGGGCAGCTTACTTTTGTTTTCCAGGGAAACGGGCCGAGGTATTTGTCTGGGGGCCTATGGCTGGGAGTGAGCGGCTGGCTCCTGAAAAGCTACGATAGGCAGGATGGTGACCAGACCCATGGTGGCACCAGTGCCAAGTTGGGCTGGTTTGATAGTACCAAGTGGCTCCTGCAATCTGCCATCAAAAAGTTGTCAGGCGAGTTTTGTTTTCCAGGGAAAAGCGCCGTTGTTTGTGTTTGGGTGCCTGTGGCTGGGAGTGGCCGGCTGGCTCCTTAGAATCCACGATACGCAGGATGGTTCCCAGACCAGTGGTGGCACCAGTGCCAAGTCGGGCTGGTTTGATAGTAACAAGTGCGTCCTACTATCTGCCATCCAGAAGCGGGGCAGCTTACTTTTGTTTGCCAGGGAAACGGGCCGAGCTTTGTGTCTGGGGGCCTATGGCTGGGAGTGACCGGCTGGCTCCTGAAAAGCTACGATAGGCAGGATGGTGACCAGACCCATGGTGGCACCAGTGCCAAGTTGGGCTGGTTTGATAGTACCAAGTGGCTCCTGCAATCTGCCATCAAAAAGTTGTCAGGCGAGTTTTGTTTTCCAGGGAAAAGCGCCGTTGTTTGTGTTTGGGGGCCTGTGGCTGGGAGTGGCCGGCTGGCTAATTAGAATCCACGATACGCAGGATGGTTCCCAGACCAGAGGTGGCAACAATGACAAGTCGGGCCAGTTTGATGGTGCAAAGTGGCTCCTGCAATCTGCCATCCAGAAGCAGGGCTGCTTACTTTTGTTTGCCAGGGAAAGGAGCCGAAGTTTTTGTCTGGGGGCCTATGGCTGGGATTGACCAGCTGGCTCCTGAAAAGGTACGATAGGCAGTA